>NC_091123.1:130584626-130908376 GCF_040183065.1 Periplaneta americana | reverse complement strand
ATCAGATGGTAGACGACATTAAGATATGTGGATCATGTGCGGAGACTAAGAGGAAGGCAGAAAATAGGAAAGATTGGACAATGCTGGGTTTATAGTCAAAGACCTGCCCGTGGGCAGAACACGTATGTATGTATGTATGTATGTATGTATGTATGTATGCATGTATGTATGTAACAGTAATATATTGATTCAATTATCATTTTAGACTATTTCATCTCGTAGATAAAAATAATAATAAATGGTGAAGAAAGGACGTTAACTTTTTAGTTGAGTTACGTATTAATGATATCTATTTATATTTCTTTACTTGCTTTCTTATTCTCTTACCATATTATGAATTCCTATTTTATTGTGTTTTTAATTAATTTCTTTCCTTGTCTACTTGATTCTTCTTTATCTATTACCGTAATTTACTGTTTAATTAGACCTATATTTTTTCTATTATTTATTAATTCACTTATTTATATATATTCAATTATTCACTTAATTATTTTTATTCATTTACGCCCTTATTTATATTTATAATTGTTTGTTTATTTATTTACTTGTTTACTTTCAATGATAGATTGATTCATTCATTCTTTCATTGTATCATCAGTTATTCAATAATCTTTCGTCTTCAGTGAACATTTTTAATGTAACAGAAAGCAGTAATGAAATCATGTTTGCAAGAATTTAGGATGAAGTTGGAGTTCTCTCCTTTAAGACTTCACTACCAGTTTGTCTGCAGAAACTATCCAAACCGCGAAGACCTCGCTAAATACGGTCGACTTCGAGGATCAAATTCCGGATCTTCCTAACTTGAAACAACAAAACAGCAACATGCTACTTCGCCACATGGGGTTAGACGACTAGATATTTTGTGGTTGAGAAAACAAGGTTCTGTAACCGAGATTCTTCGAGTATTTGCATTTACTCTACCACAAAGGCGTCAAAATACCACTTTCATAGTCTCACGACTTCGTGTCCCGCCTTGTCTGGTCTTTGTAGAGTTCATATTGGCCGTCTCAATACATACACCGCATCGTTCCAAAGAAATTATTTATGTTATTCATTCATTTTCTCTAAGTTGGTCCGCATTTATTGTGCCACCTTAATATGAGGGGCCCCGAGATCAAAATGGGCTATGTGACCTTTTTTCGGAAATTGAGTTATTGACGTCATTGGCAAGTTTGGGTTGAAGATTTTCAGCAGTGAAAAGTTCAATTTCAAAGTGGTTTATTTTAGACGTTTAAATGCATGGAGAAAATCAGTACATAGATCAAAATGGGATATGTTCTTATTAATGAATTAATCAAAATGGGATATGTGATTCGTTATTTTCATCAGAACATAATGGGCCATATTTCATAGTGTTGCGTTATATTGTGTTACATAATGGTCTATGTGTGCCAAAGCTTGTGTTTTTAGTTTTGTCGCCAGATTTTTCAGAAAACTAACATGGTTGAAATCTTAGTCACACAGTAATTATACGTCTTCATTTATGTTCTAATTTATAAGGTAAGGACTGTACTGCTATATAAAATTTTGTTGTAATTTAACGTAATAGGCATCATTTTATGAATTATTGCTACTAAAATACTACGTATTTTATTTTTATGAAATCTTTAGCAAAATATTATTTTATATCTTTATGGTTAGGTGTTGGACACAACAGCTTTACATTTATTGCGACAATGGACGGTTTCTCGACTATTGGACATCTACAGCCTGTTGAAGGGGGGAGGAAGAGGAAAGCAAATCCACAACAATGGAAAAGACTGAAGGAAAAGAATGTTAGGTACGTTTAAATTACTTGAAATTGCGCGTTATTTAAAAACTTAGTCTTATTATATCGTGCTTATGAAATGTAGTAGTAGTAGTAGTAGTAGTAGTAGTAGTAGTAGTAGTAGTAGTACTAATAATAATAATAATAATAATAATAATAATGTAATATATTATAAAGTTAAAGAACGTGAAATATAAAAGTAATAATTTCTGTAAAGGGAAAAATTTGTATTTTCTAGATATTCTCGTATGGGGAGGCCAGTCATACTTCCTGCTTGTAAGCATGCACAGAGAAAACTAGAATGTTTCAGGATCACTCCTTCTGATGCTTCATACTTCAGCAACCTGGTTCTTGAGTAGACCTGATAACAAATCTCAAGATGAGTTCATTTTGAAACATGTTAGTACACAGCCCATCAAGAAAGGACACAAAGGAAAAAAGAATTACTCTGCTTCATTTTTCATAAGGACAGAAAGCAAGAAGACTATTCAAGTTTGTAAAAAACTATTCCTGGCTATTATTCCAAATATCAGCAATGGACGACTTAGTCGGCTTCTGAAGATTTACCATGAAACAGGTAAATGCAGAAAAGAGAATCGTGGTGGAGACAGAAAAGAAGGTAAATTCAGACTATGCCGTGAGTCTGTGACAAAGTTTATACAGATGCTGCCTGGCAGGGAAGCCCATTATAGTCGCCAAGGTTCCAAGAAAGTGTATGTAGGAAAGGAGCTAAAATCGATCCGAAACTGCTGCAGATTGTATAATGAAAAATATGCCCCAACAGAAGGCTTACCAAGAGTAAAATATGGGTTCTTCGAATCTATATTTACTAGAAAATTCAACCTCGCTTTCGGTGTGCCACAAAAAGATGTTTGTTCAACATGTCTGCAAAACAAAGAGATAATCAGATCTGGAAATCAAGACAGAAGATTGCAGGCTATGATTACTCAACGTATTCACCTGTTAAGAGCGAAAAGCTTTTATGAAATCATGAATGAGATGTCTCCAGGCCTTCTCACTTTGATCTTTGACTTTCAGCAGAATTTGGTGCTTCCACGTCTTCCTGATCAAGCAACATATTATGCTAGGCAGTATTACATGTACAATGAAACAGTAGTTGAGCAGAGACAAGACAAAACGTTGAGACCAGATAATGTATTTTCTTACACATGGATGGAACATGAGTCTCCTAAAGGAAGTTCTGAAGTTGCATCTATTATTCATCATAGACTGACATCTACTGATCTGATTGGAATTGAGAAGATTCGTCTAGTCTCAGATGGATGCGGGTCTCAAAATAAAAATTCTATTATGATATCGATGATCTGTTGGTGGTTCTACAATGAAGATCCATCATCCCTCAAATTTGTGGAGGTTCTATTCCCTGTCGTTGGACATAGTTTTCTACCTTGTGATAGGGTATTCGGAAACGTGGAGAAGCAAATAAAAAAGGAAGAGGTGATTGTGTTGCCAGAAGAATATCATACAATCATTGGGAAGCATGCAACTGTAATCAAGGTTGGAAATGAAGAATGTCCAATCCGTGGGTGGAAGGAATTTGCAAAAGACATGATGAAACCGACCAGTGCCCTTCCATTTAAGATCTCAGAAGTTAAACGTCTTTTTTTCCGTAGAAAGGGAACAGTCGTTCAATTAAAAGGAGAAGCATGTTTTCGCTTTCAGAGCAATCAATATTTATCAAATGGACTATGCAAACGAGGGAAATGCTTCCTCGGGGCATCAATGCCCTCTGTATCTAAGAAAGTTGGAAGTATCTATCCATTAAAATTCAGAGACGTAGAAAGATTGTTGCAGAAACATTTTGGATTGTCCTGGGAAGGAGATGACCGTTTGCAGATATATCTGCAAATCCGTATGGCCGGGAAAGTACCACAAAGCGAGGAAGATGGAGAAGAGGACGCAGATGGCCTTGGTACATGCTTTTGTCTTGATAAAGATGCTTGTGTACATGTTTGCAGAGTGTTTTGTTGTAATTTCTGTAATACGTTGCAATTACTATAATAATATTCTAAAAGACTTCCAATTTTGTACTTGTTTTGTAACTAATTTGTAAATAGTAGTATTATAAATAAAATTAAATTAATTTGAAAACTTGATTTAAAAAATCATGTTCAAAAGCATCATTATATCAATTAATATAAAATTAGAGTAACGAATTTCAAAATAAATGCATCAAAATGGGATATCTTAAATTTAATTTTCTTACAAAACAAATATTTGGACACTATGATTTCAATGAACATGGTAAGCATGTTTACTATAGTCGTCTTCATCAATTAGATGCATTCCCGCATTTTTACCAGCATTGTCTGAGATGTAGGAAATTTTTGCTGTTTTCTTGAAATTTACTTTTTACGACATAGCCCATTTTGATCTCGGGTGCCTCAATTTTATGCTTTCTGGAGTAAGAATTACAAGAAATATCACTGAATTATTTCCTCCGATGTTTGAAGTTTACAGCATAGCCCATGGTATTTTCTATACTTTTTCACATGTGGAATGGATGTTGAGTCATCAATCGCCACCTCGCATTCTACTTGCTTGTAGCAGCTCAAACAATATCAGATATCGTATGAAAATTATGAAACTCGCTTGCGCTCATTTCATGAACGTACTCGCGTCTTAATTACTACCACTATAGGCTCGTTGCATAATGTACTAATTTTGGTCTCCTTAAAAATAGTCTTGTTCCATAATATTCCATTTAACATCTTTGCTGCTGATCTTCCTTTATTTATCCTATGTTTAATATAATCATCCTGTGCAGCATTTTTATTAATTTTGAATCCTAAATATTCAAATTCATTGCACCCTTTGATGATGCCTATTTCATCTTGCAAAAACAAATCTCTTGTATTTTCGCCGCATCCCATATAAAATGTGTTTTCAAAATTTATTTTTAATCCCCATTTGTCATACTCTTCAAACAATTTTCTAAACATATATTCTGCATCATTATATGTTAATACATACCTGGGCATCATTTTATTTTTACTAACATTTTTAATATTAACCTGGCTATACCTTCAGAGAACCGGAAACACAATTTGCTATCCCCTTCCACGACTGTAGTTCGATGATACTGGCGTAAAACTCAAACAAATCACTCTACTAGGTATAGGAGGAAAAAAGAATAGTTCATCCATTTACGTAAACTAGGAAATATCGCGATTTTGAGTTCGATAATTTTCATTAGGTTTTTGTTTAATCAAAATACAGTACTGTATTAACACTTAGTGTTTTTACTCACGAACTGAGTTATCCATGAAAGCGTATTCATTATGCAGTGTATATTATACTGTCTACACCACATTAGCGTACAATATAGAGAAAAAAAATTAAATTTGAAAATAATCATAATATGAATATTTAAACACATTTTTGAAAATGGTGACCGTTCATTTCGATACAGGCTTCAGTTCTTTTGTGCATATTATCGCACTATAGACTATTGCATCTAATTCCAATTGCCAGTTTCGTCCTTCGCTTACTAGTAACTCATGTTGAAATAATTCTGTACCTACTCTATAAAAGAGTACCTTACGTACTGTAAATTCAAACTTCACTTCTGCTCGACCCGCACAGATAAAATTACTTAGACATGCTATCTACTGTCCGTCCAAGTGATTATGTCGCAGGATCGTAGAAAGGGGGGAAATCATATGACAGTTAATTACTTAACGAGGTCCTTATTTCAGTTATTTTAAACAGTTGTATAACATTAAGTAAACGTCCAATTCCTAACAGAAATTAATGTTTTCAGAAAAGAGCTAAGACACCCCAGCTTTTACAGAGGGGCGAACAGAAGCAGCTGGGGGAAATCGGGATGCGACGTAGGCAAACGGACAGTACCTGTGCGAAAATATGATTCAATATTGAATGCTCTTTTGTCACTGGAAAACGCGAACATATTTCTGGAACGTACTATACTCATTAACTCAGTACTGCTTACTATATGCGGCCTTGGTTCTGTGTGGTCAGTTTGAACTTCATTAGTAGAAGGGGTGGGAGTGAAGTACATTCAAAAAATCAGGTACAATAAAAATTGAAGTAAAAATAAAATGATGTCCCTGTACAAATAATAACACTAAGAGCATATTTTATTATTCCAGAATCCCTTCCAACTGTATATTATGGTAAGTTTTATTGCATAGAACACATATCATATAAGTTCCTATCAAAACACCCCGGGACAAACCGAATAGGGTCAACAAACTTGCACCCTGCTGACATACTATTGATCAGGCATCGTCTTAAAGCCGCAGTCAGTCTCCTCCTATCTTATATAAGAGCAACTTTTGTTTGCATTTGCCATTTGTATAGCAGAATCAGGAACCCTCTCAAATTGAGTAATTGTAGATGTCTGTTTACTTCTCCCGTTTAAGCACGCTTTTGTACTATTTGTTATGATTCATAGAGGGGAAGTTAGGTCGCTGTGTTTACTTATAGAAGTCATTTCCTAACGTTTACTCCCGAGAATTATTGAAAGTTGAAAACTTCAGACTCCCGAACAATAGGAAGCGTCTCCTTTCAGACTGGCGGATGAGAGAGGGAGAAGGTTTTTTTATTATTATTATTCTTGTCGAACAGAAATTTTATATATTCATTTCACAGGCACTAACGCGTTAAAATTTTTTGTATCATTTTCGCACTTTTATATAGCTCATCTCTGTATTCCTCATCTTTCACTGTTGCTACCTCTCGTCACTGGAACTCTCTGCCGCCTGAAATCAAGGGCTGCCGAACATTGAAATCGTTCAAATCCAAGTTAGAAAATTATCTTATGACGAGCTGCCAAACTAACTTACTATTATGACAAGTGTTGTATTGCATGTTTCCAGGTATTCACAATTTTTTATGTTCTAGTGATATTTAACCTATTTTATATTTTTGTTTTCATATTTTCCGATAATGGTATATCTATAACGTGATAAGTTGAGCTATATATAATCATAATTTTCCTTACTGTGTGTACTTAAAAATATTTTATTCATTGTATGCATTGTACTGCACTATTTTATTACTATTATTATTATTATTATTATTATTATTATTATTATCAATAATTGTCTCATTTTCTATACTTTGTATGTTTCGTTTATTTTGACCTGCTGTTCACATTTTATTACGTGGTGTGTCTAAAAAGTTCGGTGAATGGTGTCATATCTGAATGGCAACTTGGCGCATGTGCTTGCGCATGCGCATGGTTCTTTAGAGACTTCGGGAGAATCAATACACAGCATGCAATGCATGTGACTGGCAGTGTAAACAGACTGCGACCAGTTGAACGTAGTCAGTGTGAGAGGAAGTGTCACAGCGCAATGGAGCAACGTGTAAACATCAAGTTCTGCTACAAATTGGGGAAGACTGCAACGGAGACACAAGGAATGTTGGTGCAGGTGTACGGGAGGGAAGCCGTGAGCAGAAAATGTGTTTACGAATGGTTTAAACGCTTCCGTGAAGGGAAGGAAACAATTGAGGATGAGCCACGTTCAAGTCGGCCATCGACAAGCAGAACCCCAAAAATGATCGAGAAAGTGCGACAAATGCTGGCACAAGATCGGCGACTGATTCTAAGATTGATTGCGGAGGAATTGGACATTAGCAAGGACACCATCGTCCGCGATGATTTCGGTAAGCGGAAGATCTGCTCCCGATTTGTGCCGCACAAGCTCATAGACGAGCAGAAAGCAAAACGGAATGGAAACTTCTGGTGATTTCATTTCCATGTGTGACCAGGATCCATTGTTTCTGAAAACCATCGTCACGGGAGAGGAGACCTGGTGCTACCAGTTCGATCCGGAATCAAAACGGCAATCGATGTCATGGTGTTCACCGACTTCCCCGCGACCAAAAAAAAAAAAAGCCGTCCGCAAAAATCCAAGGTGAAAACACTGTTGATCGCCTTCTTCGAAAACAACGGCATTATCCACAAGGAATTTGTTCCTGCAGGTCAAACCATTAATGCTGCATTTTACCAGTCCGTTTTGAACCGATTGCTACAGCGTATCCGGCGTGTTCGGCCAGAGTTGCACAGGACTGGAAAATGGATGCTGCTCCATGACAATGCCCCTGCACACTGTGCGATCCGTGTGCGCCAATTCCTGGCTCAGAAGATGGTAATTGTTCTTGAACACCCTCCGTAGACAGACAGACAGACAGACAGACAGACAGACAGACAGACAGATAGATAGATAATAATTAAATTAATAAATAATAAATAAATAAACAAATAAATAAAATATTGGTCTAAATTAGTGTATAATATATCTTCATATAGTTATATTAAGCATCCTGTTCTAAAATGTCTATACTTTCATGAAATTATTTTAAACATTCTCTCATAAATAAAATTTAGTTTATATTATTTCTATACATTCACGTATGTATAATAAATATCCTGTTCTAAAATTTCTATACTTTCATGCAGTTATTTTAAACACATTCTCATAAATATTATTATAAATAAAAATTAGTTTGTAATATTTCTATTCTTTCACTTATGTATATTAAACATTCCGTTCTAAAATTTCTGTACTTTCATGAAATTATTTTAAATATTCCGTCATAAATAAAATTTATGTTTGTAATATTTCTATACTTTCACGCAAATGTATTAAATGTCCTGATCTAAAATTCCTATACTTTCATACAATTAATTTAAACAAATTCCCATAAATAAAAATTAGTTTGTAATATTTTCATTCTTTCAGTCAGGTATATTAAACATCCTGTTCTAAAATGTCTATACTTTCATGCAATTATTTTAAACATTCACTCTTAAATAAAATTTAAGTTGTAATATTTCTATACTTTCACGCAAGTATATTAAATATCCTGTTCTAAAACTTCTATACTTTCATGAAATTATTTTAAACATTTTCTCAAAAATAAAATTTAGTTTGTAATATTTCTATACTCTCACGCAAGTATACTAAATATCCTGTTCTAAAATTTCTATACATTCATTAAATTATTTTAAACATTGCTAATAAATAATAATTAGTTTGTAATGTTTCTATACTTTCACGCAAGTACAGTATATTAAGCATCCTGTTCTAAAATGTCTATACTTTCATGCAATTATATTAAACGTTCATTCTTAAATAAAATTTAGTTTGTAATATCTCTATACTTTCACGCAACTATATTAAATATCCTGTTCTAAAAATTCCATACTAATTTCATTAAATTATTTTAAAAATTCTCTAATGAATAATAATTAGTTTGTAATATTTCTACACTTTCACTCAGATATATTAAACTTTCTGTTCTAAATTATTTTATAAGGGTTCTATACTTTGATGCAGTTATATTAAGCATCCAGTCCTTTACCAGTTTAAAATATTTTTACACTTCTACTCATAATATCAAATAAATAAGCAGTATCATCGACTTCATCACCACCGCAACCATCACCAACACCACTCAAGAATTAGCACTACAGAAATACTTCTTGCAGCGTATTGTTGTGGAATTTGGGGTTTTGGTAGAGGCAAAGAAAATACATTACAGGACTCCAACTCAATGTAAAATTTTGAAGGACTATTGAAATAATTGTAAGTGAATGTTATTACTAGACATCGGATTTTTAGGCACTAAAAATTGCAGTTTTAGGCGCCTAAAATAAGCTCAAAATTTGTAAAATTAGCCTCTATTTTAATGAAAATAGGCATTTTAGGCACATCAAGGTATCATACTTATTTCTTTCACTGAAAGTTTTAGTTATACACTAAAATACGCACAAAAAAGTATGTTTAAACATTAAAATAAAATACTATATTATATTTATAAACAGAGCTGCACAAATTTAATATATTGTAACTAATGAAATAATGATTACTGATATCAAGATTACTCATTTTAAGTTATTGAAATTCAGTTCCATGCTCAGACTTTATTATAATTATCTGCACAGTACACCACCAGAATTTTTTCTAAATTCTCCACAGTTAACCTTTGCTTTTGTCACTGAGAATCATTTTGAAAGCAGAAAAACTTCTTTCAACCGAAACTGATGTGAGAGGCGCAAATTTTAAATTAGGTACAATAGAAACATCAATACTTACTGGAACATTTACACTTTCCCCCGATATCACTCTTGATACTTTTTCCAACAATGAAAATCCTACATTCTTATTTAATACGTTGTCCCACTTATTTTTAACTTTTTTTCCCAGTTTCGCCCAAAGCAGAATGTATGTTCACTTGAGCTTCCTTTACTATTGCTATTTGGCTACAAAGAGATTGTTTTTCACGTTCTAATTGTTCAATGCTTGCAGGTATGAAAGAAAAGTTTGATGTTATGTAGGCAATATCGTTTTTCACTCGTGAGTCATTCAGACAATCTTTCACTGCTTTCACACACGCTGCACTATCAGTTTCAGGTAATTTATCAATAACTGTGACCACTTCTTTAAAATACTTAGAATAATACACCACTGACTGAATCCAGGTTCCCCATCGTGTAACAACCGGCTGAGGTGGGAGTGGGATATCTGGAAAGTTCTCTCTGAATATTGAAATCCTGGATGGGGCTTTACAAAAACATTTTTTTGTGTTAGAAATAAACGAATTGACAAGAGGAAATTCATTCCGGATTGTTTCAGAAACCCTGTGAAGGCCATGTGCTAGACAGGTTACATGCGTGAGGTTAGGATAAAATGTTTTAAGAAGTGGAGCTGCAGCAACCATGTATGAGGCAGCATCAGTACAAAACAACAGAACTTTAGAATCGTCTATATTACCTGAGTATAAAGACTGTAGGCCTTTATTTACAAAATAAGCAATGGCTTGGCTATTCACTTTCGAAAGTTCCTTAACACATACGAGGTGTGGAATCGAAGGTCCATCAGGACTAAGTTTTCCTACTACCATATTTGCTATATACCTATTCATAGGATCTGAGGTTTCATCCACAGAGACCCATATGTAAGAATCACTTATATCCTCCAGAATGGAAGCTAAAGTTTCA
Organism: Periplaneta americana; assembly: GCF_040183065.1. Lineage (NCBI taxonomy): Eukaryota > Metazoa > Arthropoda > Insecta > Blattodea > Blattidae > Periplaneta > Periplaneta americana. Next base: position 130,897,613 of record NC_091123.1, on the reverse strand, counting down.
TTGTATATTCTGTCTAAGTAATTTTTTCTTAGGGTCGACTCAGATGGGATATTTTGTTTGCAGTATTTTTGTAAAAACTGTCTTAAAACCGAATTTTCAATTGCATTCCATGGAATGTTAGCAGCAACAAACGCTCTGGTTAAATCAGCATAGAAATTGCTGCTGAGATTGGATGAAGTAGGCTGTGTTAGTAAAGTTTGTCGCAGTTGATTTTTCTGCTGAGCTTTAGCCTTATGAGCCGCTCCTTGCACATGCTGCTTTAGGTGGCACTTCTTTTCTTGCGAAATCTAAAAATGTAAAGTAAACTGAATTAAAATAAAATCCTAAAAAATGTATTGCCGTATTTCTATCACAAAGTTAGTGGGTTCGAACAATCAAAATTTTAATGACCTGCAAATACTTTAACTAACGGAATTTAAAAGGTTAAAGTGTAGTGGTCTTAAAAAGAATTATACCTCAGGATAGCTCAGTCAATGTATAAATATTATAGGCCTACTCATTAAAATTAATAGAATTTATATATTTCAACTATTGTTACATACCTGTCTGCTACAAATCTTGCAGAATATTATTTTTCCATCATAAGTGAATTCTGAATATTCTGTTAGCCATTGCCGGATCAATGTAGATTTTGCACTTATATTTTTCGGCATTATCGCGTTAAACTTCACAGGAAAACGTCCTACCGCTCAAAACTTCTCAACACAAATAAGGTGAGGGAAAGAGAAACTGTTAACGAGCATTCAAATGAACCGTTGTTATTGAGATTCAATTGGACAAAAATACAAAGTTCCACTTATTGTCGCATTTCCTGGTAGTGTTAACACTAGGAGGGCCATTGTTTTAAATATTTTGTAACGGTTTACCCTACTAATTCGCAGTTTTACGACTTTTCATAAATATTTCAAAAACACTCTTTCTCCAAAAATTGTGATTTTATGACACTCTGAAGGGCAGTACAGCTAATCGGTTTCAGACCGAAAACAGTCATTTTTATAGTATAGTATATCTCTGAATCGGTAGCAGCACATGTTGTGATTGTTGCCTGCTTCAAAACTAAGGTTGGTTCTTTGTCGGCATTTATGCCTCCAAACATGTTAAATTCGGTGAAATCTATTGCGAGTGTCGTGAGATTCGAAACATTTTGTTTCCTTTATCAATGGTTTTATGGCCGGTGTGAAGCAAACTTTCCACTTTTTAAATGCCTTAAATTTCGCAGTGAATGCATGTATAAATTATAAAAATTAAGAGTAAAATGCGAAACTTTACAGTGAGTTAGACATTTTTAGGCGAATATTAACAAATTAGGCTCTAATAACCGTTTTAGGGCATTTTAGGGCACTATAAAACTCTTTGAATACCTTTCAATTTCCATGACACACAAATATTAATAATTATTTTTACTTTTCTCCTAAAGAAACAAAATAGGCATTTGCCCTAGAATCCGATGTCTGGTTATTACCACTGCTGGCAAAAATCGGTATTGTATTCAATGTTACACAGTCCGGTTGCTATTATAGGTAACCATTTCCTATTTTCATAACATGGGAGGAGTGATAGTAGGAGGAAGAAGAATGAAGTATATAAGATCTGCTGATGATATGGCGTTGTTAGCAGAAGAGGAGACGATACTAAGGGATATGTTACTGGAGCTAAATGACAGCTGTGAGCAGTATGGAATGAAGATAAATGCAAACCAGACAAGATCTTGGTCATAGGGTGAAAAGTAAAGGAGATAAACTTGCGAACTCAAATGAGGCAGAAGAACAAGTGAACAGCTTCAAATACTTGGGGTGTACTGTAAGCAGTAACATGAGTTGGTACCAAGAAGTCGAAAGGAAAATTGCAATGACAAAGGAAGATTTTAATATAAAAAGAAGCATCTTCTACAGACCTCTGGAGAAAACACTAAGGAAGAGACTGGTCAAGTGCTGTGTGTGGAGTGTAGCATTGTATGGGGCAGAAACATGGACATTACGTCGAAGAGAAGAGAAGCGACTAATAATAATAATAATAATAATAATAATAATAATAATTATTATTATTATTATTATTATTTATTTATTTATTTATTTATTTAATCTGGCAGAGCTAAGGCCAGTAGGCCTTCTCTTCTGCCAAGCCAGACTCTAATTCTAATTGAATACAATTGCTTACATAGTTTAGCCACCGACGTGGCTCAGTCGGTTAAGGCACTTGCCTGCCGGTCTGAAGTTGCGTTCGGGTTGGGTTTTTTTCCGTGGTTTTCCCCAACCGTAATGTGAATGCAAGATAATCTATGGCAAATCCTCGGCCTCATCTCGCCAAATATCATCTCGCTATCACCAATCTCATCGACGCTAAATAACCTAGTAGTTGATACAGCGTCGTTAAATGACCAACTAAAAAATTACATAGTTATAGACATCTGAAATGTGGATATGGAGAAGGATGGAGCGAGTGAAGTGGACGGACAGAATAAGAAATGAAGCTGTGTTGGAAAGAGTGGATGACGAAAGAATGATGCTGAAACTGATCAGAAAGAGGAAAAGGAATTGGCTGGGTCACTCGTTGAGAATACATTGCCTATTGAAGGATGCACTGGAAGGAATGGTGAACGGGAGAAGAGTTCGGGTCAGAAGAAGATATCAGATGATAGACGACATTAAGATATTTGAATCTTATGAGACAAAAAGGAGAGTAGAAAATAGGAAAGACTGGACAATGCTGGTTTTTAGTGAAAAACCTGCCCTTGGGCAGAACACTATGAATGAATGAATTATTCCTACATGATTATATTACTATTATTATCATTTTACTATTTTATTATTACTATAAATATTATCAGTAGTATTTTTGAGATAACCTCCGAAAAGTAGAGCACGCAATAATGAAATGTTTAACCATAATGTGCAAGTCACAAACGATTTTTGGTTTGACGTTATGCGTATGAATACAATAATGGTTGAATATTCACATTTCCTCTGCTACCCGATCTATTTACATCAACGGCCTGTGTCTTTAATATTCAAACATATGACTGCCAATATCTATTCACTGACCAGCTGAAAACATTGGCTAACATGGCCACTTTGTATCCGACTATAATTCTAAATGCCTATACAAGAAGACGATATTATATTTCAAAAAGGATAATCTATATATATAATTTGAACTGGTAATGGAAATTACGGGAAAACGGCTGAACGGATTTTAATAAATGGCCCCTCATTTTGAAGCTTGGAACCCAAAGTTTTTAGGAAAAGTAGTAGTTTTCAGTGAAATGTCAATTTTCCTACATCATTTTCCTATTTTCCAAAATCCATCTGTTGTCAGTTTTGAGAACTAATTTTATTCAATCACGGCCGACTTGATTGAATTTCAGAACAAAACACACACTACAATAAACAATAGGCATGGATAAATATATAATAGGATGCGAAACTGCGGACAGCACGATCTAGATGCGGTATTCTGAAATAAGGTGATCAGCGCCCGACGTCGTAGGTGGTAAATCATAGAACTACGTGAGGACCAGAGTTCTCCACTCTCCGATACGAAGTAGTCAGAACGTTGGCCGATGACTAGCCAACAGCGTTATGAAGGCAAGATGGATTCCAGAAAAATGCAAAAGATTCGAGGAAGATGCTCAGCGCCTGGATGCAAGACTGTTAATACTGTGGGAGGGAAGCATTTTTTCTATTTTCCTCAGGAACCTATGAGGTAAGCTTTAGTATTATTATTGTGTCCTGTGTAGCCTAAACCTTACACTTGAAAACAATGTACTTTTTGGTGAAGTAGGTTAGACGAGCTGTGCATTGCTTTCTGCTAATTTATTTAGGATTATAGTAGGAGTATAAATTTAGATGGTTCCGAAATTCAGTCAAACTGTAACGAAATGTGAAATATTGACGAAAAAGAGCAAGAAGGCTGAAAATGAAACCTCGTAAATCTGAATTGTAGCATTAGGCCACATGGCTGCAAACTAAAACCACGTGGTTTTTAGTATAAACATCTCACAGTTATGGAAAATAAAATTATGCCTTCTTTGATGTAGTTAGCCATTCTGGAGAAATTCTCAATCATATGTAATAATAATAATAATAATAATAATAATAATAAGATTAGGCCTAATATTTAATTTAGTTTGTACCCAATATCTGTTGCTGCTACCAGTTTTCCTATGGTCACTCAACACCTAGTGATGCGCATTAGACATCTCTTAAAATAACACAAATGCTGCAGATAACTTATTATTTTTTTCCCCAATTTTTGCATGATTTCTATTCAATATTTCTTCTACTTTATCTCATTAGTAATTGTAATCCATTGCTTTAGGTGTTGGAAGTGGCTCCGATTTTGTGGGCTAGAGGACCGGTATCGAGTTGCCGCAGATGCCACACACAGGTTGAGAATCTGCATGGACCACTTCATTGAGTCTGACTATTATAGCTCTTCACAAAAAGTGATACTTAAGCAAACTGCAGTGCCCACTGTTCATGCTAATGGATTAGTGGTGCCATCAAACCCTAAAATCCGGAGCCCACCATCTAGCCCAATTGTGCCTCGAGCGACCTTATCACCGGGGTCTACCCCAACTTTGAGGCATCACAAGACTTTGCGGACGTATGCTAGGAGGGCGAAGATTGATTCTGCAGCTGCTGAAGGTAATTAGTACACTAGCAATGTTTTTATGTCATTCATGTTTAAAATTTCCGATTTCATTACTCTTTTCTTTATTTTCAGGTATGCGTAGTCTCATAGGTTTACAAGCTGCAACTGAGTAGGCTGCAGGCTTGGCAGCTATGCCTCAAACAATTCCTGCTCCTATGAGTACTCCAGCTTCAAAGATTACTGCTTCGACGGCATATGCCGGGATGAATAAAGATGCATGCCAACAAGGTAATTATTCCACTTAGTCAAGTTTATGGATTTCAAGGAATGCCTTAGTTTCTCGTCAGCTGTTCTTACATTACATGTTTCAAAATACATAATTAATTATGTTTCTTTTTTTTGTGATTATTACAGGGAACAGTATGATTGGTGAACAGCTGAGGGGCTATCAGCAACCATCGCTCCTATTCAATGTGGTTCCCACAGCTGAAGGTAAGCGATACTATCTTGTGAGCCCTGTAACATGCTAGTAATCATTTAAGTTAATTGCCCCCTGTCGTATGTCTGCAGTTTTCATACTTCATTCTTTTACAGTAGCGAATAATAACAAATCCTCTTAACTACAGGGCAGTGTGTTTATCTTGTTATATATCGATCGTCCAGTTCAAAAGTGCGACAACTCAAAAATTGCCATTTTTTAGTTATTTATACTACTGAAAGCCCCTTTCGGAGCTCTTTCCGATTCAATATTGAGATAAGTCATATTTACAACCAAAAAGAATAAAAACGAAATAAACTGCTTTAGAAGTAATTATAACTAGGACTTTATTAATTCATTATTACTACATTTCGAAATCTATTAATAATGATATACTCCTCCTGAATACTGACTCAATTCTAATTGTCGTGGTTATGAACCACAAATCTGTCCCTTTTTAGGGGATTTATTTGAAACTTTCAACTGAAGATATCTCAAAACTTGTTTTTTTGAGTTGTCGCACTTTTGAACCAGACGATTGATATTGCAACTGATATCCTGACAAGTCTCCCTGGCACACGAAGTACACTATCATTCCCTCTTACTGACTTCTCTTTAATATCCTAACACCTCTGCTGATTATCCCTTTCTGTTAGTGTCAGTTGTCCTCTATAGCCCAGCCTATTAGCAAAAAAAAATATTTTATATTACAATACAACGAACAATTCAGATTAACACAATCAAATTTGTTGCAGCATTAAACTTTTGGATTGTTACTATTACTTAACATTTATATGAGTTATAATTTGTACAGTTAAGAGCAGTTTGAAATGAATGGAGCACAAAGTGTGTTCAATTCTTGCTTCAATTTAATTTATCATTTATTTCCTTAGACACTGACATGAATACATCCAAGATGGAACAGTTTCCTTCAGCTTCAGCTACACCTCCTTCCAAACTTGGTAAATATTGATCACATTTTGATGTATTGTCAATTTTGTAGTATGTTATATAGCCTATCCATAGCTTGCATGCCTTTTGTTAGGCCTACATTAACTTAACAAGGCTAAAGGTGTTGTCACGTTTCATTTTTTATTTAAAATAGTTCCCAGCAATTAGATTAATCTGAAGTTAATTTCGTAATCTTTAGGTCCTGGTGTTGCAAAGCGAAAACTTTTCTCGAGTCCTCACTTCTCATCTTCACCCAGGAGCAACAAACTAAAAATGGCAGCTCTGAAAGCAAAGGTGAAGAGACGAGAAAAAATTGCAGTGTCTTTAAAGTAGTGTAAATAGCTCATATTGTGTGTAACAAAAAGGTATAATATCATATTGGTGGAAAGTTCATAGCTTTTTTTATTATTTTTTTAAATTTGTATTTTTTTTTTTTTGCCCCAGAAAAAAATGTTTTTAGCAAATGTTAAATATATTGTGTAATTGTAGGGAGCAGTAGTTACAGTATGTGGTACATGTGTGTGTATGTAAGAGAGATATTTGACTTTGGAAGTTGGGGGTTAACATACCTTCAGTTCACCTAGTAAACTTTTTTGCCCAACATAATGCAAGTAAGTGATGCAGCTCATGTATTTCACTCTGACCCTCAGTACATACAACATTTTGGTATACGTTACCGTTATGTGTATGCCAAACAAAAATGTCTAAGAACCTTAGATGTGATCCTAGAAAAGTGTTCTAAAATGTGTTGCAAAATAGTAGATAGTAATATGACAGTTTCAATTATCAAACATTTTTTTGTAGTATCTGAAATCCGATTAATGTAATATGTATCTAGTCAGCGATGTATGCAACGGAGGGGAGAAAGGAATTGGCCACTCTTACTCATTACCTCCTGCTCTGATTGTCCCACGAGTGTTACTTGTAGGGTCCAAACCTGTTTTTGGACAGTTGACTAACCAATAGTTGATGGGTCCAGGCAGACAAGGGGACAAACCATAAATTTCGATACGTAGGATATCTCATTGGAATGTGAAGAAATATGTTCTGACTAAACTATATGACAAAACATTATTCAAATGGTATCATTTACATCTGTAAACGAGCACAGATGGCAGAGCATTCCAAAATATAAATATATAGATGTGGCTTTTTCTCTTATCCGACTGGGCCCCACAATTTCAATTATTCAATTTGTTGTATAGACTTTACCAATGTACTGCACACTAAATATGTAAGTGTATCTGTGTGTATAGGATTACCAGATGTTCTGGCTTTCGCTTGACATGTCCTGCATCCTGCCAGGGTTCATAAAAATCAGAAATTGTCCTGCTTTTCTTTCTTGCCAATTCCCAATGGACAAAAGAGAGTAACTATTGAGTTGGGTCCATTAGAGGAATTATGTTTGTAAAATCCTTGCTCAAACAAGTCGAGTCACCAGAGAAGTATTAACAATCCGAAAATTAAATAAGGTAAAAGCTAATTTAGAATCCGTATACTTCAATTCTATTCATGATAATAGTTTTGTATCAGTTTTATTGTACAAAGACAAACAAATTACCTAATTATATAACAGAATGTAAAAAGACGTCACGTCAAGTATCAAGTTAGTCTATTATGCCCTGCTTTTATATGGAAAATTCTTTTTCATTTAAAATGACCTGCTTTTAAATTATTACAATCTGGTAACCCTAGTGCACATGTAGTGTATGTTAAACAGTGATATGATGGACCTTGTCAAAATTGTGTTGTTGAATGTATTGTAAAATAGTATACAGTAATATAGTAATTTCAATTATGTAACTAGTTTTTGCAGACTTAAAGTGCACTATACACTATTACCTAAAGAATAAAATCCCAATTATCTAACCTTGTTTTCTTTTATTTTCTGTCCCTGTTTGGCTGTATTTTAATTAGTTACATTATAAGGTAGTGTAAAATAGACCGTCTCTTCCAACTATTGGCTCCAATAACAATTTTCAGTGAAAGATGATGTGAGGAATAAAATTTTTAAAGTTTTACTTTAAATTGAGGGTTTGGGGCGGGGGGGGGGAGGAGGAATATTTACTGCATATAGTTCAACTTTTCGCCGCCAGGCGCGCTGCTAGATACGCGGAGTAATTAGTTATTATTTTCGCTACTTGGGTGCGCTGCTGGATGCACGGAGTAGTTACTCTTTTCGCTACTTGGTGCGCTGCTAGATGTAATAACGCCTCTAACCGCATATAGATGGCAGCACGATCAATTCTACAACAGCGCCTCTAGTATGTGTTACGGGAAACTCAGTGAGTTTCGCATCCTATTATATATTTATCCATGCAATAGGCTATTACACGAAGGCCATGACCTGCAGGATTGCCGACATATTTAGAGCTCAATTCAATTTGTTATTAAAAACTGATTCTGCAGTGTATAATTTTCTGAGTACAGCTGTGTATTGGATATTCAAATCTACGAAACTTGAGGTGGTTTGATGACATTATTACCATTAGAAATTAAATATTATTATAGTTAATATCATGATGCGTCTATTTTTCATTAATTGTACATAATATTGATGCTATAGTGATGATATGAAAGTGAAAAGTTTTGAGGTTATGTAAGTAAATGTAGAGAATATCTTAATTTAGATCTTCATTTCTATAATTTACTGAGTGACTGCTATATATAACTACAAAACTTAAGATAATAATATTGTTATTAAAAATCAATACTTTTTATACTTATTAACCAAGTGGGGTTGCGTCTTTTTCATATAGGCCTACTTAATCACGGTTAGTGTAGATATTGATATGTGTCATTGTCTTCAGTATTGGCTCGAGAGAGCGCAAAAATTACAGTTCGTAAGGAAAGATAAAAAGTTATTATTTACTGATAAAATAAGAGGCCTAGAAAATTTTGTATTCTCCAGATCATTTCAGCAAGATCTCTTAGTAGGATAAAATGATTTTACGCTCTACATTTCAAGTTCTACATGCAGCAGCTATACGAAAATGCTATTGTTCGAAAGCTTAGCAAACCTGACATTTTTTTAACTTTTGCCTACAATCCACAATGACCTGAAATACTGACGCTACTACTGCTATCGTTCTGACATTGATACTTGCGTTTTCGCGTTGAAACTCAAAAACTGAAGTTGAATAGGTTCAAGAAAAAGTATTTGGTCTAAAAAAATCCATTCAGAGGGAGTATGTTTCATTATCATGGAAGTAAATAACTATCAAAAAGACAAGTATTCTTCATTGAAAATAAATGTGAAAAATTTTTATTTGAACATCTAACGAACTTAGTTTGCAGCAGCATTTGCTGCACAAGCCACTAGCAATATTATAAATCGGAACACAGCTAGTAACACTCCAGTCCCAATGTGGCAAACTGACGAACTTCCATGATGATATATCTTTCTACAGTATATCATAACCCTACTGGCTAGAAATGTTGCTTCTCTTGTTGGTATGAACTATGTTATCTACTTCACTTCTCATAGACTAATTCTTACAGGTATTAAACAAGCAGAAAATAAACAAACCGAAATACAGTTAAATTTTGTAACACGTTCAAACAGCGCATAAATTACTGTAGTCTAACAACGCTCAATGCCTCTTACAGTCACATGACTCTCAATAACGTGTGAGGCTCATCCCAGCACAAGAGCTGTCGTAGTGGCGAAAAGTTAAGCATTAGTGAGTGAATAATAAGAAGAATGTCAGCAGAAAAGTCTCCACGGTTTGTGAAAAGACAAAAATAGCAATTATTCGAGTTACAGGCTTAATTGAATAGGTTTGAATTTATTTATAAATGAATTCATAAATTTGTACAATCTTTTCCGCTACGAATTTAAACGAACCGGGTTGATGACGGCATTGAGTTATAAAATCAGGTTAGTACTCCTTCCTTCCCAGTTTGCGAGCGCCGCTGCTCGTCTGTTATCCGGAGTCGAGTGATGAAGCCTACCGATATGCAGGAGGTGGAAACCCTTGCCTCCCATCTCGACTTGAACGTCTACCGCATAATCGATACATCGATCCATACGCAATCCCACTTCCTGCCTCTCTTCTTCCACAGCTTCTGTTGTCACATCTGTATCGCGAAGAGAACATCTCTTTTTGTTGATCCTACGTACCCAAGGAATGCAGTCTGCACTTATCTCAAGATGCCGTTAAAACGCCTGCCGATATTTTTTGGCTTGTTAGCAAGGAACGGTTTTTAAACTTACAGCATCAGAATTTATTTTACTCGCGTTTCTTTAGCCTCAAACTGAATTAAATAAAGGTCTTGGAAAATAATTCAATTGTTATTTCAATAGGTCCATTAGCCACACTATTTGTAAGTGTATGTCTGGAATTTCGTAATTATCTACATCTGTATAAAAATGAATGGTTACAATAGGGCTACGTTATAGTCCCTGTACAACATATTTCTTCTGTAATAATCTAAAAGAAATATTTAAACACATAGTAAGCTGCATAATAATTTTGCAATATTCTGTGAATTTATAGCGTAAGTTACTGCATGATTTTATAGTTTGAAGCCGAAAAAATACTATTGGAATTAGGAAATTATTATAAGACTGAAGAAGACAAAAACAGAAACATAACGATATTTTCATCATATGCGGAGGCGAAGAGGAATGCAGAAAATGAGAAGATTAGAAACTCTTGGGTTTTCAGTCAAGCCAAAAAATTACGAATGAAAATGAATCGATATTTTGAAGTAAACTTCGTACTAATTTTTTTAACCATCAGATTTCATGTCACACATTACATGTATTTCAGTATTTATCGATTTTGAATAATGTTTAAAACCAAAAGTAAGTAATGATTCGTAACATAAATTTGAAATTTTAGATTTTCCAGCACAAAGGTTCTTCAAGAATTGTGAGGAATCCCGTTAAAAAGTAACAAGGGATTCACAGTCACAATGATTTTTAATGCGACTCTCTTTTATATTTTTGTATTATATTATTAACTTTTATCATTAGAGACCTGGTTTCTTTATGGTTTAGTACTTTTTAATGTACCATATTTCATTTTTGGTTATTAAGGATAACTTCCATGATAGTATCCAGTTATGCAGATAAAGCTAGTTGCCTATTCAATTACGCTCGTCGCTTATTCACCTGCAAGTAAGTTATTCAACATATGACAGATGGCAACACGGTACGTTTCCCATGTGCAGATCTAGCGAAGATTTCTTGAACTTCGTGTTACGTTAAAAGTGTTAAATTTTCTCATGCATGAATACTTATTACGCCAAAACTACTATAGTGTAATACGGAATGAAGTCTTTTTATTATAATTATACTAAATGTATTAAGGATGCAGCTCATGTTGGCTTCATTTTCTCATGCTCAAGGAAAAGGAAACGGCCTTGTTCTTAGTTTAATATGTTAAAAATCGATCATTTTAATAATATAGAGAGAACATTCGATAGATTGATGTAATAACACTTCCAAAATTGATGGATATGCACTCTGTGGGAATTCTGTAGAAGAATGTAATCGAAAATATAACTTCGTTACAAATATTTGTGTTGTATGATATGACAATCCTGTTACAGAACAAAATGTGAAAGAAACCGCGTTGGATCGTCAAGGATACTTGCTTACAGCAATGCATATCAATTCTAATATTTGTATGTAATTAATTGGAAATGTAATAATTTCCGAAGCAGCTAGAATTTAATATATTTAAAAATTTCGAATAGCGCACTCAAAAAGTTTTGGATATCCGTACCGTGTCATAGATTTAAAAATAATAAACGTTTCGAAGTGACGGATAGGCTTCATTGTTAGGAAATATATTTCTAGAGAACAGCTCTTAGTAAGGGTGAACTCTTAATGTTTTGCTGTTAGTGATAAGAAGTTAAATAAAAACCTAACTTCTTCTCTAGTCAAACAAGGACACAACTGAATTCCCTTGCGAAGTTTCCAGAGTAAACACCGAAACCTTTGTGAAGTTTCCAGAGTAAATAATGAGTTGCGATGTTTCCAGTGTAAATGATTAAATTCCCTAATATATTTATTTGATATATTCACATTATTCCCCACAACAACTAATTGGCTAAGTGTTATATTAAAAATGAGGACTAGCTCTGTAGTTATAATTGCTAAGTCTGACTGTAGAAATGAATGCGAAGTGATTATCCCCTCAAACTATTATCGGAGTTAGTCCATTAGCTGCTACGTGCGGTATTGTCTTCACTGATGCCTCACGCAACCTCAAAACCAAGGAGCTTAAGTAATGCAAACTTTATGGTGAGAGGGGAAAAATAACAAACTAATTAATAGTGATTGGCAGTAACAAATTTAACTTTATAAATGCTTGCGGCAGTGTAAAAAAAAGCGTTTTCTAACTAAACATAAAAATACCTAAAAATTAATTGAGGCAGTACCGTAACAAGTTATGTATTAGATCATATCAACGAAAAAATTTCCGAAAAATTGATAGAAAGATAAGATACTTAGTAACCTCCCTAAACACAAAGTAGTGGAATACTCTAGTGCGAAATCTTAATAGCTGTTACACTGTGAACTTATATGAAATAATGTTGAATTTCTGACTCTAGAGAAAATGGTTCTGGTTCTCGTTCCCAGTTTTTTCGGAAACTATTCCAACCGAGGGGTTGTCTACTCTGTATTCCAGCTACCTATAAACTGGAAGTTGCCTGATTCGAAGAATTGGAAACGGAGGACGTGTGAAAGTGAAGACTTTTGATTCACAATAAACCGAGAACGGAAACGACTATGCATATCGATATGTAGTCAATAACAATATGTAAAGTCTATATTACGGATTCTGATGTTATATATGTATAATTGACCAATGACGTTCTCTCATGAGAGCAAACCAGCCAACATAAACACAGGTTAACCAACTTCAGAACTTATGACACAGAATATTTAAGAATTCAATTCACGTGATAATCTGTTCACATACTGTATATAACTTACATAAGGTACCTAAGTGGGATCAATCGACCTGGCTGTATAACCGAAATACTCCTCCATCTATACAAAGCATTGGTTCGATCCCTATGCATACATCCCTCCATTTTCCTCACACAAGCCCCTACAACGACCCAATCAAAATTCGAAGTCCGCGGAAGAAGAATTCTCCGCCAAATCTTCCACCTGCACAGACGGACCAGAAACAACACAGTTTACACTACGACAAAAATGAAGCCACTCTTCACACATCTAAACAACATAAACAGGAAATACACACATTCGGCAGTACATCGCGTATATACACAACACATCTTCGCAAATCCACCGAACACAAACAACAGAACAACACTGGAGAAACTCTTCTACAACTACCACCAGCCCCAACCACCAAACTAAAACACACAAACAAAACCGCAAACACGTGTTGGAAATTTGGATACTGCCTGAGAGGACACACGATAGCAACAGAGAGGCAGATCAATAAAATAACACCACACCATGAAAGTCTCCATAATCAATCAGACGCTTCTGCCACCGGAAGGGGAAACTTAAAAATCTAATATATATATATATATATATATATATATATATATATATATATATATATACGTGCATATGTATGTATGTATGTATGTATGTATGCACAGTGTTCTGCCCAAGAGCAGGTCTTTAACTGTAAACCCAGCTTTCCCATTCTTCCCAATTTCTTGCTTTTCTCTTTAATCTCCCCATATAATACCTTAACGTTGTCTATCAGCTGATATCTTTTACCCCGAACTCTTTTCCCGTTCACCATTCCTTTTAAATATCGCAATCAACAAATTAGGCCTACACCAAAATAAAAGGAATCAGTCACTGCACTCACGCACCTATTGGCACTTATGCCAGAAATAGTGTCATATATGTAAATATAATTTTATTATTATTATTAGCCTATTATTATTATTATTATTATTATAATTATTAGCCTATTATTATTATTATTATTATTATTATTATTATTATTATTTATGTACAATGGCTGGATAGGGTATCCTGCGCGTATAAGACCCTAAAACGGCCTCTGACTCAAAGCCAGAAATGTCAATAAACAACAATAATAGCATTGAAAGTGATTCTACTGAATTTCCGAGTTAGTTAGAAACTATGCATGAAGAAGAACTTATGTCATGGTCTTCTTGCTACAAAATATACTACAATCAAATAGCTTTATCATTGCAAGAGAACGAATCTAGTAGGCTGTGATCGGAAACGAGAACGGCAAAGTTGAAACTTGGGTGATCTCAAGTTTCCGTTCCAAGCCTCCGGCAAACTTCAGGTTAACTGTGAATGCTCACATTTAAATATATACATTTTAACCATTTTTCGTTCTCGTTCTAGTTCTGGTTCTCGTTTCCGGTTTATTGTGAACCAGCTTTTAATGCCATCCGTAACTTAATTCTTTTCTTATATCTCTGCAATATCAGTGGCGATACTCTGAAAATAAGCCAACAATAAATGAGCAACCTTTGTATATATTGAAATCTAATATGTGACAGAATATGGCCGTTACGAATTTTTATACTGTGATAAAACATAGTGTGACGAAGCATACCCTACCTATAACGAAAAAAGTGCAGCGAAAAGGCCGGATCCAAAGGAAAACAAGCGACGTTGATGTTTTCATGAACTCGTAGCGTCTACTAGTACCACCCTAGATTATATATGTAGCAGATAGGTCGGCCTTATAGGCTTTGACGTTAACAACTTTTGTCAGGTTTACTACGCTCCCATCTATAGTCGCGACGCTGTTATACCCGGCGTCACTCCTCCTCTTTGCTTACGTCTTAAGAAGTCAAGACTCTATAAAGGCTAGGTAGGTAGTATCGCGCGCCATTTTTGTTCTTTCGTTGCCGAGCTACCAGACGAGGGATCTATTTCCCACACCGTTAAATATTATCATGTCGTAGCTCCTATGATAATAAATCAAACGCACTGTAATTCAGCAAATAATTGAGCAGCAAATAACGTCCTCGTGTGCTTTCTGCGAACGCCAACGAAAGAGCCAAAATGGCGGGCGATTATATCAAGTATTTATCTAGCCTTAGGAAATGCTTAACATCTTCATCAGCGAATCACAAGACGCACACGTTTAAATGTAGCCGACCTGCAACGTGATTGGCTGCCGGAAATTAGAGCGACGGGACTATAGTTATTACATAAGGAGTCACGTCATAATTCCCATTTGAATTGCATTAGCGACTGTACTGCTATCTTGTGTTCGTTTACGGCGGACGGGAGGTGATCCTGGCGGTTGTTCTCTTCAAAGTGCTGCCGATATTAACATAGCGATGAGTTATCTGTTACATATATGATCTAGGGTTCCACTCCAGTCATATTGTTGCAGTGAAGGATGGAAATTTGTCACACTGTTGGTGATTATAATGAGGCATTAAATAATTTAGGAGATATCGTTGTATCGATGGAAACGTGATGCAGTGATTTATTCACGAAGGGATGAAAAACATGTGTATTCCCGTAACGGATTTATAATAATGTCAAAATAATTTAAACTTTATGAAATGAAAGTTAAATAGTGTTTTTAGTAATTATTGTCAATCATGTTATATTCGATGCCTTCAGCGTGACGTAAACCTACTGCTGAAGAAAATACTGAATAATCACAACACGATGGACGAGAGAGACACATATTCTACTTCACTGTCGGAAACAGTTTTCATTTGTTATAATTATACTGACGTCGTCATCATCGTCACACTCAATGTCCCCTTTACAATACTTCTTGCATAAAATGTTTAACAAATAACCAAATTTACTCCAATGGTGAATATCTCAAAAACATATTTTTGTCGGTTGGCCTCTTATTGCGCAACTCTGTCCAGTTAGTTGGAGACAAGTAGTACATTTTGTTGTAGAACAGGCATGATAATTTGGTGATTACTTTATTATGTAAACTACTTAAGATACAGAGCTGAAATTTTGTATGCTAATGTAAACTATATAGTTTAAGATGAATGGACTACTATTTTAAAATATTTAATTCAATAAGTGAAAATGTGTACCCATTTGTCATATTTTAGGACAAAATAAACGTATGGGGATTTGTCACATTGTGCTTGTGAAATTGAAAAAGTAACTTACTATTTTTATCCCAATCATTTTTTCAAATAATATGTTTTTGGACATGGAAGGAAAGTTTGAAAAATGTGAAGTTAAAACTTTTTGTAATAGGTGCTCCTAAATTGTTGACAATCGCAAAACTTTTTCTTCAATAGACTTTTCTTTCTGCCATGACCGAACAATTAATTTATTTCCATGAATCATGCCTTAATAATTATTATTATAATTTTAATAGTTGTATCATACATAATAATTGCAATAGTTTTTAAGAAATACATTAATCGATTTTTATTGGAAGGCCAAATTAATTGAATTAGAATGAACAATTGCCTCTGCTGTAGGCTTAATTCTAGTTTTTATTGCAGTACCATCCCAAAACAATGACCAGCTCAAAACTCGCCAACATTTGCTTATCACAAGGTGCAAAAGATATTAGTCCGTTTGATAGAAACAGAGGAAAAAATATTTTTATTTATTCATGTTTATAAGCGAAAATATTGTAAAAAGCACTACCCTGTACCCCCAACATTATTATTATTATTATTATTATTATTATTATTATTATTATTATTCCCAGACAGCGGATTTTCTGTCACTACACAGCAACAAGACGTCACGTCCCTTGGCGTACGGAGGGAGCGTAGCAGTGAGTTTAATGACTAACATATACCTAACGTTCAGTATCGGGACCGAAAATCCGCTATTTTAATTTCTTTGTCAGCAGTTTTACACTTGTTTTCCCCAAGATTTTAGAACAAATGTCTGATCAAATCCTGAAATAAACAGGCCACAGACCTGCTTTCTCTCGCATAGCTCTGTCGGATCTTCAAATTGTGACTGATGGCGACAGGTCGCAATATAAAGCTCTCTTTCTCCCCTACAAAAATTCTTTTCAGTTCCTTAAATAAGATGGCGCGGACGGAGTGAGACAGTTGCCTTCAGACTAGCACTGGAAACTCACATAAATGTTAAAATCGATCCCAAAAACCTTCGCGAGAACGTTAACTCTCGTACCTTTCAGGTTATAACACCTCCCTTGTCCTTCGTCGATTCATAACCATCATCGTTATCACAATCATCATTACCAACAACAGAACCGTGTTCGCGAAAGTTTCGTGAGTTAATGGGTCTAAGAGAGAGAAGTCTGCGTTCCTTGATGGCGAACGTTGCTGTACATATTGTCACGCTCGTAATGGCTGAAGAGGAGATTATGAAAAGCCCAAAGTACTACACAGAGGATGACGATGATGAGTGTGTGCTATGCTGAATTCATTAGTCTCGCATACACGTTAATCCGATAATTTTGTCCCCCTTCCGTGCATTACCGTAAATCTGTTGCATTACCATTGACTGCGGGTCCCTCACTCCATTGTCCATTCATCACGTCAAATGATTCAATTTGTCATTAACTCAGCGGAGGCGTGCGATACACTGCAGCTCGCTGCGGAATATCTACGAAGTTGCAAAATTTCAATTGTGTGAGAAGAAATGCGCTGTTGTTAGAATAGTGATTACTTACTTACAAGTGGCTTTTAAGGAACCCGAAGGTTCATTGCCGCCCTCACATAAGCCCGCCATCGATCCCTATCCTGTGCAAGATTAATCCAGTCTCTACCATCATATCCCACCTCCCTCAAATCCATTTTAATATTATCCTCCCATCTACGTCTCGGCCTCCCCGAAGGTTTTTCCCCCCTCTGGTCTCCCAACTAACACTCTATATGCATTTCTGGATTCGCCCATACGTGCTACATGTCCTGCCCATCTCAAACGTCTGGATTTAATGTTCCTAATTATGTCAGGTGAAGGATACAATGCGTGCAGCTCTGCGTTGTGTAACTTTCTCCATTCTCCTGTAACTTCATCCCCTTTCGCTCCAAATATTTTCCTAAGCACCTTATTCTCAAACACCCTTAATCTCTGTTCCTCTCTCGAAGTGAGAGTCCAAGTTTCACAGCCATACAGAACAACCGATAATATAATTGTTTTATAAATTCTAACTTTCAGATTTTTTGACAGCTGACTGGATGACAAAAGCTTCTCAACCGAATAATAACAGGCATTTCCCATATTGATTTTGCGTTTAATTTCCTCCCGAGTGCCATTTATATTTGTTACTGTTGCTCCAAGATATTTGAATTTTTCCACCTCTTCGAAGAATAAATCTCCAATTTTTATATTTCCATTTCGTACAATATTCTGGTTACGAGACATAATCATATACTTTGTCTTTTCGGGATTTACTTTCAAATCTATAGCTTCGCTTGCTTCAAGTAAAATTTCCGTGTTTGTGGATTTTCTCCTAACATATTCACGTCATCCGCATAGACAAGAAGCTGATGTAACCCGTTCAATTACAAACCCTCTATGTTATCCTGAACTTTCCTAATGGCAGTGATTATAGATACGTTATTCTTCAAGAAATGAAGAACTTTTGGATTATGTTGTCTTTCTTAGCACGCTTAATATATTATAAGGAAAGATTGTTCCATTAATACTATGTAAATTTCTGGGACTGATTGAGAGAATTCATAGATTAGATTAGCGACGCCTGTCTGAAAATACCTTTGTTACAGTTACAATTGTAAGTTTACACTTGTAATTTTTATCTCCAATATCCCCCCACATTCTTGACATCGATGGACCAATATTGTACTGAAAGGACTGTGAATTTTTATACATTATTTATTTTCAGTAGTATGCTTCTGACATACTGAAGTTCTTTAAAAGTAAGAAAAATCTTCTCATTTTAATAGTCTATATTTCAGTCACTAAGGAATTAAAACTTTAAACAGACATTGTAGAGAGCCAGTAACAAAATTTAGGCCATCTGAAATTTCCAAGTTCAAGTCACAAATACTAAGCATTCTCAGTAAGCACTGAAAATTCAGGTGGCCCAATTTTTTTTCTGGGTCTGTACTATACAACAAAAATTACGTATAGTGTATGCAAGACAAACCGACCGAGGTGGCATATGCATTCCGCATGGGATTCGCATTCGGGAGGTCCGCGTTTCAAATCCCCGGACCGACCAACCTGACTGACTGTGTTTTTCCGTGGTTTTCCACAGTTACTTAGGCAAATGCCGGGTTGGAATTTAATTACCATGGTACATTTCCCTTCCTCCTCCCTGTAGAAAAAGAATTTAGATTTCATATCATATCATTCATTCTCATTATCTCATTCCATAGGCATATTCAGATCATGACGCATGTCTTCGTCCGCTTGCAGAAGGGACGTCCTCTCAGAAATCGTTTCTGGGTTTAAGCCTTTTGCAATATCTCTGTCGTCCACACCTATGGAGTAATGGTTAGCGCGTCTGACCGCGAAACCAGGTGGCCCGGGTTCGAATCTCGGTCGGGGAAAGTTACCGGGTTGAGGTTTTTTCGGTTTTTCCTTCAACCCAATATGAAAAAATGCTGGGTAACAATAGATGCTGGACTCCTGACTCATTTCACCGGCATTATCAGATTAATTTCATTCAGGCAATAAATAACCTGAGATGTTGATAGAGCGCCATAAATTAACCCACTAAAATATATCTCTGTCAGGATTCATTCCTTAAGAGCACTTCTGCGAACGCTTCGACACCTTAGAAGGGCTGTCGGAATGGCTCCTGTGCTGCTTAGTTAGGGGTTTTCTGAGCGAGTATGTGAGAGTATCATGCAGCCGGTGGGCTAGTACGCCTCATTCTCATTCATCCTATAATTTGGGGTGTAAAATAGGCCACTGTCGAGCCGACGTCTTGAAGGGTTGTCTCTAAGCCACCCCTAGCGACTCAATACTGCTGCTACGACTACTATATGTAGGATAAGAATTCAAAACTAGTCTTTTATGAAAAATGATAATGTACTGTATAGTGAAGATCACGTATGAGCAGTTCCTAAAAGGCTAATTTGGCCATCTCTTAAGTGTTGCCAACTAATACCAGATATCATCAAAGACGGTAAAACCACAATGTCATGTACTTTAATAATAATAATAATAATAATAATAATAATAATAATAATAATAATAATAATAATAGTAATAATAATAATAATAATACTAATGTCTTACATATTTACTTATTTACCAGATCTTACCTTTATGTTGGGCGGTGTTTTCTAAATGGTTCAATAATTTGTGATAGAGTAGATCTGTATTTTCCTCCCAGACCTCTCGCACATTATGTTTGTAATTAGTAGATTAATGGGATCTAATATTAAAATACATTTTGTCTGACAGCATGAAATTCATTGCTTTAACTAAACAGTTTACGATTCACGAGACCTAACCTAAAATGGTATTTTGTTTGATTAATACAAACTCCGGAAACCGAATGCCACCTTGAAATATATGCTTAAGACTACTTACTCCTAATAATTTTTATATTATAGTTATAATTGCTGTCTTCGTACCCATAATTCCTTCTTCATTATCTTCTTCCTTCAGTTCATTAGGCCTATATATATGAACTATAGATTCCTGAAGAGTAGTGTACTCTGAATGGCACACGCTTTCTTTCTAGGAGAAGTCACTGCCACGCTATTTCGCCTCTTTGACATTATTGTAATAAAAATCTAAACACGAGAGAAATTAATTAAAATGTGGAATGATATTTCTATCGGTTACCCAAATGCATGTATCACACCGTATGTCATATTTATTTACACTTACTTGACTACAATCTTGAACTGTAGCCACAACATAATGCAATATATAAAATAACTATTATGTATTAATATTAAATTGATATTAATTATTAGTATTTCAAATTTCACTAGCTTCCAGTAATTGGTTCAGAAATCTAGAACAATTTCAGTTTCCAAAATTTGCACTACTGTTGTCACTGCTGCAAACATAACAGTTAGAATATCACTACCAGTTGTAGTATTTCTCAGTACCGAAATTCGAAACGAAGTTGGCAAAATAAAATTCAACCTGCAAACTAGAAAATCACCATAATCCACTAGCATATGTAGTAGTTGGAGGAAAATGGTTAGGTTTGACCCTTAGGGTATTCAGTAAACTGATCCGGACTATAAACGGGGATAAACTCGCCATAAAAATTTAAACCATATTAGCCTTAACTGTAACTTAAAATAACCATAAATACTTTAGTGAAAAAGTTATGATTTTAAAAATATATTCAGTGCATACGATGTCGTGGTATAAATTTTTTATGATTAAGTTTACTAAACTGATCAAGTTTACCCGAATTTGCGGTATAGGACATTGTTCATTTCATAAGAAATAGTTATGGAGCACGGCAAATTATGTATCCTGTAATGTCTTCCCTAAAAGTGTTGCCCTCCCCCACCATAAAAAAGCAGAAATTATGTCCCTGATTGACTCTCAAGATATAATACTTGTTTCCCAGAAGGAGTTCTCGCTCAAAAATCGCATATACTTACAAGATCTAAAATTGTGAAGTACGGCGTTTTCGAATTGCATTAACTGACATTGTAAAATATTTAATATAAATATATCCTTTTTTCTCATATGTAATAACAACTATTTATTTATTTCCCATACCCCGAGATGTTAAAAACTACGTAGGATCTGTGTTTGTGATGGATGTTTCTCAATGCGTTCCATCGATTTCGGTGGCGATCTTACTGCTACTCCAACCTGGTGTATTTTTGTCTTATTTTGAAGAAGAAGCCACTTTCCTTAGTAATAAATCTGGCATTTTTTCCTCAATGCATTTATCAAATCTCTTCTAAGAAGGTTAGCGCAATATTTCCCATTGACACTTAGCGCCTGGGGCACCCAGTGCTATAGAATAATCTCACTGACGTCAAAGAAGGGAGTCGTCACGATTTCAGCAGGATTGATGAGAATCCTTTTTGGGTGAAAGATAATCCTCGCGATTCATACCAAAGTCTGCGTCTTTACGTAGATTTATCTCAATGGTCATGTCTATTCTCGATATGTCCGATATTGTACAGCAAGTCCCTTGTACAGTGATAAAGTAGGGGTTTGGTGTGCGTTTAGTGCGAGATGAATAATCGGGCCAATATTTTATAACACAACTGTGAATACACACGTGTATGTGAATACAATACTGCCGCCATTTTTCAGCCAGCTTATACACGAAGAAAAACAATACGGTTATTTCCAACAGGACCATGCTACCCACATACTGCCGAACGTTCAATGGATACCATAAAGGAAGTTTTCGAAGACCGGTTAATAAGCAGAGGTTTGTGACCTCCTAAATTCCCTGATCTCAGTAACTGTATTTTTTATCTTCGGAGAAACTTAAAGCGTAAAGTGTATAAAAATAATCCCCTTACTTTAGAACAACTGAAGGACGGAATACGACAGGAAGAGGCAAAAATTACTAAAGGTGAACTGCAGGATTTGTCACATAATTTGTTTAAGGGATGTTGGGCGTGTCTTCCTGCAGAAGGCCGTTTTCAGCAGTATTTGAAGTAATTGGTAATTACGCAATATTTCGTATTTGAAATCCAGCGGCAGCAACGGCACACAGCTCGCGGCCAGTGATGCTATTGTCATGCAGTGAATGTGCGCCGCGCGCCGCTAGACTCAGAATTCCTCGTAAAATGAATTATCTGCAGTTAGATCGCTATGGTTGTGATGGCCTCAATCTTAATACACAATCAAATTTAATAAAGATACTTCTATCACATATCTTTCATAATTTACGAAGAACATACCGTTTTATCCACCAAAAATAATGAGCAATTTGGAATTTATGGTGTAAGAGAGTAAAATAAGATCATATTTTATCTGCGAATGAAAAGATAATTTCCACTAGTACATAAAATCTGTTTACTCTCGTGTGCTATACAATATGAAGGGGTCAGAGCCATAGTGGGCCAAGCGCCATAAATTAAAAACGGAGAAAACAAGGGTGAAAATTAAGTGCTTACCATAATTCCATGAAACGTAGCAAATAATATAAAGTGAGCACATTAAAACTAAATTATATGTCGATCTTCATTAAATTATGGTATTCACTTAACTTCAACCATTGCTTTCTCCGTTTTTAATGGCGCTTGGCCCACTATGGCTCTTAACCCTTCATGTATTCTCCATTATATGTATCTACATTTAATTTTAAATTGCAGGCCTTTTCTTTGTAATGTGTTGATTGTGAAGAAGTTACAAATGAATGATGGGTGTTATTGTAGTTAATATGTTGATAGTCATGGACAAAGTATTTGAAAAAAATTATAATTCATGCTGTGAGTAGAAAAACTTACAATTCATTGATGAGAATAAAGCCGTTGCTTAGGTTGCGATGGACAGTGAAAAAAAAAAATGTTAATTTAGATACCAGCCATGGATAAATTAATATAATACAAGGTGTTAAAAAAAGTATCCAATATTTCAGGAGGTGATAGTATGCATCAAAACAAGAAAATAATGTCCAATAAACATGGGTCCTACAACACATACTTTCTGAGATCTGAACACTTGTTCTTGGAGGTGTTCAATGTGACGTCCATTTATGGCAATGCATTTTTCTGCCCTACAATACAGCAGGCTGCCAGATAATCATACCGTAGTTGACACCCCTGACATGGAATACTGATATGTCGCAAGGAATACTGAAAAGAAAAGTTTGGTTGCAGATATGAGCAGGGTTCAGCAGAGATGGTGTTGTGAATTTTCGTAATCAGCATGTGTGGGCTGATGAAAATCCCCATGCACTTGAGGAAACAAGGCATCAGCACCAATTCTCAATCAACGTATGGGCAGGGGTTCTTGCCGATAGATTAAGGGCCATAGGTGCTACCACAGAGATTAACTGGGGCTCGTTACCAGGACTTTCTTATTAACGTATTGCCTACCTTACTGAAGTATGTGCCATGTCAGCAAAGACTACAGATGTGGGTCATGCATGATGGCACAACAGCACATTTTTCCCGCAATGAGCGTGAACACCTGACGCTGACATTTCAGGACCGCTGGATTGATTGGGGAGGCCCCACACCTTGGCCTGCTCGTTCCCCAAATTTAAATCCCCTAGACTTTTGGTTATCAAGGACAACCAGGTCAATTTCAAAGAATGAGTGATATCCTACGCCGAAGGGCAGAAGAATGCATTGCCATGAATGGACGTCACACTGAGCACCTCCTATGAACAAGTGTTCAGATCTCAGAAAGTACAGTATGTGTTGTAGGACCCATGCTTATTAGACTTTTTTTCTTGTTTTGATGCATACTAGCACCTCCTAAGATACTGGGTACTTTTTAACACTCTGTATATTGAAATCACTGCTAGAAAATCAATATGGTTTTAATACTAATGGACAAAATTCGATGGTGTTCGTGTAAAGGCGGTTATGTCATTTTTTGTGCGATTGGAGTTTTGTTCCCCACGTGAATATAAAAGTGAAGTTCTAAAAGTGGTTGTGCAAAAAACAAAATAATACTATCATTTAATATATTTTGTGTAGAAAATTATTTGCAAAGAAGATCAGAAATTTAATTTTCATTTATCTCAAAAACCATTTCTATGACTTACCTCCCTTTACCCAAACACAATCGAAATTATGTTGAATAATAAGTGACACTCTTGAATGTGTTCAGCAACGAAGTAAGTTTTACGCAGTTGTTTCTCAAATTAAGAACAAAGGAGAAAAGCCTGAAATTGACATATCATTTATGAAAGACTGAAACACAATTTCATAATAAACAAACTTAACTTTGCTTTGTTTGGTTGGTGTTGTTCTAATTGTGTCGCATTAATTACAGTATAATAAAGAAGTTGTGTCGTGAGGGATTGCGACGACAACGGCAACGACTTCCTCTGTAGAAATCACCTCGTTAGAATACTCATGAGCAAACAGACTTAATTAGAAGAGGCTAATTAACAGTAAAACAGCAATACAAGAACTGAAATGAAATTAACATCATTTTCTTTCAACGTATTCAACGACGATCCACTTCAATGAGGAGTGGATACAAAGGGTCTTATGTTTCATTTCACGTAAGCCGTAAGGCCTATAGAAAACATTATTTAAAAAATACAGATACGTTGTAAATAGGATGCTGTTAAGCAGATTCCATCGTATAATCCTGTCTTCCTTTCACTTTTATTCCTGTATTCGTGCATTAACTTCTTACTAGCATCTCTCATTTTTCTCACACATTCCGCATTTTAAGTTTTGACAAGCGTAAACAAACAGAATTTATATGCTTACGTGACTTATTCTACTTATCCGCGTGCCCAGACCTACACTATAACTCCCCTAAATCTCTGCATATCAGCTCTATTCTAGCTGAACTGCCTGTTTGCAGACCTAGCCCCAATCTACCCTCTTTGCCTGCCTACATATCCAGCCCCAACCTAACTTCCCTGCATTTACTATAATTGCCTGTATACTCACTCAGCCTTTACCAAAACACTGTATATATCCAGCCTTTAACATAACTGCGCCCCTTGCCTTTACGCCCAGTCTTTACCATAAATACACTATCTTGTGCACCTATTATAACTTTTTTGTTTGGATAGGTACTGGAATTTTTATTTTTGAGCGTTATATTAGAACGACGGGCTAACATGAGTGTGGAGATTTGGTATAAGTAAATACATTATGGTAGAAGATACACGTGACGTCATCAATTTTTCAAAGAGCACTACATACTTTAATCATGTTGCTTTGATTACATACATTAAGAAGAGTTCAAAAATGTATCACAATGTCACCTTCCTAATCAATAACAACAAAATGAAACAAAAACGTACTTGCAATGTGATAAAGTTATGCTTTGAGAGTCACAGAAGATTTTCCAAATGGTGACCATTCACATTAATGCACATTCGAAGGCATTCCCCGAAAGACTGTATGACTGTCCGGCATGTTGCTGGCTCAATGGACACACAAGCCTGTCGAATGGGTTGCTGCATGTCGTCTGATGTTGTCAGAATATTCTAGTACACACTGTCCTTTAACGTTCCCCACAGGAAGAGGTCGAGTGGCGGCAGGTCCGGAGAACATGCAGGCCACTGTACGTGGATTGTGGTGTCGACAGTTATTGTGGTCTGCTTACATGTTAAGACAGCAAACACACAACTCACGACGTATACGGACGTCAATCGTCTTTCGTTTTGTGTAAGTTAATGCACAAGATGAATGGGGCACCACAACAAACGGCACATTCTGATAGCATTCATTTTGAATTTTGTTATTGTTATTGATTGGGAAGGTGACATGTGATACATTTCTGAACTAGTCTTAATATGTGTAATCAATGTAACATGATTAAAGTATATAGTGCTAGTTGAACAATTGATGACGTCACATGTCTGTTATACCATAATGTAGTTACATGTACCAAATCTCTACGCTCATGTTAACCCCTCGTTCTAACATAACTCTCAAAAAACAAAAATTCCAATATCTATTCAATCAAAAAAGTTATCTATAATAGGTGCACAAGTTAAATGGGACAGCCTGTATACCCAGACACTAGAAAATTTAAACTTCATCGATATGATAAACATAAATGGCTGTAAGACAGTAGTTAATCCCAAAAGTTTTATTGTTAGCCGTGTTTACTAATCGGCTTCAAAAGGTGCTATTAACTATAATGACGTGGCGGATTTGAGCAATCTCACACGAACATTTCGCATACACGACTATAGTTTACAGCGTAATGTAAATAATTATTATGATGGCAGTTCTAGTATATAAACTGCTAAACGTCTAGTGACAGACCAGCTTCGCAAAAATATATTTATTCAAAGAAATGCCTCCAACAATCACTCTGTTAGAGTCTAGAGGTATGGAGCTGACTGAATTTTTGCGGCATGTGTAAGAACTATCAAGACGCATTTACCAATTCGCAAGCGTCAAGATGAAAGTGTCATTGAAAAGAATGTATGCTTCGCTGTGATGTGTCGCATACGAGATGCGCGCTTAGATCCTACCAAGTGCTGTATGCTTGATTATATATATAGAACTGGTCTCGTATTCCACATTTGCTCCGATCACGTCTTGCGAAGTAAAGCGGACATTTTCGCAGTATAAATCTTGTTTTTCTGAACGTAGAAGGTCCTTTTCGTTTGAAAGGCTTCAGGAGTACATTGTTGTTTTCAGTAATAGAGCTATAGATGAGTAAATCTTCACTTTGTTTCATTCTTTGGCTTTTACTTAGTAAAGTTTCAATTTAAGAAATGTATTATTTTATTATTACCCTACTGTTTTGCATCATTTCAGTAAATGTTAAACACTGTGTTATATTTTATAAGTGTAAATAATATGTAAGCAGCAATTGTATCAATGTTAATCTATGTGTATGTAACAGTTTGTAAAATTATAATAATAATAATAATAATAATAATAATAATAATAATGATTTATTTTAGCTGGCAGAGTTAAGGCCGTAAGGCCTTCTCTTCCACTCAACCAGCAAAAAGTGTATATACATATGCATGAACTTACAAAGAATCCAACAATTTGATTGAGATGAGAGTTACATGTATACAAAAGTTATTTACAAATTAAACAACAAAATACTATGAACTATTAATTAAACACTGAAATAAACTGTGTAGCAGAATTAAACTAAAATACATAGAATGTTAATATATTTCAAATAATATTAGATAATAGAAAGAGATTATTACGAGACAATTAAAATACAGCACAATCAGGATGATGTCTAAAGAAAAAAGTAACAATGTAGTCAGTGATAGTTTAAATCAGTATGATTGGAGTGAAATGCTAATAAGGTTATCTTTTAAGCTGTTCTTAAAGGTGTTTATTGTCTTGCAGCCCCTAATACTTTGTGACAAGGAATTCCATTGACGCGAGGTGGATATTGTAAAAGATGATGAATAACAAGATGTTCTATGAAGAGGTATACTTAGCGTGCCACAGATAAGTGATCTGGTATTTACGTCGTGGTTAGAGTATAGATAAGAGAAACGAGACGAAAGGTAATTTGGTGTTGAAGTGTGCAGAATTCGAAAGAGTAAAGACAAAGAGTGTAAAGTTCTACGTTCTTTAAGTCGGAGCCACGAGAGACTTGCGAAGGACGGTGATATGTGATCATACCGTCGGATGTTGCACACGTATCTGACGCACATATTCTGAGCTCGCTGTAACTTGACTGACAATTCAGAACTTAGGTCACTTAACAAAACGTCACAATAATCGAAGTGCGGCGTTACTAGGGTTTGCACTAGGGTAAGTTTTAGTTGCTGGGGCAAGAAGTTTCTCAAGCGACTCAAACAGTGAATGGAGGAACAGATTTTTTTTATCGTTTCTTTAACTTGAAAATTCCAACTTAGATTATTATCAAAAAAGAAGCCAAGATTTTTTACGACAGATGAATAAGGGATTAGCGTGTTGTTAAGAGTAACAACTGAAAGATTACTGTTATTAAGGGAGTTAACTAAACGCTTATGTCCAATAATTATGGCTTGAGTCTTACTTGGATTAAGTGCGAGTCCGAAATTGGCCGCCCAAGTGGAGACAGTGGCTAGGTCACAATTTAACTTGTCAATCGATTCATTGATCGTATTGGGTCTGGAATGTATGTAAAGTTGTAGGTCGTCGGCATAGAGGTGATATCGGCAATACTGTAAGTTCTTTGATACGTCATTAATGTAGATAGAGAAAAGTAGTGGATCTAATACGGAGCCCTGCGGCACTCCCGCCTTTGTGCATCTCCATTGGGAGAATTGATTATCAAGTGAAACACACTGTTGGCGGTCACGTAGGTAGGAGTCCATCCAGCTCAAGGTATTGTCTGACAGGTGCAAAGCCTTCATCTTTGCAAGAAGCAAGTCGATATCAACAGAACCAAAGGCATTGCTGAAATCGAGAAGAGTTAGTGCCGTTACTTCACCCCTATCCATAGCTTCACGGATGTCCTCAGTCACTTTAAGTTTGTACAGTTGTACATAAACATAGTATATAAGTAGCAGTGTATTTACGAATATCCCATAGGTATTCCTTTTCCGGAAACGGTAATATTGCCTTGACGAGTTTGTTTTCCTTTCTACTGTACATTCCTATTTCTATGAATAGGTATGTTTTGATGCGTTGACGACGTCGCACCTGGCTGATCGTACCATGCGTAGGGCGATAGCGATCGGTACAAATAGGACCAGTTCTTGATACACACAGCAGATGTCTGCGCTCATGTGTACCACGCCACTAAAGATGTCCACCGGAATAATGGACGAAACGTTTGGTTGTATCACCAACAGACCACGGCCCTCTAGCCCGGAAAATACCCATGCTATCGACGTCGGCCGTGAAAGCCTACATTCTATGATCGGTACAAAGTTCCTAGCTCTGATATTAAAACTACAGTGCAAGAAACAGTGTGCAGATATAAAGATGTAAAATAGTGTAGGATGGTATAACCCTATATAATGAAAGAGGATACGTTAGAATCCGAGAGAACAGAACACAATGAAACAAGCAAAAGTAAATCAGAATAGATTAGGGCAGAAGTACAGGGACATCATTTTATTTTTACTATCATTTTTAATATCAACTTACCTATACCTCTGGATCTGCTACCCCCTTCCACGACTGGAGTTCGATGATACTGGCGTAATACACAAACAAATTACTTTACTAGGTATAGGAGGGAAGAAAAGTAGTTCATCCATTTACGTAAACTAGGAAATATTGCGCTTTTGAGTTTGATCATTTTCATTAGGTTTTTGTTTAATCAAAATACATTACAGTATTAATAATGAGTGTCTTTACTCACGAACTGAGCTGTCCATGTGGACGTATTAATTATGCAGTGTATATTATACTGTCTACAGTACATTAGCGTACAATATAGAGAAAGAAATTAAATTGAAAAATAATCATAATATGGATATTTAAACACATTTTTTTTAAAATGTGGCCGTTCATTTCGATACAGGCTTCAGTTCTGATGTGCACATTATCGCACTATAGACTATTGTACCTAATCCCAAATACCAGTTTCGTTCTTCGTACTTGTAACTCATATTGAAAAATTTCTGTACCTACTCTATAAAAGAGTACCTTACGTACTGTAAATTCAATCTTCACTTCTGCCCGATCCGAGAAGATGAAATTACTCAGACATACTATCTACTGTCCGTCCAAGTGGTTATGTCGTAGGGTCGTAGAAAGGAAGGAAATCACGTGAGAGTAAATTACTTAACGAGGCCCTTTTATTTAAGTTATTTTAAACAGTTGTACAATATATTACATAAACGTCCAATTCATAACAGAAATTAATGTTCTCAGAAAAGAGCTAAGACAGCCCAGCCACTAGCTGGCGAATAAAAGCTGGTGGGGGAAACCGGTATACGACGTAGGCAAATGGACGACAGTACCTTTGCGAAAATGATTCAATATTGAAAGCTCTTTCGTCACTGGAAAATGCGAACTTATTTTTGGAACGTACTGTTTACTATGACCATAAGGCTACTATGACTGTATATGCGGTCTTGGATCTGTGTGGAGGACGGTTGAACTTCATTAGTAGAAGGGGTGGGAATGAAGTACATTCAAAAACTGAGGTACAATAAAAATTGAAGTAAAAATAAAATGATGTTCCTGTACAAATGTGCAGTGCAAGACAGAACAAGGAATGCCAGTATAAAATATGACAATATAACAAAAATACAACAAAGCAGAACAGGTGAAACTAATAATAAACCTGTCAATGAAATGTCACAAATCAAATTACAACAGAATTAAGGAAGTATCTATAACAAAATAAGAAAGAATAATGCTCCATATAAAAGGTCAGTAGAATATAACAGAGCGAAGCGCAATAAAAATATTAGAGAAAATCAGAATGGAATAAAATAAAACGGAGATAACAGACAAAATAAAGTAAAAAAAAATAATAGGCGTTTGCTATCACCATGAGAAAAAATGGTAAATCAATTGGCTTAGAAGTTTTTGTTATGATTTTCTGCCTGCAGAGATTTATGCACCCCAGTTCAATAGTGGGGCACGTACACCTAATAAGAATTTATTAGTCTCTCGTTCTCCGATATCGGCAAGGATCGTATGCCATTGTCTGATATACGGGTAATCCCAGCATGCGAGGAGCAGAGGAGATGGAATTCTGTATTCAATACGAGTCCCAGGACGCAATTCTAGGCTTGCTGGGAAATATGTAACCTGTGGATACAGTCCCCACTAGCACCGTAACTCGGAACACAGAGTTCTAAAGCTCCCCCTCGCTACAAATAAGATTTCATCTATTCAGTTAACTATGTCTCAAAAACTGATTGCCACATAAATTCTCTTGCATCGGTTCCACAACTACAACTAGATTCAGTGTTGCACAAAGGCTGACAAAAATACTGTCTTACATCTATTTCATACTCTTAAATCAGTAATTTGTAGCAGCAGCATCATCATAAAGGATTGATTAAATCAGGCCTGGGCGCTAATACCTCAATCGAGTCACTGCAGACTACCCCTTACTCCCCACTCCACCCTCCCCGACAGTTAGTTGTGTTTCGGTCCAATACGAGTAGATAGGAAGGCAAGCATTGCTGAGTACGGATTATACAGGGACAATTTCAATTTTTATTGTACCCGAGTTTTTTTATGTACTTCTACTAATGAAGTTCAACCGTCCTCCACATAGAACCAAGGCCGCATATGCAGCCTTACGGTCATAGTAAACGGTACTGAGTTAGTGAGTATAGTACCTTTCAGAAATATGTTCGCGTTTTTCAGTGACTAAAGATATTTCAATATTGATTTTTTTTATTTTATTGGGTTATTTTACGACGCTGTATCAACATCTAGGTTGTTTAGCGTCTGAATGATATGAAGGTGATAATGCCGGTGAAATGAGTCCGGGGTCCAGCACCGAAAGTTACCTAGCATTTGCTCGTATTGGGTTGGGGGAAAACCCCGGAAAAAACCTCAACCAGGTAACTTGCCACGACCGGGATTCGAACCCGGACCACCTGATTTCACAGCCAGACGCGCTGACCGTTACTCCACAGGTGTGGACAATATTGAATAATTTTCACACAGGTACTGTCGTGCGTTCGCCTACGTCGCATCCCGGTTTCCCCCATACGCTTATGCTCGCCTCTCTGTAAAGGCTAGTGGCTGGGCTGTCTTAGCTCTTTACTGAGAGCATTAATTTCTGTTAGGAATTGGACGTTTATGTAATATATTGTACAACTGTTTAAAATAACTTAAATAAAAGGGCCTCGTTAAGTAATTAACTGTCACGTAATTGTCCCTCTTTCTACAACCCTGCGACATACATTAGATAGCATGTGTGAGTATTTTTATCTTTTCGGATCGGGCACAAATGAAGATTGAATTTACAGTACGTAAGGTACTCTTTTATAGAGTAGGTACAGAATTATTTCAACATGAGTTACTAGTACGAAGGGCGAAACTGGTAATTGGAATTAGGCACAATAGTCTATAGTGCGATAATATGCACAAAAGAACTGAAGCCTGTATTGAAATGAACGGCCACCATTTTCAAAAATGTGTTTAAACATCCATATTATGATTATTTTTCAATTTAACTTCATTCTCTATATTGTACACTAATGTGCTGTAGACATTACCTCATAAGGGCAAAGGTGTTATCCTGTATTCTGAGTGCCCCAAGGCAAATTCCTGGATGTCATCAAAAGCAAATTTATCAATTTCAGAATACATTAATGCAATTAAAATGTCCAGCAATCTATCTGAGGTTAGATCTGTGCCCAGCAGAAATTTCAACATAACCCGTCGTCGCCATCCCTGCTGCAACGAAACGGAAACTCTTGGTCACGTGTTGGGATTCTGTCGAAAAACGGAGCTGCTGCGCAACAATCGACACCATAAGACCAGGACCGGTATTGCTGATGTCCTCAAGCGTCGCGGATGGGAAGTATACGAGGAGATCCACTGCGTTTCATTCTTAGATTCGAACAGTAGAGCAGATATTGTAGCAATCCACAGGACTCAATCTAAGGGATTAGTTCTTGATCCTACATAACCACAGAGGAAGAAGTCTGATAGGTTAAGATCTGGATTCCTTGAGAGTCAGGGGATGAGTGCACGTCTACCAATCCACCGCTCTGAAATAGACGGTTCAACTGTTCTAGCATATGATTCGCCAGGTGGGACGGTGCTTCATCTTGTTGAAAGAAACCCAGCACCTTGCATTTTCTCGTTTTGGGGAAATAAAATTCTCTAATATAAACATTATACGCAGTGTGATTCATGTTGCTTTCAACAAAGAAACACTACCAAAAAATATCTCGTTATGCGTTAGGCAACACCAAACGCTGACCTAGGAAATTTTTTAATGTGTTAGTGTGTTAAATGTGGATTTTTAAAGTCCCAAATGCGGAAAATGTGCCGATTTACACAATCGTTAATATAAAATGTTGCCTCACCAGAAAAGTCCTGGGTCGTCGTCAATTCTTTGAAGCATGTTAACAGCGAGTTCAATCCTACACATCTCTTTTTACTATCCTGACTGGTTGTTCAATGCATTTATTTCAGCATATAAATTTAACACAAATGACAGAAAATAAAATCACAAGTATACAATCCTTTTGTGTTACAGAATTAAAAATAGAACCTTTATAAAATTCTGCACAAAATTCCAACTGACAAATGATTTTATTAGTTCAATAGTTATGTCAGCACTTAAAGTATCACTGACTATTTTCAAAAGTCGTTTATAAAATATCTAATTAATCATCAACCTTCTTCCCTTGGTATGCCATATTAATCTTTATTGCGCTACTATTGTATTTCGTCTTAATTCATTTTTGTCTAATACGACTTTATTAAATTTACGTCCTTACTTATTATTCTTTACTGTCTAATGTACTTTTAAAATGTATTTCGTGTGAGAATCTTGTGGTATATCTTTATCTTTACTGTTGTATGTAATTTTCAAATTATTCATGTTTCTTATCCATGTTTTGTTTTGTACACTTTGTCTTTTGGAGCACATTTTAGCAGAAGTTGAATAAAGTTATTTGGAATAAAAAAAAAAAACAAAAATAAATTTATTAACGGTTTCATTATGAAGACAAAAACAACAAAAACAATGACACAAATAAAACCACATTAAGACAATATGTTTGAGTTACTTACTTACTTACTTACAAATGGCTTTTAAGGAACCCGAAGGTTCATTGCCGCCCTCACATAAGCCCGCCATCGGTCCCTATCCTGTGCAAGATTAAGCCAGTCTCTATCATCATATCCCACCTCCCTCAAATCCATTTTAATATTATCCTCCCATCTACGTCTCGGCCTCCCTAAAGGTCTTTTTCCCTCCGGTCTCCCAACTAACACTCTATATGCATTTCTGGATTCTTCCATACGTGCTACATGCCCTGCCCATCTCAAACGTCTGGATTTCAAGTTCCTAATTATGTCAGGTGAAGAATACAAGGTGTGCAGTTCTGTGTTGTGTAACTTTCTCCATTCTCCTGTAACTTCATCCCGCTTAGCCCCAAATATTTTCCTAAGCACCTTATTCTCAACCACCCTTAACCTATGTTCCTCTCTCAGAGTGAGAGTCCAAGTTTCACAGCCATATAGAAGAACCGGTAATATAACTGTTTTATAAATTCTAACTTTCAGATTTTTGGAGAGCAGACTGGATGATAAGAGCTTCTCAACCGAATAATAACACGCATTTCCCATATTTATTCTGCGTTTAATTTCCTCCCGAGTGTCATTTATATTTGTTACTGTTGCTCCAAGATATTTGAATTTTTCCACCTCTTCGAAGGATAAATCTCCAATATTTATATTTCCATTTCGTACAATATTCCCGTCACGAGACATAATCATATACTTTGTCTTTTCGGGATTTACTTCCAAACCGATCGCTTTACTTGCTTCAAGTAAAATTTCCGTGTTTTCCCTAACCGTTTGTGTATTTTCTCCTAACATATTCACGTCATCCGCATAGACAAGAAGCTGATGTAGCCCGTTCAATTCCAAACCCTGCCTGTTATCCTGAACTTTCCTAATGGCATATTCTATAGCGAAGTTAAAAAGTAAAGGTGATAGTGCATCTCCCTGCTTTAGCCCGCAGTGAATTGGAAAAGGATCAGATAGAAACTGACCTATACGGACTCTGCTGTATGTTTCACTGAGACACATTTTAATTAATCGAACTAGTTTCTTCGGAATACCAAATTCAATAAGAATATCATATAATACTTCCCTCTTAACCGAGTCATATGCCTTTTTGAAATCTATGAATAACTGATGTACTGTACCCTTATACTCCCATTTTTTCTCCATTATCTGCCGAATACAAAAAATCTGATCAATAGTCGATCTATTACGCCGAAAACCGCACTGATGATCCCCAATAATTTCATCTACGTACGGAGTTAATCTCCTCAAAAGAATATTGGACAAAATTTTGTACGACGTCAACAGAAGTGATATTCCTCGAAAGTTACCACAGTTGGTTTTGTCCCCCTTTTTAAAAATAGGTACAATTATGGACTCCTTCCATTGATCTGGTACAATTTCCTTTTCCCAAATAGCAAGTACAAGTTTATAAATTTCGCTATATAATGCACTTCCACCCTCTTGTATTAATTCTGCTGGAATCTGATCGATACCTGGAGACTTGTACTTTTTCAGATTTTCTATCGCAATTTCGACTTCTGAAAGCGTGGGTTCGGGTATAAATGGCTCAGCAGTTTGTATTTCAATTTCGTCCCGATCATTTCTATTTGGCCTATGTACATTTAGTAGTTGCGCAAAATAGTTTTTCCATCTGTTTAGGATTGATGGAGAGTCTGCAAGCAAGTCACCATTCTCATCCTTGATCACGTTTACCCTTGGCTGATATCCGTTCTTAAATTCCTTTATACCCTTATATAAATCTCGAATGTTTTTATTCTTACTATTTGTTTCTACCTCATTCAGTTTTTCCTTCAAGTAACCTCTCTTTTTATTCCTAAGTGTACGACTTGCTTCCCGTCTTTCATTGAAATAATTATCTCTCTTCTCCTCAACTGGATCCTGTAAGAATTTCAATTTTGCCTGTTTCCTTCTTTCTACTACCATGCAACAATCTTCATCAAACCACGGTTTCTTTTTCTTAGTTTCATAATAACCTATGCTCTGCTCAGCTGCAATTTTGATACTATCTCTGATATTTTCCCACACGCTATTAACATCTAATTCTTTCTCAACTTCGTCGGAACTTTCTAAAGTGGCAAACCTATTCGAAATTTCGACCTGATAATTTTGCTTAGCTTCCTCGTCCTTTAATTTCAAAATATTGAATTTAGTAATATTAACTTGTTGCTCTACTCGCTTGGCTACTGATAATCTTTCTCTTAATTCTCCAATCACCAAATAATGGTCAGAATTACAGTCTGCACCCCTGAAAGTTCGAATATCTACTATACTAGTATGTCTCCGTTTATCTATCAAGATGTGATCAATTTGGTTGTGTGTCAATCCATCTGGAGAAGTCCAAGTATATTTATGTATATCCTTATGGGGGAATGTTGTACTTTTGACAATTAAATTTTTCGATGTGGCAAAGTTGACTAATCTAACTCCATTGTCACTACTAATTGCGTGTAGGCTCTCTTTTCCAATAGTTGGTCTAAAAATCTCCTCCCGTCCTACTTTAGCGTTGAAATCCCCCGAGTGAGTGTGTGTGGGGTGGGGGTGAGTGAGTGAGTGAGTGAGTGAGTGATGAAGAAAGAAAGCTAACATGAAAGAAAGAAGTGGTAAAATCAGCAAATGAATTAGCAATTAAACAAGTTTGTGTATGCTTGCTTACGTCAAAATATTTATTCATCGCTATAAGGTTTTGTCTTAACCCATTTCTTTCTCTTTCCACTGTTTCATAATCATGTCCGTGACGATGCCACTTATTGCAACGAAAGATATCACATTGTAAACGTACACGCATCAATTCCCAAGATAGAATTCCATCTATGGCGAGAGCTTCCATTTGTATAGCTTATGTAAACAAATTAGAATACAATTATAATAATATTAATTGACGTGTTGAACTGCGCAATATTGAATGCATGCGATTAACTAAATAATGAGACGTGTTGTGGAATCCTATAATGCGTATAATTAATTAATTATCGGGACAAACACCCACATTCCGTGAACGTATAGGATAGATTAATTAATGGACCGAACAGATCAATCACGGAATGTTTATAATTAAATCACTTAACTGATCAAATTGCTCAATCTTGCAATGAACGGTATTCTAATCGACGTAGGCTATTTGTACACAAAAATCCCTATTTTACAATTGTTTTAACTAGTACAAATGATAAACCACAAGGGCCGGATTCTGTACGGATTCATGCTCTTGGGCCGACACCAGGGTTGGGAAGTTGCGCCTAAAAACTTTGAAATACAAAACTTGCTACAACACATAAAATAAAGTATTAGGTTGTTACTCGAGTTTCCAGGCTACCAGCACGTATTTCTTGTGGTAATTCATTCGAACTTTTCATATTAAATCTTCATTTCTTTCAGCCTTTGAAACGATAAGGCCGGCAGAATACTGCATCGGACGTTCTGTCTCGGACAAGACAGTTTTGTCTCGGACCATACGATGTGCCGGTGTTTACTGCATCATACTGCATTCGTCCCGGGATACTCGTCCGATGCAGTATGCTGCAGCCTCATAAGAATGTGCGTAATCACCGTCAGATCGAACGGTCCGAGATAAAACCGTCCTGTAAGAGACAATGTCCGATGCAGTATGCTGCCGGCCTTACAAGACTTCAGTTTTAACAATTATTTTGATCAGTGTTTCTCAAACTATGGTCTGCGGACCGCCTGTGGTCCTCGAGTTCTGCCCTTGTGGTCCTTAAAAAAAAGACAGAAGGAAAAATAAAATTCAAACGAATTGCATATCACACTATAGTTCAAAATCTTAGAGTTTGGAAATGATACATGGCATTCGCATTTCACTTTTTCTCCTATTACTAATATTTTATGAAATTTCTTATCCTACCCATCTACCCATTTCCCACTCTACTCTCAGCAAGAAAAGAGGAATTTAAAGCACTATAAACGTGGCGTTTCTCGCCATCTTTTATCTGCTTATCTGGCGCCGAGTCTGTAACCGAGCCAGGGACCACCCGAATTCATAAAGGAGGGCAGAAGTACCGAACCTTTTCATGTATTGATGACTTTCTTAGTAGTTTTGCCAACACCCAGTCTGCACATTGAAATTGGCACGTACTGTACGTCGTACACCAATAATAGAACGTGCCAAATTGCATCTTTACTTCCTGAAAATCGGGGATGCTTTTGCATTAAGTTTTTAATTTGTTTTTCCAGATGACGATATAAGAAATTTTAGACTCCACCTATTTTAAAATCCGACAGGTTTACTTTTTACACTTGCGTGTTTCGTCTCTAAGTGCCGTTTGAATTTCGCGGATTTCATACTTTCGTTTCAAAGCACATTGTAACAAACAATGCACCAAGGTTTTGGTTCACTCTCATTGTCACACCAAGTAAATCCAACTTCCAAATAACTCTTGTCATATTTACGAAATTATTTTTAATAGCTACCACTAGGACTAGATATTTCTTTAATGACGCTATGTTCACTGATATTAATATATTCCTTCACACACAGCTTCTGAACTATTAGTACTGCCTAAATGAAGCATATCATTAAGTTCCTTTCTTTTCAAAAATACGGATCGAAGCCAGTTTTCCATTATTTATAATGGGCACTATTTATCAGAGACATGGACAACTACTAGCGTGTACCACATAAGGATTTCAAACAACTAACTGCTAACAGGCAATGATGAATCAACAATGCACAAAATTTGTTATAATTTACACTACTTGTGATGGCTACAAAAATATCATTACTAAAGTATTATAATTAATTAATTCTATTTTAATATATAAGTATACTGGTATTAAAATATGATACAAAAATGATAAATTTGCTTTCGAAGAGAACAAGAGTAAGGTGGTCCGCGGAACTCTTCTGACTTAAAAAGATGGTCCCCACTTCAAAAAAAGTTTGAGAAACGCTGATTTAGATCATTCCAAGCTGATGCCTTGACTACACATGTCTGCTGAGCTAACTTTCTGAGCGATTTCGTAGGAGACTGTTCTAGCCATAGTCTATGTAATTGAGTTATCCTTCAGTTTAAATTTAAAAATGAACCGGTTTCTCTCACTTTTTCCCAACTAAATTCTCTGTTGTTGAATGAGGAGGTTGTTAAAGACCAATATACAGGATGATTCCTAAATACCTGTAAAAACTTTGTGAATAGAGGTAAAACTAAAACTATAATGCTCTATACAACTTTTCCCACAAATCCTTACTTTCAGAGTTATGATACAAAATGTCCTATCTTGCTAGGTATCAAAAACATGGACCAGTAAAGCCTTCGGATGTGTAATGCTCGCCTACATAGCGACTGCGTTAGATGTTTGTTATTCGTACACCCCTATTACGTACAGTTGATTTCGACCTGATAAGACTTCGTTTGCTGTACGGAGGTATGTACTATTCTTAGAATTTTACAGACCCCGTTCAACTCATTCCGAACTGTTTCATAGCTATTTTAATGTCACTGCTGTAGTTATGTTACGTTCTGAATTTGAGTGGCATAATCGAGCGCCTTCAGACGACCCTAAAAGTAGAAGTCTGGTGATCTGGCTGGCCAAGCAATTGGTGTTGTACGATCTACCTTACAGTACACAACTGAAGCCTACTGAACTAACGACAAAATGAATGTGTACCTACAGGACGTGGTGACTGTAGGAACTGCAGCAGTGCCATACAACTAAACATACCTACGTAAAGTAAACAAAGTCCTATCAGGTCGGAATGAACTGTAGTGGGGTGTACGAATAAGAAACATCTACCGCAGTCGCTATGTATGCGAACGTGACACAGCCGAAGGCTTTACTGGCCCTTTTTTATGCTTGGAAAGATATGGCACTACGCATCATAACTCTGAAAGTAAGGATTAGCGAAAAAAGTTGTTTCATCTTTATCTCTACATTGCACACACAAAGTTTTTACAGGTATTTATGAATCACTCTGTATTTCAGTATAAATATAGCACGACATTTTTCGTAGAAGTTTTTGTAATATAATAATATATCATGATTGCCCTAATTATTATTCATTATATTCCTTCGGAACCAAGTATTGTGGGTCCTTATCACTAAGGAGCGGATTCCTATGTAATTAAATATTATTTTTGCGTGTGATAAAATACAATTAACAAAGTTAAAAATTCCGAACATGAAGTTTCAAGTTTAAAACCCGAATTTTATTTCACATAAAACACATATTTTCACAAAAAAAATTATGTAAATACATATTTTCAGGAAATCTATTATAAACACATAAATCTTGGAGTTTTTTACTTAAATAACAATTTTTACAAGAACTTTTAAACATTTTAAAACTAAATAAATTATGTAAATCAGAAGTACGTTATCTTTTTAAGAATTCTTGGTTGCTTCGTGTTTCTAAGTGTTGTATGGTGTGTCCGTGATCCATTTTTGTAATAGTATCGCCACAAGTTCTGAGAACTGCTAGGCAGCATATCAGTGTTATTATTAGAGAATAAATTAACATGGACAAGGTGGAGAGATCTTGCAACACATAATTAGGAATGTTTATTGTTGCTGAAGATGATTTCATTCAACGCTCTGTTTGTGAAACACAACAGATAAGAGCTCGGGTATGAACATTATTTAATTTAAACAAATCTCTCGCCTCTCGCTCATGTCTATCAAGTAAGCCAATACGTCTTGTTGTGATTCCCTGTTATCGGCACCGTCAATCGATATCCTTCAAGATATACTGAAAGATGGTTGTTTAAAAAACCATTTGGCTTTCCTATTAGCAAATCTAAGCTTTTTGTGTGACACCAAAAAAAAAAAACTCGAAACATCTAAAAACCTGTTTTCTGAAACAGGGAGGTGCGTGCCGTGAAAATTAAACTAGACTCGCTACCAGGTTCAGAAGTACAAGTACTAAGGGACAAATTGCAGAATGTGTTTGGAAAAAACACTGGATATAAAAAATGTGTAAAGTTGCTCAAGTATTGGAGGGTGTGCCTGTAGGTGAAATTAACGGTGTTTGTGTTTGTGACATTCCGCTCGTTAAATATGCACGTCTGACGTCCTGTGATGTGGAAAGATCGTTTTCACAGTATAAGTCGTTGTACAGAGATAGTAGGTATGCATTTGTGATGGAGAATTTGGAGATGACCTTTGTTGTTCACTGCAATTCTCGGACAACTACTAGCACTCAAGTGTGGTTGGTGAGTACCTAGTAACATTTTTTTCCAAGCTAAGTAAGGTATTTTTGTCATATTTAAAAAAATATATATTTTTTTTATTTTTAGCAAATATTTTCGTACTTTTTAGCACATAAAAAATAAACATATTTAAATTTTTTAGCACATAAAAATCCGCTCCCTATTTATCACCATGGCATGTCCCGTCTTGAGGTTGCGGATAGAAGCTAAGCGAGATGAAGTTACAGGAGAACGGAGAAATTTACACAACGCAGAACTGCACGCATTGTATTCTTCACCTAACATAATTAGGAACATTAAATCCAGTCGTTTGATGGACAGGGTATATAGCACGTATGGGAGAATCCAGAAATGCATATAGTGTGTTAGTTAGGATGCCGGAGGGAAAAAAA
The DNA here is from genome assembly GCF_040183065.1 of Periplaneta americana. Taxonomy (NCBI): domain Eukaryota; kingdom Metazoa; phylum Arthropoda; class Insecta; order Blattodea; family Blattidae; genus Periplaneta; species Periplaneta americana. The sequence continues at coordinate 130,855,890 of NC_091123.1, read as the reverse complement.
TTTTTAGCAAGGCCGAGACGTAGATGGGAGGATAATATTAAAATGGATTTGAGGGAGGTAGGATATGATGCTAGGGACTGGATTAATCTTGCTCAGAATAGGGACCGATGGCGGGCTTATGTGAGGGCGGCAATGAATCTCCGGGTTCCTTAAAAGCCATTTGTATATACACTGTATATTCCTTCGAAAACCATCCATGACCATTTTCAGAAGCGTGTCGCAGCCGTGCTTAACCCTCAAACACAGACCCCTCGTCTGTGAGACGACCGAGATTTTTTTTCCAATTTCGTAGTCATCTAATGTTAATTCTTTGAACTGTGTTATTCCTAGTACCTTCAAGAAATGGTAGGTTGCACAATATTCGGTAGTTATTTGTTTTCTAGCGTAGTCAGACCATTTAAATGTAACCGTTACCGAACTCTATTGGTCGCCACTGAGACGAGACGTCTGTGAATACGATTTTTTTTTTATTTAGTACTGCTGTGTATGTTTCTATGACACTTTGTTCATTCTTTTATATGTAAAATGGACATTGAACCCTGATCATCCAAGAGACAGATTATTCAGATTCAAGACACAGAACCTGGACCGTCAAAGCGAAAGAAGATTCCAGTTGAAGACACACATTTTGATATTTGATGGCGTTGTTTTGGATGGCTAGACGAAGATTCATGAACAGGCTTAGGATCCGGGACACTTTAGCAACCAATGTTCGCACAACTTGACTATAGAGTTCCTTGAACATAGTAGACAGACATACTGTGAATGTAAACAACGACGTCAATGTGCTTCGTTATATTCTACTGTTAATAGTACAATCTAGTGACGGTGGAAAATGAAGTAGGATACATACCTCACAAGTTTTCATGTCTCTCGGCGACGTTGAAGTCGTTAGCGTTACAAAGAACAACCATGTACTTACTTGCAACTAGTTCGAAAAATCTGTTCACTATGAATTCAAATGCACTGTGATGGCCTGAGTTCGTTTCGTAGGGAGAGACGGAATAATATCGTACTTCTGAGCATGAACCGGATTATACAGGTAAATAAAACTCAACGCGCCACCTCACTCCATCTATACTCCGTTGCACTGTTAACTTCACTTCATTCTTAAGTTGTCTCGGATCCCAATTCTGCTCATTCTGAAGAATGTGACCACCAAACCGAAGTGACCACAATTCAGATTCTGAAGTTTCACTATTTGGAAAAGAGGAAAATGTACCTATCTTCCCAACCACTAAACGTAGAGTGACTTCACAGCAGTGCCTGCTCTGAGAAATATCAATCTGTCTTTAGTATACATAAGAAAATACAGTGTACATTATAAGAAATTTTTCTCCAACAGTGGTTCAATTTTATTGTACTTTCAACATTCAAAACTGTTTATTTCAGCTTTATAAGGTTCATCTGTGCGACTACCAATTACCAAATCGTATGTTTCATAAAAAACGTATGAAAAGCTGTGCTCCAAGCTAAGGAAATACAGTGTGATAGGGTAATTTGTTTTCGCAGCGAAGTTAACAAAATCTTTTAACATTTAAAACTGTTTATTTTATCTATGTATTGTTCATCTCTGTGATTACCAAATCTAATGCTTCATTAAAAATGTATAAATTTATAAAATTATATTCTTAATTGTTCTGCTTACCTCTGATTGAGATTCTGGCTGATATGTATATCTATATTGTCAGGCAGGACGATATGTGTCAGAGGAATAACAATAATATGCATCTGAAGTCTAATTAGTGGAATATGTAGCTAATCGGAGATGTAAACGACAACAATTGTTGACTAAACAACATCCAACAAGGAGATTAACCGTGAAAGGAATGTGCTTACTATTGCGTCATCTATTGGAGCGCAGTACATATATAATATTACCGTTATAACGTCAGTTTAAAAAACATGCGCTCTCCTGCATATATTATTTCCTGTATGAAGGGATTAAAAGACCAGTGGCCGTATTCATAGACATTCTTAGCGCGGGCTTCCGGTGGATGATCAGCGAACTAACGTTTTTCGTATTCATAAACCAGTGTTTGCGATATGATATGGTATGATATGATATGATATGATATGATATATGATATGATATGATATGATATGATATGATATGATATGATATGATATGATATGATATGATATGATATGATATGATATGATATGATATGATATATGATATATATGATATGATATATGATATATATGATATGATATGAATCCTGTACAAGTAACCAGTCGATAGCCGAGGCTAGTTTAGCACGCTCGTAGCGCGGGCTAGCGAAATGTCTATGAATAGCGTCCCAGGAGATTAACCGTGATCTAATTTTGTAACTAGGGTAGTATAAGTATGTATCACTGCTATTGTTTTTGGTTTAAGAGTTAGCCAATGGAGATGCAAGTACCCACGTGTGTGTCCTTATGATATCTTATGACATCAATATTCATTCACAGCATTACCCCTCTGTGTCTCATTCCCCTGAGACTTTCTCCTGGTTAGAGTACAGTAATTGATTTCCATTCCTTACGAAACAGAAACAATGCCGTAAAAAAAAAGTGTTTTGAAATAGTACATTATGCAACGAGCCTATAATGAAGGTAATTAAGAAGCGAGTATGGATATTTATGAAAGGAGAGCAAGCGAGTTTCATAATTTTCATACGAGCTTCTTAATTACCATTATAGGCGAGTTTCATACGACTTTTTATGCTCGACCATATTTCTAACATGATATTATTAATTTTAATTGTATCTGACTTTTAGCAATGTTCCGTATGTTGTGAGATGTGCGCAGACGCGAAAGTATTGATTTTTTCCGAGGAACAGATATCCACATTGACCTTGCTAGGCCATAAGAACCTACAGAGATAACATTGAAATTAAATTAGACATTGAAAAACGAGAAGACAAATTGAATTTATTTGAATATTATTTACAATTAACGCTAATTATTATAGTAACAGAACATAACCTTCAGCGACAGTATTGGATTTCCAGCCTCCGTGACTTTTCGCCAATTCTCTTTCGATTGCATATCCGAGAATAATCGATACTTGCGGTTTTATAACGGTAGAAAGCTGACCTGTCATTGGCTGAACAGTTGTAACCTGAGTCGTCATTGGCTGAAAGACCTGACCTTTAATGAGTAGGTGTACTTTAATGACATGCATTAAAGGTCTCCTACCAGGTGTATAATTACTACGTTTCGACATGGTCCAGCATAAAAAATATACACATTTATGCCTGGAAAGTGGTGCAGGAGGAGTGTGTAGCCATTTTTGTGGAGCTTACATGTATATTTAAAGAAAAATAGGCCTATACAATAATTAAAAATTTACGTAGTCTGCGAGACGAGTAGTCTGTATTAGTGATTTTTAACATGTCTGTCTTTAAGGGTTAATGAAGACTTGTGATGTAGATAAAAAAAGACGTGCAATACAGTCTAGTTTGGAGATGTCTTCTATATTGATAAAGTAACGTCTTCTATAGCGTAATGTTATCGCTTCTTTGCGGTCTCATTTCGGAACAGAGCAACGTGCCCGGCAAACCAAACGCTCTTCAGATACGTGTTGTATTGAGCAGAGGAGTCCCACAGTTACTACTATCTCTCAAGCTCTGATAAGAACAAATACTTGGAGCTTGCAAGACATAACACAAGAAAACTGCCGTTATCTAGGGATTAGTGACGGCGGTTATACGCTACAAATTCGAGAAGCTAGATATGATTTTCCGTCTGGAAATTGGAATTCTGTCTCGTTCCCATTTTTAACTAAGAAGTTTCCCTTTGCGTTTTGCTTGCGACATGCTGAAGTGTTCTTTATTTTTGCCAAATATGTCGACTCGGTATTACCACAGTCTACTCTATACACGAAGCTTGAGTTTTGAGGGTGCTAGAAACAATAGACTGTGACGGTACTATTTTGCATTGCCTATAATGAGGCGATATTAGCGATGCTAGTGGTGAGCAACTATCTAATGTTTGCATATTTACTACATATTGAGCTTCGCGACTGTATATACCAGACTGTGGTATTGCTAAATTCAAAAGGATTTTTTTTTCTCTATCTTCAACTTAGTTTCTTGATAATAGTGTTGGCATTATTATAATAATTATGGATAATATTACAATTCAGAAATCAACGGCGACTCGAAAAGTTTTAGTCATGAAGGTATCAGCCATAAAAAAATGAAATTGTCAATTAGAGAGAGTTCGTTAGAAACCAAGATTCGCTCAGGTAAATATAATTTGTCTTTTACTGTTATAGATCCAAAGCGCAAATACACTATTATTGAGGCCCAATTGTATAAAGCTCTCTGACTAAAGATCAACTTTGATCGAAGATCGGAAAGTGAACCGAGTTCAGACACTTCTTCTATTGTATAAAACTTTTCCGCGATCAAATTACCTTGGTGCAAATACAATCTAAGTTCACGTGAAAAGGATTTGGCAACATCGCATAAACAGGTGAAGTATGTAATGCGCGGGCCATGTTGTACAGGTTTGTTCAGTGTTGCCAATTCAGCGACTTTAACTCCTTTTCAACGACAATTTCTTTTAATTTTTATATTGCTTAAATAGAGATTTAGCGACCTTTTTAACACCCCATAGTGACAAAATTTAATCTTTCTTTGTTGGTAATGAGAAATCTAGCGACTTTCCAACTACTTTTTGGCGACTTTCCGCACACTATGTTGGAGACACTGGTTTGTTTTGTGCATTGTAAATAATGGCGGACAATAAGAAGAAGATTGACCGTTTTCCAAATTGTTATATTATGCTGCTGATACTGCTAAACATAACAAAGCTTTATATAACGACAATTTTCGTTTAGTAATGCAGTTAATTGAAAATTTATAAATTTACCTATCATATCCATTAATAATTAATGGTTATAAACATAACATAATTCTAGATTATGTTATGTAATATTACTGAACACGATAAAGCCTTATAAAATATAAGAATGTTTTTGTATTAAGGCAAGAAATTGAAAACATATTATATATATTCCTTACTTACTTACTTACTTACAAATGGCTTTTAAGGAACCCGAAGGTTCATTGCCGCCCTCACATAAGCCCGCCAGCGGTCCCTATCCTGTGCAAGATTAATCCAGTCTCTATCATCATACCCCACCTCCCTCAAATCCATTTTAATATTATCCTCCCATCTACGTCTCGGCCTCCCTAAAGGTCTTTTCCCTCCGGTCTCCCAACTAACACTCTATATGCATTTCTGGATTCGCCCATACGTGCTACATGCTCTGCCCATCTCAAACGTCTGGATTTCAAGTTCCTAATTATGTCAGGTGAAGGATACAATGCGTGCAGTTCTGTGTTGTGTAACTTTCTCCATTCTCCTGTAACTTCATCCCGCTTAGCCCCAAATATTTTCCTAAGCACCTTATTCTCAAACACCCTTAACCTATGTTCCTCTCTCAGAGTGAGAGTCCAAGTTTCACAGCCATATAGAAGAACCGGTAATATAACTGTTTTATAAATTCTAACTTTCAGATTTTTGGACAGCAGACTGGATGATAAGAGCTTCTCAACCGAATAATAACAGGCATTTCCCATATTTATTCTGCGTTTAATTTCCTCCCGAGTGTCATTTACATTTGTTACTGTTGCTCCAAGATATTTGAATTTTTCCACCTCTTCGAAGGATAAATCTCCAATATTTATATTTCCATTTCGTACAATATTCCCGTCACGAGACATGTATTAATAGTAATAATAATGGTTATTCTTTTTGCACAGTCTGTCGCTCGTAGGCCTATACTTCAAACAGAAAAGAAATAACTGAACTTGGATCATCTAACTTAATCGGAGAAATTTCTTCAGTCAAAGTTGACTTTAGTTTAAGACGAATTAATCTCAGATTAGAATTTATACCACACAAAATTCTAAGTTCAGCTAGAACGAGGATCAATTTAACCTCTGATCTAAGATTAAATGGTTTACACAATCGGCCCTGAGACTACCCAACCACTATGTGATAAGCATAGCCTGCCCGGACGACATTTTCCGAACATTTTGTATAATATATTTTCATATTTATTAGGCTATGCTTTATTTATTGTCCATTTGAATCGAAATTCTTTCTTTACTGAAATATACAATTCGAAATTATTTAGAATACATTCTTTCATCATTTATTATGCATACCTGGGGAAGATGGTATCAATTTGGAATTATTCAAGTATGCAGGAGATGCTTTTAATAATAGATTTTTACTTTTCTTGAACAGAATATTTAATGATGAGAGTCCTCCACCAGAAATTTGGCAAAGAGCAATAGTAATTCCGGTACACAAAAAAGGTGTTATAAGCAACTGTGATAACTATAAAGGAATAATCCTTCTCAATTCTTGCTACAAAATTTATATCAAATTAATACAAATTAAATTGAACCAATTTTATGACACTACACTGGATGAAGCACAAAATGGATTGCGAAAAGGTAGATCATGTGCAGATGGATATTTTACACTGAAGCTTTTGATTGAAAAACATAGAGAATTTAATATTGAAACCCATCTGGCATTTATTGATATGAAGAAAGCCTTCGACAGAGTAGATAGAAACAAATTATTGAATATTTTAGCACATGATGGCATTCCAAATCAATTAACAATAGCTATTTACAATATTTATAATAATAATTATATACAGGTTAGGATTGAAAACAAATATCCAGAATGGAAACGAATAAATCAAGGAATGAGACAGGATTGTAGTTTATCTCCTCTATTATTTATAATATACATGAATCACATTATTAAGGAATGGAGATTGAAACCACATGGAAGTATACCGATAAGTCGTTTGTCCCAAATAGATACTTTATTATTTGCTGACGGTATTGTGTTTATGGCAACTTCAGAAGATAATTTACAACGTTTGGTTTACAACTTTAATCAACTGGCAGAAAGTTTCAATATGGAAATTTCAACTGACAAATCTAAAGTGATGGCTTTTTTTTTTTTAGGAAAGGAACCAGTCCGTAGCAAAATATGCATCAATAATAAGATCATCGAACAAGTCAAAAATTTTAGTTATCTCGGTTACCAAATTTCATATGAAGGAGAAAAGGATTTGAATGAGAAAATTATTAAATTCAACAGAGCAATGGAGATAATTAATCAGATATTCAAACCAACCTTAGTACAAAAACACACGCGCACCAGAATTTATAAAATATTGGCCAGACCTATACTCTGTTTTACTAGTGAAGCTTGGACGATTCGCAATATTGATTCACAAAGATTTACGGCGGCAGAAATGAGATTTATGCGTCGTACAGCGGGATACACGAGAATGGATCACATTAAAATTTTTGACATTATGAAAGAACTGCAGATTGAACCGATTACGGAATACCTACAGAAATACAGACAAAACTGGAGATCACATGTCATCAGAATGCCTCGTTCTAGAATTCCATGCCAAATTTTAAATTACCATCCCGTGGGCAAGAGATCCTTGGGCAGACCGTTCAAGCGTTGGCAAGAGACCGTAACGGGCCACTAGGCCCAATACATGCAAGGATGATGATGATGATGATAATGATGATGATGATGATGATGATTATAAATAGGCTACTTATTAGTTCATCATTTTAATTTCCCACAGACAGAATCATACATTAATTAAATCCCTTTGGGGTTACACACTATTCTGCACAGAAACCAGTCTTATTATTCCATACGCCCCAGGTTCACATCACTATTCATACAGTACATTTAAATTTTCAGTTCAAACAGTGAATTTAAATTCAATTATATATTTTACTGCATGCTTACACATACATTTTAGACTGACACAAATCACTACCTAAAAGATGCCTAAGGACATTTTTATAGTGCTTCCATTAATTTCACACTTCCTTTACTTACATTGCAATTCTACTTACAAAGGGAGTTAGCGATCTGGAAACGAGATATTTTTAATGAAACCCGTAACAAGTTTTGAGGATTCTAATTTTTAACGTAAAACGTTTATGCTTGAGTCTCAAACGGATGAAACGTTACACAAATTTCAACAGCTGACGTCACTTTCTTAGAAACGGATCAGCTCTTGCATTGATATTGTGTTTGCTAGCGGTATAAATTTACTTCCTTGCATGAATAAGGCTTATTTCTCTTATCAAGTACATATCAAAAATATAGGCTATTCACTCAATCCAAATAATTTCATAAACTCGCTGTCACTTTTTATTCATATTAAGGTCTAAACTACATTGCATGAAACAAAATGGTGTCAGTCCGATTGAAACTGATTCAGACGATTTGCTACAACCTACTATTCATTGATAAGCAGGTTTAAGTCTGTCACACGAACACACTAACAAGCAAACATTCTGATGTGGGCAGATAACAAAAGTTATATTTTTTTCTTCCACCATGTCAATAATGTCAAAAGAAGTGCTTATAAAAATTTTGGCCACTCCACCGCAAATACGAGAACATCCAGAAAGTGATTTTCCCCGGGGCCGTTTATAGAAAAAAAAAAACATAATTGCATGGAAAGACTTTTTAAACAGATCCAGCAATTGTTGCGTTATTTGTCAACATATTCCCACTGAAATTGAGACATTTGTTATACCATGGAATCATTTTTGTATCCTTATGTCGTAGAAGTCAGCTGCCTGGGATCGGAACCAGCGTTTGACAGCCGTCTGCACCTCTCTGTCGATTTCATGATGTGACAAATGTGGGGAATATGTTGAAAAATAGCTCAACAATTGCTGTGTCTGTTTCAATAAATTTTTCCAATGAAACTGTGTTTTATTTCTGTTAACGGCCCCTGCCGAACTTAATTTTTTATGGCCCTCGTAATTGCGATCGAGTAGTCAAAATTTGTATAAGCATTTCTTTCGACATTATTAACATGGTAAAAAAATCTGCTTCCATCAGAATGTTTGATTATAAGCAGGACAAACGTTTTGTTTGTTCCAAGCAGGAATAGACAGTAGAGAATTTTTTCATGTCTACTTGTTTGCAGTAGTCGAAATCAAGAAACATCTTTCCAGCTTATTGTGTGATGTGTTTCCTACAGTGTATATTATTGAATATATATGAAATAGCTCCGTAGTAAGGAATCCAAAGTTTTGAATATGGGTTTCCTATATCAATGTATCATCAATAGGGAAGCGGATTTTTATGTGCTAAAAATTTAAATATGTTTATTTTTTATGTGCTAAAAAGTACGAAAATATTTGCTAAAAATAAAAATATAGGGGAGAGTCGGGTAGTACCGGACATCGGGTAATATCGGACAGTGAGTTTCTTTCATCTACCACACGATGATAGTACCTGATTGACATGATTACGTTTCTGTGATGTCGCAAAGAGAAACGTAACCATGTCATTCAGGTACTACCATATGGTGGTAGATGAAAGAAACGCGCTGTCCGATACTACTCGATGTCCGATACTACCCGACTCTCCCCTATATCTATATTTTTTTTAAATATGACAAAAATACCTTACTTAGCTTGGAAAAAAAAGTTACTAGGTACTCACCAACCACACTTGAGTGCTAGTAGTTGTCCGAGAATTGCAGTGAACAACAAAGGTCATCTCCAAATTCTCCATCACAAATGCATACCTACTATCTCTGTACAACGACTTATACTGTGAAAACGATCTTTCCACATCACTGGACGTCAGACGTGCATATTTAAAGAGCGGAATGTCACAAACACAAACACCGTTAATTTCACCTACAGGCACACCCTCCAATACTTGAGCAACTTTACACATTTTTTATATCCAGTGTTTTTCCCAAACACATTCTGCAATTTGTCCCTTAGTACTTGTACTTCTGAACCTGGTAGCGAGTCTAGTTTAATTTTCACGGCACGCACCTCCCTGTTTCAGAAAACAGGTTTTTGGAAGTTTCGAGTTTTTTTTTTTTTGGTGTCACACAAAAAGCTTAGATTTGCTAATAGGAAAACCAAATGGTTTTTAAACAACCATCTTTCAGTATATCTTGAAGGATATCGATTGACGGTGCCGATAACAGGGAATCACAACAAGACGTATTGGCTTACTTGATAGACATGAGCGAGAGGCGAGAGATTTGTTTAAATTAAATAATGTTCATACCTGAGCTCTTATCTGTTGTGTTTCACAAACAAAGCGTTGAATGAAATCATCTTCAGCAACAATAAACATTCCTAATTATGTGTTGTAAGATCTCTCCTCCTTGTCCATGTTAATTTATTCTCTAATAATAACACTGATATGCTGCCTAGCAGTTCTCAGAACTTGAGGCGATACTATTACAAAAATGGATCACGGATACACCACACAACACTTAGAAACACGAAGCAACCAAGAATTCTTAAAAAGATAATGTACTTCTGAGTTACATCATTTATTTAGTTTTAAAATGTTTAAAAGTTCTCGTAAAAAATTATCATTTAAGTAAAAAAACTTCAAGATTTATGTGTTTATAATAGATTTCCTGAAAATATGTATTTACATAATTTTTTTGTGAAAATATGTGTCTTTATGCGAAGTAAAATTCGGGTTTGAAACTTGAAATTTTATGTTCGGAATTTTTAACTTTGTTAATTGTATTTTATCACACGCAAAAATAATATTTAATTACATAGGAATCCGCTCCTTAATCATCAATTATCGATTCATTACTTCGTTGTAACAGTAATCAAATTCATGCATATGTACATTAGGTTGGAGGGCCTTTCGTCCACTACCTTTTGTCCACAATTTCTTTCGTCCATTATCTTTCGTCCACTCACTTTCGTCCACGTTCTCTTAAGCAGAACCGATTATTCCATACAATTTACGTTCACCCATATATTTTTTCCACACCTTTTTTGTCCATAACTTTTCGTTCATCTTAGAATACATAATTATGTTTCCCATCTACAATTATAACACCGGAAACATGGTTATGGTATGTGTATGAAGCAGTCTTGAGTGGGGAACTGAAGATTAACAATACCGTCGAAGGTTGGCATAGCAAATTTAAAAAAACTCATGGTTGTTCATCATCCCAGCATTTGGAAGTTTTTGGAAGTCTTGCTGGATGAACAGGAATCAAATAAGTAAGTGATTATTCAACTGTTGGGAGGACACACGCGAGTTCGTGCACCATTAAGTCAGACATATGTCAATAATCATGAACGCATCAGGGAAATGGTTACACGGTATGAAGACTACAAGAACGACGGCCGGATGGAAACATATCTGAGAGGAATTTCATACAGATTAAAAATTAACCCTGCTGAAGTTCTTCAGGAAGGAGAAAATGGTGACTGATTATGTTTTAATACAACAATATGTACATTCAACAACGCATTCAAATTTAAATAAATTACTTTTTCACCAGATGAATTATGTTTCATGTATCTATTTTTTTAATAGTGAACGAAATAATCAGTGGACAAAAACATAATGGACGAAGCATGGAAATAGGCTAAATGGTCAGGGGACAAAACTTAATGGACAAATCATGAAACGGACAAATGTGTCAGTGGACAAAACAAAACGTAGCCGAGACGTAGTGGACCAAAGGCCCTATAACTGTGCATTACATATGAAGACAATATGACAAAAACAACCCTTGTCAAAATTGCTATTTTTCAGGAGAACAATAAACTATAAAAGAATAACACATGTCAGCTATTCCCGTTCAACTAGTGTTTTATCCTTGTGTCTACTGCACTTGACATGGGCCGTTTTAGGAGTGTATAAACATTTAAAATAGTAGCAAATGTGTCCTTAACTCAATTTCATTAAAAATGACAAGGACTGTTTTTGTAATAATGTCTTCTTATGTTCAGAGCATGTTTTTAAAAATATAGTAATATATGATTTAAAAAATAGTGTGTTAGTATATTACAACTTACAGACGTGGGGTAGTTCGGGTATAATTAGAGGTAATTGGTAAATAACCTAGTGTTATTTACATTCATAATATCAGTTAAGCATATTTTTACGATTCATTTATTATTTTAGGTACAGTATAATTCGAAACCTGAAACAACAATTGCAGACTTAAAATATATACTGTTTAATATATTATAAACTAATACAATATTATTTATATTATTGCAGAGAAAAAAATAAATGTTATCATATACATAAAGTAAGGTTAAAGGTAAATGTATCCCCGTCACATGCCAGGAATATCAGGTACATACCGCAACAAAATGAGTTTTTTTATCTAAAGTAAAAGAAATTAATTTTTAGCTGAATTAAAGTTACTGTATCACAACTAGTTCCCCAAAAATATTGCTTTCAATGTGATAGATTATTTCATACACTGGTAAATAAAAAAAACAGTTTTCTTTACCAGGCAGTATCAATGTGATCAACACAGATTTTTAACACTCCATGTTAGTAGGGTTACCATCTGTCCGGCAAAAAGAGGACACGTTCTCTTTTTTTAATTATTTTATCCTGTCCGGCAGACATTTAAAAAGAAATTGAAATGTCTGGCATTTCGCATTTCAACTAGGCAAGAATTAATATGAATATTAAATAACGTGCGATATTATGCATAGCATATCTAAATGAATGGTGAAACCCTATGAAAGAATTTAACTGCTTTCAATGGTTGAAGCTGGAGCACATAAAAACATAAAATATAATGACCTATTGATATGCATTGAATTCTTACACTCTAAAAATGTGATTATTCATGATTCTAAGCTATTTTATCAATTTTATTCTTCAATGTACAAAGATATGCCAATCAAGCTTTTTTGAACAAAGATTTAAGTTCAGATAAACAATGGTGCAAATTCTTCAATTTCAATAGTTCTGCCAGCACTGAAACTTTCTCAGAACTCTTAAAAATATGTCAATTCTATTTTTTTTTATCTCAAGTCACAATGGAAGTGCTGAGAGAGTATTTTCTCTAATATCTGCTCAATGGACAAAAGAACGAAATCGCATGCTAACGGAGACAGTCAGAGGTATCATTAAGGTGAAATATAATTTCAAGAACATGTCCTGTGAACAGTTCCACAGTTATTTGTTACAAGATGCAAGTCTGTCTCTTCAGGCTTTTGTGCACAAAGTGGGCTCCACCGATAAGTAGGGTACAGATGTAATACTGATCCAGCAACTAGTGAGAAAACTAAGGTGAGCCATTGTTTTTGTCTTTAATTTTGTTCATACCAATTTTTAAAAATTCCTCCTTTTTCAGCAATGTCGTCTTATTTTAGATTCCATGTCCTCCTATAGAATTTCTACTTATGGTAACCCTACATGATAGGCAATTTTGAAATAGACAATACATATTAAATTGGCATGTATTTGTACATTAGATAAAGTTTTATTCAATAAATTGTAACTTACACGCAAATTATCCCACTTTTTAAAATTGTAATTTACTAACAAACTATTAATGATATATTACTACATTTATTAAAAACATGTTCTAAACACAGACATGAATTTGGTTACTGTATCTCAGCTGGTTTCCCAACAATATTGTCTTGAATGTGATGTGACATTCATAGACTAGTAAACAAGAAACAGGTTTTTTGTCAGATATTATCAGTGTGATCAACAGAAATGTTTAACAGTCCATAATAGGCAACTATGAAGTAGACAATATACATACAGTATATTAAATTGGCATGTGTTTGTAGATTAGGTAAAGTTTTATTCAATAAATTGTAACTTCACCCAAATTACCCCACTTTTTTAAATTGTAATTTACTAACAAACTATTAATGATATATTACTACATTTGTTAAAACATGTTCTAAACATGTGTATGTACACATACATGTACTTGGTTACTGTAACTCAGCTGGTTTCCCAACAATATTGCTTGAATGTGATGTGTCATTTCATTTACTACTAAACAAGAAACAGTTTATCAGGCATTATCAGTGTGATCAAGAGAAATTTTTAACTTCCCATGATAGGCAATTGTAAAGTAGACAATATAATATACAGAATGTTTAAAAAAAGTGTCGCATATTTTTACAGGAGGTAACATTGTTCGAAACTAGAAAAAAAAGTTTCTATAAATATGTGTCCGGAAACAAATATCTGTTGAGATATGAACCATGATGCATTGTTGCCTATGATCGTCATTCATTTAAAAACACAAAACAGTGGTGCATTTTTTTTTAGATTAGATAGCATTCCTCAACAGAAGTAAACAGAGAATGTAGTTGTAAACTAAGGTCCAGGATATTACAAAGTCTATAATTATATTTATGTTAGTAAGTATGTAGAGTACGTACAATATTCAGTGGTGTAGGTTGTCTTTCTGTTAACGCACAATGAGGTGCCACTTTTCTGGCTATGAGGGCATTTAAAGACATTGGTGTATGTCACACCCATCGAAAACGTACATACGTTACAGGAGCGTGTATCCAATGCATGTGAGCGAATCCGACAACAGCCAGGTGTGGTCGCAAGAATTCGTGATTCACTGAGGAGGACTGCAGGATATGTAACAATGCGTAGTAACCACATAGAGCACCTTCTGTAGTGTCTAATGTGTGCGTAACAGACAGGTGTTATTGTAGGTCATAATACAGCATTGACCACATCTCAACAGATATTTGTTTCCGGACGCATGATTGTAGAAACTGTTTTTCTAGTTTCGACTATTGCTACCTCCTATAAAAATATGCGACACTTTTTTAAACACTCTGTAGGTTATATAAAAAAAAAATAATAATAATAATAATAATAATAATAATGATTTATTTTAGCTGGCAGAGTTAAGGCCGTAAGGCCTTCTCTTCCACTCAACCAGCAAAAAGTATACATACATATGTATCAACTTACAAAGAATTCAACAATTTGATTTAGATAAGAGCTACATGTATACAAGAGTTATTTACGAATTAAACAACAAAATACTATGAACTATTAATTAAACACTGAAATACAAACTATGTAGTAGAATTAAGCTAAAATACATAGAATGTTAATATATTTCAAATAATGTTAGATAATAGAAAGAGATTATTATGAGACAATTTTGAAAATACAGCACTATCAGGATGCATGTCTAAAGGAAGGAGTAACAATGTAGACAGTGATAGTTTAAGTCAGTATGATTGGAGTGAAATGCTGATAAGGTTATCTTTTAAGCTGTTTTTAAAGGTGTTTATTGTCTTGCAGCCCCTAATACTTTGTGACAGGGAATTCCATTGTCGCGAGGTGGATACTGTAAAAGATTATGAATAACGAGATGTTCTATGAAGAGGTATACTTAACGCGCCACAGATAAGTGATCTGGTATTTACGTCGTGGTTAGAGTATAGATAAGAGAAACGAGACGAAAGGTAATTTGGTGTTGAAGTGTGCAGAATTCGAAAGAGCAATGACAAGGAGTGTAAAGTTCTACGTTCTTTAAATCGGAGCCACGAAAGACTTGCGAAGGACGGTGATATGTGAACATATCGTCGGATGTTGCATACGTATCTGACGCACATATTCTGAACTCGCTGTAACTTGACTGACAGTTCAGAACTTAGATCACTTAACAAAACGTTACAATAATCGAAGTGCGGCATTACTAGGGTTTGTACTAGGGTAAGTTTTAGTTGCTGGGGCAAGAAGTTTCTTAAGCGACTCAACCAGTGAATGAAGGAACAGATTTTTTTTCATCGTTTCTTTAACTTGAAAATTCCAATTTAGATTATTATCAAAAAAGAAGCCAAGATTTTTTACGACAGATGAATAAGGGATTAGCGTATTGTTAAGGGTAACAACTGAAAGATTACTGTTATTAAGAGAGCTAACTAAACGCTTATGGCCAATAATATTATAGCATGAGTCTTACTTGGATTAAGTGCGAGTCCGAAATTGGCCGCCCAAGTGGAGATTTGAAGATTAGTTTAAGTTGTATTCAATAAATTGTAACTTATACCAAATTACCCCACTAAACCCATATTACCCCGAGCCACCCTATTGAATAACGGTGTTTAGTAAGCTGCAGACTCTTAAGTTACATTTTTGTTTCTATTGTTTCACATTTATTTTCGTCTCTTTGTGAAAATCCACGTCTTAAAGGTATAAATAGCTACAAATGATTAATGATTCATAATGTGTTAATTTCCTCCAAAGGAGCGTGATATTCAGCAGTGTGTTCAATTAACGTCCATCTCTCTCTATCCGCCCCTCTCGGTATTGTATTCCTGATGCGAGTTGCCAGAGTAGCGAATCACATTATTCTGTGCATTCTGGCGAGCAGTTTAAATAAATGGCATCCGCCATGTCATCCATTGTGACAAGAAGCCCTGTAAAGTAATATGGTCACTGTGACCCAAGGGGACGTAGGGGGAGTGATGGAGTACGTCACATTCATTCGTACTTCCGCATGTATTTACATTGTTTAAAACCAGCACAGAATATACCCAGCTAACAACAACTTTTCTAGAAAATGTTATCGGCTTGAAAAAATACTACAATAAAATCACTTGAATCGTACATACTTGAGTCACTAGAATTAAGACATTTTTCTTCTCTATAACAAATAAAGTTTCGCGGTAGGAGACATATTGAATTTCATTATTACAGACCAGTTATACAGTGTGTTTACGAGGTGGTGTTACAAACTTTCAGGGATGATGGCGAAGTGCACATGTATCAATTTGAGATAAGGAATCCTGGTCTGGAAATGACCGAGTCGAAAGTTACAAGCAAAAATAGTTGTGTGGAAATGAAATAATGTTATTCCTCTGTACATCTTATTTATGTGTATTTATCTCTGTACATCTTACACATGTTGTAGTCATCTGACGTTGTTTACGTTGTCTACTTACAGTATTCCATTCAATGCTGTCTGAGGATGGGGACAGGAAACTACACTAAAGCAATGCAGATAGCGTAATGTGTAACGGACATGGTCGTTCCAGATATGCACGTCTGTAGACAGCAGTGTATTTGTACAAGTTGCAGTGTCCAGTCGATCAGTCCTAGTGAAATGGAGGACTATACGAGAGAGGAATAAACAGATCTGATTTTCGAATACGGATGAGCCAATGGGAACAGTAGACAAGCTCACAGATTGTATCGGGACAAGTACCCACGTAGGAGACATCCGGCCCATACCATTTTTCCACGACTGTTCCTAAGGTTAAGGGAAGGAGGGCACGTGGTGCCAAATTACAATTCCATTTCCACACAACTATTTTTGCTTATAACTTTCGACTCAGTCATTTCCGGACCAGGGTTCCTTATCTCAAATTGATACATGTGCCCTTTGCCATCATCCCTGAAAGTTTGTAGCACCACCTCGGAAACACCCTGTATATTGTACCTACAAAAGAAATAGTGTCAGTATTTTGTAAATTCAAAACTATTAATGTTACCAGGAATATATTTTTTGTGGCTTATTTCACGACGCTGTATCAACATCTCAGGTTATTTAACGTCTGAATGAAATGGTGACAATGCCGGTGAAATGAGTCCAGGTTCCAGCACCGATAGTTACCCAGCATTTGCTCATATTTGGTTGAGATAAAATCCCTGAAAAAACCTTAACTTTAGTAACTTGCCCCGACCGGGTTTCGCAGTCAGGCGCGCTAGCCGTTACTCCGCAACCAGGAACCAGTATATACTGTTTTATAAAAAAATTCTTCAAGTTTACTTCGGAAACTCACAAATGTTCAATATGTGGTCCTTGTACCACATAACACATATCAAGGCGATAGTCTAGTTCAGTTGTTCCCAAAGTTTGATTCGCGACAAGCTGCTTTCTTAACATATATTTATGTTTTAAGCAGGATTCGAACCACGAAAGTCTTAGTTACCAGTCTATTGTGCTCTGGAGTGAACAAGGCTCTGAAATCAGGTACAAGGGTCGCAAAGTGTGCAATTTTCCCGATCTAGGTGGACAAAAATCAAATTTCGACTTGTTTAGTTATGCATAGTTGAATATGAATTCGTGTTCTTTAACATTTGGAGAATATTGTGAGTTATAGCTTTTACTGATTCATCAGCGGCAAACCATAGTTAAAAGGGTATAAACTTTGAGTTCTTCCTAACACTTCTAGCTTCGTTTCAGTCGTAGAGAGAGAAGCTTAATATGTGGGAGAAAAAGAGCCAATTGTTAGTGATTTATTGTATTGTGAAACATGTAATTTGTTCATAATAGGTACGTTCTTACTAATTTAACTTCAATTACAAGTTTATAAAGTATTTTCCTTCTTACAGTATGGTTTAAATATTACAATTGAAAAACATGTTTTTAAAGTTCTCCAAATAAAATGTGAGTTTTAGTATACCCGGTCACGTCCGGTTACAACAATTCTTTTGCCATTTAATACAGCATCATTTAGAGTGTTGAATCCTTGTTTTAAAGTTTGCGCATTCTTGCGCATTTTTCAGTAATTAATTTTTTTTTTTTAGTGGTGGGGCATACGGTAACTGTTCCATGTTTGGCTTAACAGCAGAAAAGAATCATTGATTAAGGAAGTTTTTAATCACTGTGAGAGTATTTTAGGCCTACAGTATTATTCACATGATATGAAATATCAGTTTAAAAATACATTGGACACATTTTTATCTAACCTTAACAAACGCAAAGTGAATCAGAACGCAAATCATTAGCTGGACAAAATTAATAACTTCTCTGAATTCTAACGGATTGCTATGAAATTTTGTACATGCTTTACAGGTAGCACATATGATTTTTATACAAACTCTGATTGCGTTAGCACAAGAAAAACTACTCCTTTATAGGAGTGCATTTAGACAGAATTAATAACTTCTCTCCTATCTAAAAGATTTTTATGATACATTATACGGAAGTTACAGGTAGCATATATTTTTTGTGCACAAACTATATTTACGGTTCCATAATGGAACTACTCCTTTTAGGAATGCGTTTAAACAAAATTTAATAAATTCTCTCCTATCTAACAGATTTTTATAAAACTTTATACAGAAGTTTCAAATAGATTATTATTTTTTGTCTACAAAGTCTAATTATGCTTTATAAGAGGAACTGCCTCTTTATAATGGTGCATTTAGACAAAATTAAGAACTTCTCTCTTATATAAAATATTTCTATGCAACTTTGTACAACTACTAGGCCTACAGGATGCATACAGATGTAATCAGAATTTGTACACAAAAAAATATATGCTACCTGTAATTCCTGTACAAAGTTTCATAAAATCTGTTATGTAGGAGAGAAGTTAATCTTGTGTAAATGCACTCCCTGTAATGGGGTACTTCCTCTTTTGGAACTGTGAATATAGTTTGTACACAAAAAATATATCCTACCTGAAACTTCTGTACAATTTTTCATAAAATCTGTTATGTAGGAGAGAAGTTAATATTTCTGTCTAAAACTACACCGCATAAAGGGGTAGTTCCACTTACACAATCGTAGTTAGACTTTGTACACTACGAATATGTGCTATCCATAAGGTCTGTACAAAGTTTCATAACAATTCGTTGGAATGTAGAGAAGTTATGAATTTTGTCCAGCTAGATTTGCGTTATTGCACACTGTGGGTCGGTCCGGTTTTTTTGCCACTACTGTGAGTGAGTGAGTGAGTGAGTGAGTGAGTGAGTGAGTGAGTGAGTTAACAAACAAGTAAACAAATAAAAAACAGACAAATGAACTAATAAAAAACAAGCAAAAAATTAATATACAAATAGATAAACAAACAAGTAAATAAAAAGAAATAAACAAATAAAAATAAATAAATAAACTAACAAAAAACGAATAAATAAATAAACAAATAAATACATAAAAATATAAATAGGCCTAAGTAAATAATAAATAGATAACTAAATAAATAGATAAATATATAGATAAATGAATAAACAGATAAATACATAGATAAATAAATAAATGAATAGATAAATACATAAATAAATTTAATTTATTTAACGACGCTCGCAACTGCAGAGGTTATATCAGCGTCGCCGTGTGCTGGAATTTTGTCCCGCAGGAGTTTCTTTACATGCCAGTAAATCTACTGACATGAGCCTGTCGCATTTAAACACACTTTAATGCCATCGACCTAGGCCGGGATTGAACCCGCAACCTCGAGCATAGAAGGCTAGCGCTATACCAACTGCGCTACCCATTCCGATTACATAGATAAATTAATTAATTAATTAATTAGGTAATACTAAATAATTTCACTAATCTTTCTAACCAACCTTTAATTTTCTCTCTATATTGTAACTTTCAAAGGAAGAAATCCATTGTCAATAATTTTAAAACATTTTCTAAAAATAATACTGTATAAGCAGAAAAATTCAATACTGAAATAAATGCAATGAACTTGGGTTCAAAAACTTTTGACTGGCATTGCACTGAGCTTTCACAAAAGAGTCAGAGTGTAAGTTTGAGTTTTGTGTACCGACTCAGCAGCCTTGAGTCTGGAAAAGTAATTAGGCCTACCTATTGCTTTACTTCCGCGATTAGACTGTTCAGTGGCTCGACAAGAGAAGAAAGGGTTCACGAGCCACGGTTAAAGAACCATTGTCTGCCTTGTCTCAGAGTTACACTGCGAGAACAATATTACTGAATTACGTCCATTTTCCACAAGACTCGACGATTATTAAACTGTTGTGCCGTCCCGGTGGACAATCACAATTCGCCCCGTTGCTAGGACACAAGACAATCCAACAAGCTACTGTTACGTAAGGGCTCCCATCCGTAGTTAGGGTTGTAAGCAAGTGGGTCACAGTGCGTGAAGGAGGGGTGAGTTTGGAGCTGGATCCAACCCTGCAGGTCGGTCAGCAACCACCACTATCGATCGCAACCCTCCTCTGCACAAGGGGGCGCCAAAATAATACAAAAAATGGCAAGCTAAATTTGTTACTAAGAGAGGTCAAGGACTCGAAAAAGGAAATCCATTAAAATGAACATCAATGAAGAGATATTGAGGGGTTGGATGTATTTTTAGCTACGCAGGAGCAAAAGAGTGGAAAAGGTGGTGAAGTTTAAAATTCGACCAATAAATCTTTGTGCTGGGTAACTTTCGGTGCTGGACTCCGGACTCATTTCACCGGCATTATCACCTTCATATTATTCAGACGCTAAATGACCTAGATGTTGATACAGCGTTGTAAAATAACCCAATAAAATAAATAAATAAATAAAACAGATCTTTGATCCTGTACAGCGAGATTTCATTCAATTCAATTCATTAGGCCATTAGACATACAAGTAATTGGTTTATTGACATATGAAACATTTGAAGAACGTATTATTTTTTGCTAAATTTATTATCATCTTTATGTGCCCTTTTTTCTTAAGTATTTTGTCTACAAAGTATGTATATCTACGTAACGGAACTGTCCCCGAACACGAGCTTTGCTCTTCCGGGGTATTTTAATGTAACGTTTTTATGCATATGTTATTATTAAATAAATAAATAAATAAATAAATAAAGTTAAAAATATATATAAATAAAATTAATTAAAATTTTAAATTATGGTTTATTTAACGACGCTCGCAAATGTTGAAGTTAAACACATTTAAATGCCATCGACCCGGGCAGGGATCAAACCCGCAACCTCGAGCACAGAAAGCCAGCGGTATATTGACTACGCTACGCAAGCCGACTACAATTAATTGAAATAGTAAAAATTAATTATTAAACAATTCACACTGGATATTTTCATTCTTTTAGGCTATACATTCATTCATAGTATTAACCACGGGATAAGTCAGAACCAAAGATATAACAAATTGACAAACTTCCAAGTAGTTCCGATAGTTCTCATCAGGTGACACTATTATTCGGTCGTTTAAAAATGTCCTGGGAAATTGATGAGGTAGATTTAGTATAAATTATTTTATAATTGACTATTTCGTTTATATGACGTCATTCCATTTTCGACCAATGAAGTGTAATGAAATTTTGAATTCCAACCAATTGCAGTCAGACTTTGCGATAATTTTCGCAGCTAGATTTATCGCTATCAATTTATCGCATGGTCGTTCTTTTGTTTAGTCGTTGTCGCCAACTGTTTCCCCTTGAATTGATGATCATGAATAATTACATTAAGATGCAACTACACGGTTAAACTTTTCTTTCAACTTCAAAGCAATGAATGCACGATTGATATTTAATATTAATTAATATATTTAGGCAGTGAGACTACGTTCAAAACGGCGCACCATGTAGACAAAATCTTCATGCATCATAATTCAACTTACCTTTTAAACTTGATTCTTTCAATATTTTTCCCAGATTGCACGCATACGCGATTGGAATATTGAACTGTGTAGGTGCAGATTTAGTTCCGTTACAAACTACAGCGAGAATGCGTTTGTCGAGCTACAAAAAATGCTTTCGGGTAGCACTGATTGAAACGGTCGAAATAAGACACAGCTGACATTGGTCCTGCTCCCACAGGTAACATAACCTATAAGTAGCCTAAAAAATTTGTATTTTGTGAATGAAATGAAACAATTAATAGAAAGTCAGATGTTCAAATTTATGTAACATCACCGCATATCAAACCCAATGACCTTGTATAGTAATAATAAGGTCTTTTCATCAAACTGCCTTCCGTATGGCGTAATAAAATTCGTATTTTAATTAGGCCTATCTATACAGAGATAGCTTCACTGTGTAGCAACATGTCTCGCTGTGAATACATAAGCATTGGTATATAGCTGTCCCCACTGTTACTGTTAAATTATGATTTCAGCAGATAACAAAAATTTATTTATGTTATAATAATAAGAGAAAAGTGCAGTACATGTAATTAATATTGTTAAACCTGTATTTCGCAATTGGCATTACTGAGTAATAACATCGAATTTCTTTATTGCAGTAATCAATAGTCATCTACGAGTATTTCAGCTTCACAATGTCTGAATAGGTTAAGTATTCGTTAATAAACAATTATTAACATTTTGTGATAAAATTTTAGGGATATATTATTTACATTTTTATTTCATTCACGAAATAGTCCTAATAAATGTCACTCGAGGTCTGAGATTTGCCGATAAATCCACGAGCGAAGCGACATTACTACAGAAAAATCAGCGATTTCCCGCTAAACTTAATGCTTTTTACAATCAACAGAGAGGAATGACATTTTGAATTCTACAATGTGGTTATATTGGAGACAATGACTGTTATCTTCGCCATCTACTCATATAGGTAATATAACTTACTTACTCGAACAAATTATCGATTACTATCGATGAACGCCAGTGTACATGTTTTTGCGACAATACTCCAATTATTATATCAGTTGACTATGTGTACAATGTTACATGACAGCTGAGCGCTAATGTCGCCACTGTCGTTGTATAGAAGAGATCGTAGACGATTACGGAGGCGGAATTGAGGGGATTAGGGCATTCGTGGAGGGAAATAACGAAATCTGCTAGTTCGTGGTATCGACACTGGTCAATTTACAACGGACGGGTAGTACATACAGTATGATTATTTAGTCCTAACAGTCGCCGAAAATGTGCGCCTGGGTCAGACGAGTCCATTAAGTTACGCCAAGGGGTGTTTGCGTTAGTCAATCGCTTGCCTTCAGAGTGACTGGATGTCGTGCGTGAGATAGAGCGGAATGTTTCCAGTACAGTTAAGCTTGTACTTCATTCCTTTACTGACCGCTCGCCCTTATCTCTACTCCGGAGCTCTCTTTCGCGCTGTTGAGCTGTCAGGACTAAATAATCGATCTGTACCTTCAACAATATTTGAACATGTACGTATTTCAAATAATAAGTGCACTCTCCGTGACGAAAGATGGAAGCATATTATTACTACTATATTTCAACATTTCAAAAGAGCACAACAAAACGTGAATTTAATTTAACTCCACTATTCATCTTAATACACTTCGAAATTAATGCTATAAATGCTGTTCGAGATACAGTCGAAAATTATATGGTTAAAAGCTGCTTATTTGGGCAGGGCATAGTTGCGCCCCACGGTCAGGTAAGATGCAGCAGATAAAAAAGTGTCCCTATTTTGTGGGCATAGTTGCGCCCCGAAGAAATAGAGAGAGAAAAAGACACTACATAAACTCGAGCCTCGTAATCAACCAACCTTACTGATTTCTTATTCGATTTAATATTTATTAAAATGAACACCATGAAGTTGGCAGTAATTTATTAACTGTTTTTCTATTGTTTATGAAGCGATCATCGATAGCTTACCCTAAAAATAAACATCATGAGGTTAGCAGTACTTTATTAACTGTTTTTCTACTGTTCATGCCGCGATTATCGATAGCCTACCGTACAAATGAACACCATGAAGTAGGCAGTACTTTACTAACTTACATATACAAATGAGTGAGCCGTTGGAATATGGGGCCTTAGTAGTCATGACATTTTATTAGCGATTTTCACAACGCCTGTGGCGTATAGTGAATTTAATTTAAAATGAATGTTAAGTTTAGTGAAAAGGGTAAAGAGTTAATAATTCACAGTCGTTCTAAGTTTCAATTTTCGAAACCCTGTACCGTAGGGTTAAGATATCGGTGTACAAACAAAAAATGCAGTTCATTTATTGTGTGTGATCGATAAAAAATGTGTTATTTTAAATAGCAAAATTGATTATATGCTAGGCCTACCTGATTTCAATGCAGCTACTATTATAATATTTTTAAGTAATTTATTTTGTGTACTATGTCCATCGGGGCGCAACTATGCCATGTCCATTCTTCTACCAGATTTCTTCGGGGCGCAACAATGCCATGTCCATTCTGCTACCTGATTTCTTCGGGGCGCAACTATGACATGTCCATTCTGCTACCTGATTTCTTCGGGGCGCAACAATGCCATGTCCATTCCTCTACCCGATTTCTTCGGGGCGCAACAATGCCATGTCCATTCTGCTACCTGATTTCTTCGGGGCGCAACTATGCCATGTCCATTCTGCTACCTGATTTCTTCGGGGCGCAACTATGACATGTCCATTCTGCTACCTGATTTCTTCGGGGCGCAACTATGCCATGTCCATTCTGCTACCTGATTTCTTCGGGGCGCAACAATGCCATGTCCATTCTGCTACCTGATTTCTTCGGGGCGCAACTATGCCATGTCCATTCTTCTACCTGATTTCTTCGGGGCGCAACTATGCCATGTCCATTCTGCTACCTGATTTCTTCGGGGCGCAACTATGCCATGTCCATTCTGCTACCTGATTTCTTCGGGGCGCAACAATGCCATGTCCATTCTGCTACCTGATTTCTTCGGGGCGCAACTATGCCATGTCCATTCTTCTACCCGATTTCTTCGGGGCGCAACTATGCCATGTCCATTCTGCTACCTGATTTCTTCGGAGCGCAACTATGCCATGTCCATTCTGCTACCTGATTTCTTCGGGGCGCAACTATGCCATGCCTAGGCCTCCCGATTGACCGCGGGGCGCAACTATGTCATACCGGCTTATTTCACTTCGGCCAGAGTGTTCGGCGCCACACGGGAAACATTAAACTCAGATAATCATTTCTAAACAGCCCTATGTAGTTATAGGCTACTTGTTTACAAGTAACATACTGTTCGCCAGTTGATGCAAACGGTTTTGTTACTTATATCGACACAGCTTCTGTAACAGGCCACGCGGAAATAGCCAGCAGAAGAGCGGTACCTCCAAGATTTCTATAAAATCTCTGTGACGTGTCATCATTAGACCTCGGATTTTTGGGCTGGTTTAGCGCAGGCTGAACCATACGTTTCTTTAATGCACATAGTTTTAGGCAATATCATCGCTCCAGAGTTTCTCGTGTTGGATACATTTAGGGATTTTTACATAAAATTGTTGCAACTTATCCTATTTGAGCCTAAAAATCCGAGTCCAGTTATCATTATTAACTTATGTAAGTAAGCCACCTGCTTTTTTAATGTAATTCCATCTTTATGGCATGTCCGTTCATGAAGATAAGTAGCTTTTGAACTTATTCCATCTTCGTCCTTCCTGCTTATCTTGTTGCTAAAACCAACTCTTCCTATTCCAATTAATCTGTTATCTTTCATTCTACTGACATGATTCTCAATGTTTTCAGAAGATTACAAACACACACCAAACGTATAAAGGTACCAATCAAATCCGTATATCATAGTCTAATTGTGGTATTCCGTACCTCAAAAATCTACGGGTGCTATTCATAGACATTTCGCTACAAGAGTTCTAAACTAACCCCGGCTATCGACTGGTTACTTGTACGGGATTCATATGATAACATATCGCTAACACTGATTTATGAATACGAAAAAAGTTAGTTCGCTGATCATCCACCGGAAGCCCGCACTAGGAATGTCTATGAATAGGGCCCTACATGTTTAAACATTTCCCCGTCACACAAGCAAAGAACCTGTGGAATTCCAGTTTCACTTATGTAGACCTGTAAGTTGTCTAGAACTCATCACCACTGTCATGTACCAGCCATTGGACAAACCGCGAGAAACACTTCGTCATGGCGGACTGTCGATTCGGCGCCAAGTAAATGTAAGTAATGCCCTATTTTCCGAAACTGAGATGATAATGAATGTGCAATTGTTGAGCTTTGGTGGAGTTACAAGGGAAAACTAACGAACTCCAAGTAAAACCATCACAAGTATTATAACCTTGGGTTTCTCCACCGCAAATACAATTTTTTTATCACCGAGTTCTGAACTCAGGTCCGCGATTGTTGTAAACCAGCAATCTGCCGACAGATCTACCAAGACGGCTGAAACATATATAGCATTTTAAGGTTTTTAATATATATTCAAAATGAACATTGGGAAAAAAAATAAAAATTTCAATTCTGCAGTTATCCGCGAGGCATGTATACATCCGATATTAGATTAAAAATAAAAGTACATACAGAACAAACATTAAATGAAATGAATTGTGGTCAAATATCAAACATATCGTGGACACAATAACCTTGATCGTTATTCCTGAATCATGAGTTACAAAATTAAAATGTATTCGTTAGAACCAGAAGAAAAATTCTATGACCATTGGAAAAATGCTGAGACTTAAAATGTATTAACATTTGAACAAATAGTATTATAACATATATTCATTATTATTGTTATTGTTATTATTTACTATTATTATTATTATTATTATTATTAAAAATCCTAGAAGAATGGTCAGAAGGAAACAGATTAGAAGTTAATATTAAGAAAACATTTTATCAGGTTTTCTCCTTTGGATATCAAGTATAATGGTTATGTCATATTAATAGAACCTACAGAACAGAAGTATTTTAGAATGTACTTGGATTCCAAATGAAATTGTAAAATAACATACCAGTAACATTATAGAAAAGGCTAGAAAGGGAATCACTATCTTAAAAAAAAAAGATTAAAGTGAAAGAACTGCGACTGTTTTCTAAAAATCTTAAATTCAATTTATAGAACTTGTATAAATGAACTATGTATGGATGTGAAGCATTGCTATCTTCTAACGTAACAGAACTAGAAGTAGGCCCTAACTAAAAACCTGGCTATGAGAATAATTGGAGGAGCCGTAAAAACAATATCTATGCCAGCTTTAGAAGTTACTGTATTACAGAAAACATTTATGGGCTTATTGTTCCCAAATGTGTGGAAACGTGTTTACCTCTAACAGGTCTTTCATACATACACTCAGTTTAAAAAAGACATTTGCCTAACATCCGGGCTCTATTTATAAGAATAACACTTTGAAGCTGTACTATGCTTTCCTCTTACGTCGAAAATATTCTAGATCCGCCTCTGGTCCTTTTAATTACATCGATGGCTAAGAAATGATACTTCGTATCTACAAAAATGGTCATTTAGTTTTAACTACATTATTATTTAGCTTAAATATTTATTACAATGTTAACAAAATTAGACATTTCACTAATATTTTGTTATCGAGTAGAAAATTTTGCAAAGCAACAACACATATAAAAAGTCTGCCTATTTTGAGAAAAATTAAGTTTTAAACAGTTTTTTTATTCACCTGCAAATTTATATATGAGGTGTTGTTTCTTAGCCTCTACATGATGATGCCTTACATCCCATACTTGAAACCCAATTCATTAAGAGAAGTGTATAACATCGACGACCCTAGAATGTAGTAAATCTGGGTAATCATTTACTTCTGTCAGGGCAGCAACTAAAGTTAGTGACAGAGTTATTAAATGAAACTCGTGAACTTAATCTCTTTCTGACGAAGTCATTGTACTTTGACTTCTTGCAATACCCTCGCGAGTTTGTTCTTTTCTGTTTCTGTGCTGGTAAAATCAAGCTCTCTTGCTGTTTCTCGTGGAGGAAATACACCTGTTAATTCCTGCAACAGTGTCTGTTTCGTCCAATCCACCTCACACTTTTCTTTGTTTTCAGTCTTGATGTAAATAAAACCATTAATTACAGTTCGTCGTTCTGTACTCAAAGGCACAAGCCCGCCTATTTGCTTCACACTGGCGAATTCCACTTCACATCACCAAGGTACTATTGTAATATAGTTCAAAATATTTAGACACGTGCTGTATTCTTTCAACAGTAGAACGAATTCTCCAGTTTTTATCACGCTCTTCTCTTCCATTCATTACCGAAATCTTAAGAAACACAACTTTAATCAAATTAGGCACGAACTTTATGGAACGTGTTATACAATGAAGTGTAAACATAACTTATATTATTATATATAAATCGTTACGAAACCGTTTGTGTCATTATAGGAGTCCAGATTTCAAACAAGAAAAGCTTTGGTGTTAGCGAAGCATTTACGTGTTCGTCCTGCCAGACTGGCTTTGCAACTCAGTGCTCTAGATTTTGTGAAAGAGGTCTCGTAAATCGCATGGGATTTCTGAATCTGGGTTACGTGCGTTTACACTTAATCCCTTTAAAACCAGCAGGTCGTATTACCGTAATCTTTAAGCATACTGATAGCGCATACAAGCACTTCCTGTAATTGGGTTCAGTAAAGATGCGTCAACGTATAAAATATAGGGTTGACAGGATATTGCCTAATTTGGTCACAAAATCAAACATGTGTTTTGTTAAAAGATAAATAATGTGTGATTCTTATAGCATTTTCGTGCTGATTTCAGAGGAGTTTTCAAAATGTCTATATCACGCAAGGTTTTTGAGTAATTATATGAAATGTACTTCAGACTTTCCTAATACTGATGCCTTGTAACAAACCCGAAGGTTTTGGGGAAAGAAAAAATAGATGAGAATTCAAAAAGTTATTAAGAGAGATACATGACACCCCATCACGTTATAGTTCTGAATCGGCTCGCTGGCAATTTCTATGTAATTTTCTGATATGTGGTTCCTAAAAAGTAACATCTTTTGAATGATTCTTAGGTTCCCGGCATATCATCGGAACTGGAAAAGGCATATGACGGGATCCTTTTAGCCAACCAGTTAGGCTAATAGAATTACATGGAGCACAACAGATTTCAGGGGCCCAGTTTCTGTCCTCATGTATTTTTCAGTCAAAAGAACACTCGTAAGCTCTTTTAACTAGTGTATGCTTTCAAAGTTAATTACCACAAACGTTACAAAATTTGTTTGTAATTAACACGGTATTTCGAGGTATGTTTCTCTTTCTAAAATACTTTTAGCCACACTTAAAATTAGGATAAAGACAACATGTGCTACGAAACTTGTTTCATGATTGTAAGTTCCAACTCAACTCAGAATTAATACTAACTTTCGCAGTCTTATGATTATGAGGAATAAAATTTATTTTCATAAATTCTGACTTCACAGGCAACAGCGATCTAAAGTTGTAGGTGAATAATTGTTAAAGCAATAAAATGGATTATGTGAAATATTTTATTTCGATTATCATGTTAAGGATTGTATATAGCAATAAAAATTAATCAATTTTTCTGAAATTACAAAAAAATGGTGGGTGGTAGAAAAATTCTGACTTAATTTTTGGAATCAGCAGATGATATTACATAAGAAACAGCAGGAATTGTACTTTTAACAAAATCATTGTTGACCAGTGATTATTTCAGTTTTCTAAAATTCTTATACAGGTTGTTTCCGAGGTAGTGTTACAAACTTTCAGGGATAATGGGGAAGGGCACATGCATCAATTTGAGAAAGGAACCCTGGTCCGGAAATGACCGAGTCGAAAGTTACAAGCAAAAATAGTTGCGTGGAAATGAAATAATTTTATTCCTCTGTACACCTTGAATGAATGAATGAATGAATGAATGTTAGCCATGATGTCCCATGTTGGGCACAGGCCTCCTGTGATGGGGTTAGAACCGCCTCGATAGGGATGGCTCAAGTGTACTCGCTTGGTGAGCAAATCCAGGCGAGCTTGTCGTGTAGGCTATACTACTTTTGTGACATGGTTATGATCTATGTGTATTTATCTGTAAATCTTACACATACTGTATTCATCTGATGTTGTTTACGTTGTGTACTTACAGTATTCCATTCAATGCGCTGTCTGAGGGGTGGGGACAGGAAACTACACTAAAGCAATGTAGGTAGCGTAATGAAGTGTAACGGACATGGTCGGTCCTGATATGTATTTTTTTATTTTTTATTTTATTGGGTTATTTTACGACGCTGTATCAACATCTAGGTTATTTAGCGTCTGAATGATATGAAGGTGATAATGCCGGTGAAATGAGTCCGGGGTCCAACACCGAAAGTTACTCAGCATTTGCTCGTATTGGGTTGAGGGAAAACCCCAGAAAAAACCTCAACCAGATAAATTGCCCCGACCGGTATTCGAACCCGGGCCACCTGGTTTCGCGGCTAGACGCGCTGACCCTTACTCCACAGGTGTGGACTCCTGATATGTACCTCTGTAGACAGCAGTGTATGTGTACAAGTTGCAGTGTCTAGTCGATCAGGCCTAGTGAAATGGAGGAGTACACGAGAGCGGAATAAGCAGACCTGATTTTCGAATACGGATGAGCCAATGGGAGCAGTAGACAAGCTCACAGATTATATCGGTACAAGTACCCACGTAGGATACATCCGGCCCATACCATTTTTACACGACTGTTCCAAAAGTTAAGGGAAGGAGGGCACATGGTACCAAACTACAATTCCATTTCCACACAACTATTTTTGCTTATAACTTTCGACTCAGTCATTTCCGGACCAGGGTTCCTTATCTCAAATTGATACATGTGTCCTTCGCCATCATCCCTGAAAGTTTGTAACACCACCTCGGAAACATCCCGTATATACTGTAGGATATTTTTCAAACGTACAGATAATTCTCAAAGTTAAAAAAATGCAAATATAAAAAAAACTATCCCACTAAATGACCCGAAAGATCTTTAGGGTGACAGGGTGTGAAGGTTCGCATCTCACGAGACGATCGGTACTGATTAGCAGTATGGATGTTAGTCCTACGTGCAGGTCGGCTTTCCTCCGAAGTATTCGACTTGGTACCGTTTGTTAGAAACTGATTGAACACGAGGATCGTAGTTGGGGTTGCCAACCGCCCGGAATGTTTCCGGTTTGTCAGGCAATCAGTCCTCTCTGCAGGAAAAAAATTTAATTGTTTTCAGGACGCTTATTGTCCGGAATTGTCTTCATTCCAATATTATATTCTGAAATCTCATATTCATATTTCATTATTAGAGATCCAATGTAGTTTTCAATGGCAACCAAAGGCATTTTATGGTTATACCATATACTTTTTGATTAATAGATGCAAAGAGTTTGTAGGTATTATAAGCTCTCTGGATAAAACATAGAAGTAAGTTCGTGGCGCTCATTGGTGACGTGGCTTGGTAGTAAATCAGCATTTAAATAACGTGAGTGATTATGATGTGCAACTCTTTCAGAAAGCAGCACTGAATGTGTGTCAGAGGGCCATTGACTATTTGCAAAAATGGTTTGAGTACTATCCTTCAGTTCTTAAGAAAATCACTTTTCTAAGCCTGAATGATGAACTGTATATGCTGTAAATTGAATAGTAGTCTGTATAGCTCAATTGATGAATTGTATATGCTGTAAATTGAATAGTAGTCTGTATAGCTCAATTGATGAATTGTATATGCTGTAAATTGAATAGTAGTCTGTATAGCTCAATTGATGAATTGTATATGCTGTAAATTGAATAGTAGTCTGTATAGCTCAATTGATGAATTGTATATGCTGTAAATTGAATAGTACTCTGTATAGCTCAATTGATGAATTTTATATGCTGTAAATGAAATAGTAGTCTGTATAGCTCAATTTATGAATTGTATATGTTGTAAATTAAATAGTAGTCTGTATAGCTCAATTGATGAATTGTATATGCTGTAAATTGAATAGTAGTCTGTATAGCTCAATTGATGAACTGTATATGCCGTAAATTGAATAGTAGTCTGTATAGCTCAATTGATGAACTGCACATGCTGTAAACTGAGTGGTAGTCTGTATAGCTCAATTGATGAATTGTATATGCTGTAAATTGAATAGTAGTCTGTATAGCTCAATTGGTGAACTGTATATGCCGTAAATTGAATAATAGTCTGTATAGCTCAAGTGATGAATTGTATATGCTGGAAATTGAATGGTAGTCTGTATAGCTCAATTGATGAATTGTATATGCTGTATATTAAAAAGTAGTCTGTATAGCTCAATTGATGAATTGTATATGCTGTAAATTGAATATTAGCCTGTATAGCTCAATTGATGAACTGTATATGCTGTAAATTGAATAGTAGTCTGTATAGCTCAATTGATGAACTGTATATGCTGTAAGCTGAGTAGTAGTCTGTATAGCTCAATTGATGAGTTGTATATGCTGTAAATTGAATAGTAGTCTGTATAGCTCAATTGGTGAACTGTATATGCTGTAAATTGAATAGTAGTCTGTATAGCTCAATTGATGAACTGTATATGCTGTAAATTGAATAGTAGTCTGTATAGCTCAACTGATGAACTGTATATGTTGTAAATTGAATAGTAGTCTGTATAGCTCAATTGATGAATTGTATATGCTGTAAATTGAATAGTAGTCTGCATAGCTCAATTGATGAATTGTATATGCTGCAAATTGAATAGTAGTCTGTATAGCTCAATTGATGAATTGTATATGCTGTAAATTGAATAGTACTCTGTATAGCTCAATTGATGAATTGTATATGATGTAAATTGAATAGTAGTCTCTATATAGCTCAATGGATGAATTATAATAATAATAATAATGATTTATTTTAGTTGGCAGAGTTAAGGCCGTAAGGCCTTCTCTTCCACTCAACCAGCAGAAAGTGTATATACATATGCATGAACTTACAAAGAATTCAACAATTTGATTTAGATGAAAGTTACATGTATACAAGAGTTATTTACGAATTAAACAATAAAATACTATGAACTATTAATTAAACACTGAAATAAACTGTGTAGCAGAATTAAACTAAATTGAATTGTATATGCTGTAAATTAAATAGTAGTCTGTATAGCTCAATTGATGAATTGTATATGCTGTAAATTAAATAGTAGTATGTATAGCTCAACTGATGAATTGTATATGCTGTAAATTGAATAGTAGTCTGTATAGCTCAATTGATTAATTGTATATGCTGTAAATTAAGTAGTAGCCTGTATAGCTCAATTGATGAATTGTATATGCTGTAAATTGAATAGTAGTCTGTATAGCTCAATTGATGAATTGTATGTGCTGTAAATTAAATAGTAGTCTGTATAGCTCAATTAATGAATTGTATATACTGTAAATTAAATAGTAGTATGTATAGCTCAATTAATGAACTGTATATGCTGTAAATTGAATAGTAGTCTGTATAGCTCAATTGATGAATTGTATATGCTGTAAATTGAATAGTAGTCTGTATAGCACAATTGATGAATTGTATATGCTGTAAATTGAATAGTAGTCTGTATAGCTCAATTGATGAATTGTATATGATATAAATTGAATAGTAGTCTGTATAGCTCAATGGATGAGTTGTATATGCTGTAAATTAAATAGTAGTCTGTATAGCTCAATTGATGAATTGTATATGCTGTAAATTAAATAGTAGTCTGTATAGCTCAACTGATGAATTGTATATGCTGTAAATTAAATAGTAATCTGTATAGCTCATTTTATGAATTGTATGTGCTGGAAATTGAATAGTATGTATGATTTGAGGCTTTCTCGGCGTTGGTTCGCTAATATGTTTTCGCGGGATATCAGCCGAGTTAAGATTTTGGAATGCTCCAAGCTTTCGGAAGCTTGGAGCATTCCAAAATCTTAACTCGGCTGATATCCCGCGAAAACATATTAGCGAATTGAATAGTAGTCTATATAGCTCAATTCATGAATTGTATATGCTGTAAATTAAATAGTAGTCTGTATAGCTCAATTGGTGAATTGTATATGCTGTAAATTGAATAGTAGTCTGTATAGCTCAATTGATGAATTGTATATGCTGTAAATTAAATAGTAGTCTGTATAAGTCAATTGTTGAACTGTATATGCTGTAAATTGAATAGTAGTCTGTATAGCTCAATTGATGAATTGTATATGATGTAAATTGAATAGTACTCTGTATATTCAATTGATGAATTGTATATGCTGTAAATTAAATAGTAGTCTGTATAGCTCAATTGATGAAGTGTATATGCTTTAAATTAAATAGTAGTCTGCATAGCTCTATTGATGAACTCTATATGCTGTAAATTGAACAGTAGTCTGTATAGCTCAATTGATGAATTGTATATGATGTAAATTGAACAGTAGTCTGTATAGCTCAATTGATGAATTACAATAATAATAATAATAATAATAATAATAATAATAATAATAATAATAATAATAGTAATAATATTTATTAATACTATACACTTGAGCTACATTAGGCATTGCAGCCCGAAAGAGCAGAAGCTGGTGTTCGGGCGCAGTTCAGATCAGTTATACAAAATATATCACAAAATTACGAGAGTTGATTGAGCACAATCACATTAATAAATGGTAAAATATATACAGCATGTAATAACAGGGTCTATATACAAATAGAAAATACAGAAGTACATGAATATTAGAGTAACAATTTTTAACTCAATTAGCTTAAACAATTAAATAATTAATCTGATTTGTTTCTTAAATCTATGTGTGTTAAGTGTACTTAGCACAGGGTAAGCTCTAATTAATGTATTATATATTTTGGGTCCAAAATTTCTGCTGTGTTTTAATCCAGCAGTTGTGTGGCATTTGGGAGTATTTAGAAAGAAACTGTAGTTTTGTCTCATCTGGTATTCATCAGGATAAAATTTAAATTTATTGTGGTTTTTATGGAAGTAAATCAGCAATTTTTGTTTATAAATTTGTTCTAGATTTGATACGCCAAATTCCTGAAAAATTAATTTTGTTGGGTAATCAAAAGGTTTATATAGACAAATTTTGATAATTCTTTTTTGGAGCAGATTTAAAGGACGGAGAGTCGATTTTGCCATTCCTCCCCAACCTAAAATACCATACTGAATTATTGATTGAAACAGAGCTAAGTACACAGTACGCAGAACATAAACAGGTAAATAAGAGCGTAGAATGGAAAATTTGTGGATTATTTTACGCAATCTGTTACACAGAAAGGAGATATGCTTGTCCCATTTTAAATGTTGGTCAATAATAATGCCTAAATATTTAACTTGTGAGGATATACTCAAAGCGTTACATGAGCAAGTAGGTAGGTTACAATCATGTATAGTTATACTTATATTATTATTTATTTCAAGTTGCTCAAGGCCATGTGATGTTAATGAAAATGGTATTAATTTTGTTTTAGAAACGTTCAAAGAAAGTAAGTGAGCATTCAGCCATTCTTTAATAATATTAATACCACTGTTAGAATTTTGATAAGTTTCATTCCAACTCGAACCGCTAAATATAACCACAGTATCATCAGCATAAGAATACAGAGTACCAGAATATTTCTCAATGTCAATTTTAAGTAAATCGTTATATGCTGTAAATTAAATAGTAGTCTGTATAGCTCAATTGATGAATTGTATATGCTGTAAGTTGAATAGAAGTCTGTATAGTTCAATTGATGAATTGTATATGATGTAAATTGAATAGTAATCTGTATAGCTCAATGGATGAATTGTAGGTATATGCTCTAAATAAAATAGTAGTCTGTATAGCTCAATTGATGAATTATATATGCTGTAAATTCAATAGTAGTCTGTATAGCTCAATTGATGAATTGTGTATGCTGTAAATTGAATAGTAGTCTGTATAGCTCAATTGATGAATTATAAATGCTGTAAATTCAATAGTAGTCTGTATAGCTCAATTGATGAATTATATATGCTGTAAATTGAATACTAGTCTGTATAACTCAATTGATGAATTGTATATGCTGTAAATTAAATAGTAGTCTGTATAGCTCAATTGATGAATTGTATATGCTGAAAATTAAATATTAGTCTGCATAGCTCAATTAATGAATTGTATATGCTGTAAATTGAATAGTAGTCTGTATAGCTCAATTGATGAACGGTATTTGCTGTAAATTGAATAATAGTCTGTATAGCACAATTGATGAACTGTATATGCTGTAAACTGAGTAGTAGTCTGTATAGCTCAATTGATGAACTGTATATGCTGTAAACTGAATAGTAGTCTGTATAGCTCAATTGGTGAACTCTATATGCTGTAAATTGAATAGTAGTCTGTATAGCTGAATTGATGAACTGTATATGCTATAAATTGAGTAGTAGTCTGTACAGCTCAATTGATGAATTGTATATGCTATAAATTGAGTAGTAGTCTGTATAGCTCAATTGATGAACTGTATATACTGTAAACTGAGTAGTAGTCTGTATAGCTCAATTGATGAACTGTATATGCTGTAAATTGAATAGTAGTCTGTATAGCTCAATTGGTGAACTCTATATGCTGTAAATTGAATAGTAGTCTGTATAGCTGAATTGATGAACTGTATATGCTATAAATTGAGTAGTAGTCTGTACAGCTCAATTGATGAATTGTATATGCTATAAATTGAATGGAAGTCTGTATAGCTCAATTGATGAATTGTATATGCTGTAAATTGAATAGTAGTCTGTATAGCTCAATTGATGAATTTTATATGCTGTAAATTGAATAGTAGTCTTTATAGCTCAATTGATGAATTGTATATGTTGCAAATTGAATAGTAGCCTGTATGGCTCAATTGTTGAATTGTATATGCTGTAAATTATATAGTAGTCTGTATAGCTCAACTGATGAATTGTTTATGATTATAAATTGAATTAATCTACTTGATAATATGAATTGTACAAATTTCTATAGCTTAATGAAAGTATGCTTGTAAATTGAATTAATCTGTTTACTTTGTATTGTATATGTTTGTATAGTTTGGCTGATGAATTGTATATGCTTTAAATTGAATAGTAATCTGTATAGCTCTATTGATAAATTGTTTGTGTTTGTAATTTGAAGTAATTTGCGTGATATGTATTAACAATGTCTGTATATCTCAACTGATTAAATTGTTTATGCCTTAAATTGAATTAACTTACTTGTTTTGTATTATATGTTATAGCTCAACTGATGAATAATTTAATAATCTGATTGGTTATGTACTGTATATTTTTAGGAGAGCCATCGATGTAGCTCAGTCGGCAGACTCGCTGGACTGCTGATCCGGAGCTGCGCTCGGGCTTGGGTTTGATCCCCCGTTTGGTCTTATTGAATGGTTTCTTCCGAGATTTTCCCCAGCCGTGACACTGAAGCCGGATGGTCTATAGCGAGTCCTCGGCCTCACTTCATTTCACCCCCTTTGGTCTGATTACATGGTTGGATTTTTTCCGAGGTTTTCCCTAAACAAAAGGCAAATGCCAGATAATCTTTTGGCGAATCTTCGGGCCTCACCTCATCTCACTACATCTCGCCAAAATATTGTAAAAAATTGTAGAAAATTACAAAATTGTAAAACCGTAAAAATTGTAAAATATTGTAAAAATTGTAATTGTAATATTGTAACATTTTGACCTGTTCCACATCTTAAAGCTTCATCGCTAATGTAAGATCTATGGAATATAATAAATGAAATGAAAATGAAAATGAAATATTACTTTCACATT
The DNA here is from genome assembly GCF_040183065.1 of Periplaneta americana. NCBI lineage: Eukaryota > Metazoa > Arthropoda > Insecta > Blattodea > Blattidae > Periplaneta > Periplaneta americana. The sequence goes on along the minus strand of NC_091123.1, from coordinate 130,817,947 downwards.
CAGTGTCCTTGCTGAAATTTTGAATATACTGAATGTTAATATAAAACTGGACTTCGAAAATGGTGGTACCAAGTGTTTTGCCTATTGAAAGAGATGATACCGATACTGAAAGATCTATCAACTCCTCAAGAATGCTGGGACACTGTTTTGAAGACATTAAAAAAATTGCTGATCACATACATGCTTTTCCAATTAGCAATGCTCATGTGGAGCGAGTATTTTCAAAAATAAAGAATCTCTGAACTGACGAGAGGAACCGGGTGAGGCCAGAACTTGTAAAATCAGAACTCTTAGTAAAGACGAACTTTAATATGTCATTAGATAATTTTTTATTATATTTCAACAAACAAAGAACTAATAACAAAAACAAATGAAGCAACAATTATTCTTTCAAACAATATTAATATCCTAGTGAGTGCAGAGACAGGTATTCTTATCAACCCTTAAGCTTTTCAATGTGTAGGCCTACAGACTTCTGATATGTTCTTTAATATAGGGCTACACCGCTACAACCAATTAATAACACGAAGGCAATTCTAATTGATTAATTGAGCGTCAAAATACAAGTGTATTTACATTGTAATTCATTATAAGTTTATGTGCTTTTCTATTTTTTAATGTGTCCTCAATTTCCGTCCTCTAGAGTTGGCAACCCTAATAACAGTGCGACCGGAAGAATTTAATCAATGAGAAAAGCTCATGATCCTATTAGATATCGAATCCATGGCATTCCGACTTGCAGAGTAACGTCTGTTCTCTAAATATACATAACGAAGAGGCTAACTTTAACATATTTTCATGTTTCACTTCTTAGTTGAAAATAATATGCTATCATTATATAAATGTAGGTTAATTTGTAACCAAAAGTCAAGATTTTATATAATATATTATAATATACATATTACCTCTGAGGTTCTGGTTGATATGTAAGCCTACATCTATTAACAGAATATCGTCGAAGTAGACCAGCTAATGCAAGGACGTGTTGTGGAAAGAATGTTACGTTTACATAAAATCTCACGATATGTGACAATATGTGTCGGAAGAAGAGCAATAAATTGTCTGTAAACATCTAAAATTTGATTGTGTATGCAGTGGAAGGGGGAAAGGAAATGGTCATCCTATTCCATTACCTTCTGGCTTAGTTGCCTCATAACTGATGTCTTATTTATGTCACCTGTGAGGTTCAAACCTATCTTTGGACAGTTGACCAACAACAATATATGCATATTTCAGATTTAGCGCAAATGTTTCATTTTCTCGTCTGAGAACCATTATTTTTTTTTTTAAATTGGGGAATTTAATTAAAGTGAATTTATAATGGCAGGCAGAGTAACTATCTCATGTCCCCACGTTTTATGTTGCTACCAGTGCACTTCATTAGAACCAGGTACCCAGCTTCGAAGCCCTTTGAACTTACAGCGTATTTATTTTCCCCTATTATCATATTACAGGATTATCTAAGAAATTAGCAAATTCTTTGTGATAATAGAAGAGAAAGAGTGCGGGAAGGGAAGAGGTCCGTGGCTCAAATGAAAAAAAAAACGTATGTTACGTTTTGCGATTAAATGCACAGTTAATTATAAAATTAAGTTTGAAGTTTCAGCAGTTCAGCAACATCGCCGCTAACACACACTACTCGTGATACAGATGTAAGAGGTCAACGAACTGTGTGTGTCTAGGTAGGTGAACTGCTCTCTGTCTCGACGTTGGCACTTACTCGCATCGTTCAGTGACTTGAAATTAGAGGTTTTTAAAATTAAATTTACACGAAAAACTCCCACGCTATTGAAATACGCCAGAGGGATAAATTATCTTTTATTAGATTACCAGTCCATATGAACAAAACTCACGATCCTACGCGCAATAGTTACCGAATAAGAGGTTGTTAAACATTTGGGAAAAACTTTTTTTTTTTTCAAAAAAAGTATGAACTTTCTTTTCACCAATATGACATAATCATATATCATAATTATATATCATAATTATCATTTATTATGATACTTAATCACTCATTAAAAGTCTGTGTGACTGCAACCTGTGTATATTTTTGTGTGGCTTTACTTTGTTTATAGTGTTTTTTCTCTCTCTCTTTATTTTTTGTGTAGCTTTATTTTGTATATAGTGTATTTATTCTGTTTATTTCTATTATTATATTTGTATTCTTGGTGTTGTGGAAGAGAAGGCCTGATGGCCTTAACTACACCAGAATAAATAAATAAATAAATAAATAAATAAATAAAAAATAAATAAATAAATAAAATTATAGTTTTTGGTTACATGCAACATGAGCTATTCACTCTGAAAATCTATTTCAATATAGAGAAAAAAAAATTAGAACCACCAGAGCCTTCACCGTCGAAAAGGCATCTATTGGTAATGACCACTAGATGGAAGTACAGTTGCTCCATGCAATTCCATAAGGGTTATAACATGACTTCTGCAGTCTCTAGATGGCAGCATAGTGAAATTGATCAAAGTGGTTGCCTTGAAAGTCCATTAGGCCGATCAATCTGTTATATCTGATTAGGGGTATACATAAAACATAATGAAAGGCATACAAAATTTTTGTGGAAATGTACATTGAATAAAAATAAACATTTGGATAAAGTTCAGCTGTGGTAATGATGACTTGCTGTATTGTCCTGTCTATTTTACACCGAAGATTTGTATTACAGTCGTTCTAGCAACGTTTAATCTTATTTGCTAGTGTTTCCAACAAAACAGCAAGTGGTAATCAGGCTTTGGGAAGTAAGTGATGCGATTGCACTGGACTCTGTCGGCCGCATATCAAGTGAGCTGAGCGTGTGGTCTGTTGTTGGACGTGTGATAAGACCTGCTCTGCGGATGGAGGCTGAAGTCTCGATTTATTTCCTCTCACGCGCTGGTCGGGTTCCGGAGTGCTGGAACTACTGAAGAGAAAAACGCTAAAGGCGAGGGAGCGTGTTAAATCGGGCGGGATGCAGGAAAGTTCGAGACGTGGGTGTCTGGAGAAGATGGCATGCATCAAAAAGTAAAAGTAATGCCAAACTAAAAAAAAAGTATTTCTTCCTTTCAGAGACCTACTTCCACTCCCCTTTACTCTCCTTTTTTCCTTCAATTCCTCGTGTCCACTCCGTATACCTATTATTTCTTTACCGGGGGTGGAGGGAATATAAAGAAAACGAAATGTTCTACATTTTTAAGATACAGCTTTCATTTTTGGTACACATATATATTTTAGCAACTTAATACAAATGCAACAATTTGACTCTTGTCATAAACTCACTTTTTCAGTTATTCAACTACAGTGCGTTCGTAGCTCGGCCGGAGCGTTCCGCGGCGGCCTTGGTCTGGGTGAAGATTGGCGCGCCTGCCGCCAGAGTAGCCTGTAGCTACCGCTGACGCGCCAGTCAGTCGAGTTGGATCTGTCGTGAGGGAAAGACGTCTGTGCGCGTGTTGTGAGTAAAATTGTGTTGTCTCGTGGTGATAAGATGTATATTAATAATGGTTGAGTACACTTTAGAACAACTTATTTTTCTCTATGATGCGTATGTGAAATACTCTTCTGCAAGAAGGTGTGGAAGAGAATTTGAACATCGGTTTGCAGGTGTTCGAATTCATAGCAGGTCAACTATTCATGACCTTGTCAATTAAAGTCAGACGTACAGGATCTTTTTTGAACAAGAAACGTGTTCAACAACGCCGTGTACTGACAGAAGATAAGCTTAATGAAGTAGGGAGCCGGTTAGAGCACTCACCCCGCAAATCACTGCGACGTTTAGCACAAGAGGTTAACATTCCCAAGACGTCACCTTTTGTGGCAACGAAACTTCTGAAACGTAAGCCGTACAGGGTAACTGTGGTTCATGCTTTACAACCACAAGATCCTGTAAGTAAGGTTAATTATTGCAATTGGTTTTTCCAGTCCGTTCATAATGGCGACGTGGACCCACTTTTAACGTTCTTCACTGATGAACCGTGGTTTCATCTTCACGGTCACGTTTCTACTCAGAACAATAGATACTGGGCTACCGAAAATACCCATAGTATTCATGAAGTTCCTCACCACGCTGCAAAAGTTGGGGTTTGGTGTGCAGTGAGTGTCAGTAGAATTATCGGTCCCATATTTTTCGACAAAACAGTTGATTCACATATTGGGTTTCAGCAGGATTCAGCTACAGCGCACACCGCTGCGAATTCTATGCATGAATTGCGAAGTGTGTTTGGTGACAGAATAATTAGTCCAGGATTGTAGCCACCTCGTTCCCCTGACCTATATCCATGCGATTTTCATTTATGGGGAACGTTAAAGCATAAAGTGTACGCATCAAATCCGCACAAGTTACAAGAATTGAAGGACACATCACGAGAGAAATACAGGCAATCAGTCAACATGAATTTTTGCGAGTGAACCAGAATTGTTTTCGGAGATATAGGGAATGTGTTCGAGTTGAAGGTCATCACTTTCAACATCTGTTGTGATGCAGGTAAGCCTAATGTTAGTAGAGTAGTTAATGTTCCGTACCCATGACTTGCCGGTAGTTTACGTGTAACTCTGGCGGCAGGCGCGCCAATCTTCACCCAGTCGAAGGCCACCGCGGAACGGTCCAGCCGCTCTACGAACGCACTGTATATGTAAAAAGGGGGCAAATTTTCAAAATTGTATTCTTCATATATAGTTCAGAATTAATGTCAGAAGGGAGTGAAATAGGGAGAGGAGTACGCCAAGGATGCCCTTTATCACCTACACTGTTCATCATCTACTAGGAGCATTTAATGAAGAACAGTTTTGAGAACATGGGAGGAAAGATAGTAGGAGGAAGAAGAATAAAGTGCATAAAATTTGCCGATGATATGGTGATATTAGCAGAAGAGGAAATGATATTAAGGGATATGCTACTGGAGCTAAATGACAGCTATGAGCAATATGGGATGAAGATAAATGAAGAGTCCACTGCAAGAATGATGGATGTCATTTGGAATACATTTTGCAGGAGAAGCAATTGAAAGTTTTAAATGCTTAGCGCTCAAAGCTTAACTGTGATTTTCCGATCATTACTGGACAATGACCTTCAGTGTTAATGCCGTATAACTCTCTATGTACATTCTATATGTCTTAAGCTATGCATTGACAGTCTTGGTTCATTTTCGACAAGAAAGTGACATCCATCATTCTTGCAGTGGACTCTTCAAATGCAAGTAAGACGAAGATCATGGTCATAGGAAGAAAAATAGAGAAGATAAACTTGAGAATTCTAAATGAGGCAGTAGCGCAAGTGGACAACTTCGAATACTTGGGGTGTACTATAAGCAGTAACATGAGCTGCTGCCGGGAAGTCAAAAGGAGGATAGCAATGGCAAAGGAAGCTTTTAATATAAAAAGGAGCATCTTCTGCGGACCTCTGGAAAAGGGAATTAAGGAAGAGGCTAGTGAAGTGCTTTGTATGGAACGTGGCATTGTATGGGGCAGAAACATACACATTACTACGAAATGAAAAAAAGAGAATAGAAGCAGAAAAAACTGCAGTAATACTTAACCTTGTAGACTTCTGGGACGAAGTGCGATCCCTACTAATCAGTGTGTGGATATGGATAAGAACGAAGTGTGTAAAATGGACAGACAGAATAAGACATGCAGCTGGTCAACAAGAAGAAGAGGAATTGGCTGAGAAGAAACTTCCTACTGAAGTATACACTGAAAGGAATGGTGAATGGGAGACTAGTTCAGGGCAAAAGAAGATGTCAAACGATAGACGACATTAAATGGATCATTTGCGGAGACTAAGAGGAAGAAAATTATGAATGAATAAATTAACTAATCACTGTGTACTTGGACCGGAAGAGGTGCACGGCTTAATAATACTGAAAATCTTCGCTCTCATAATATATTGTATTTTATACTCAGTTTGACCTCCTTTTCTATTATCAACATTGTTTTCTATTGTGGAGTTTGTTTGTGTTTGATCTTTAAACAAGAACCTCCTTGATGTAAAATTTTAAAAGTGTTTACTCTAACACGTCGAATGGGCAGTTTCATGGATAATTATAATTAAATCTGACCAAATGCCTGCATGTAGCTTCTTCACACTCTATTTTTTCCGAGAGTTCTGCTGTTTTCTAGAAGTCTACGCATAATCAGGATGAACTAGAAGTCTACGCATAATCAGGAAGAACTAGTACCCATTTTTCCGAACAAACAGTGATGGGATTAATGAAGTGTTTTGGATCACGTGAAACGTCTTTATTCTCGTAGGTTTTATGTCTTGTTCGTAACACAGACTGTTATTGTAACCGAACTTATTATGTATGACATTATTAAAATAACTAAAATGAGCTTTATAATATAATATTTCTTTAACCCAAGCAATACCAAGTTATTTTAAACAACATGCAGTACCAAACGGGTAAGGGGAATTTATGACCACTACAAAAGCGTTTAATTTTGAACAGTTTTTTAACATTTGTAATCTAATAAAAGAGAAAACCTGAAATGTCGTTGTATATTTTCGAACAATTACTTCAACAAAACAGTCTGGAAAATGTTACGCATCACTTTCTTCACACCCGTTCTCACATATTGAACAGACCACAGTTTTACTACAAAAATGTTTAGTTTTCAAAGACTGTTTAACATTTGTAATCAGCAAATAGTATTACTATAATAAAAAAGAAAAATTTGAATGTAATTGTATATTTTCGAACAATAACTTTAACACAACAGTCTGGAAAATGTTATGCATTACTTTCCTCACATCCATCCTCACATACTGAACAGATCTCGGTTTTATCACAAAAAAGTTTAATTTTGAATTGTTTTGACATTTTTAATCAGCAAATAGTGTGTACTATAATAAAAGAGAAACTCAAATGTAACACCTGCAACAACTTCTACATAGGACAGATAGGCAGATCATTTCAAACACGTTACAAAGAACACATCACAGCTATAACAAAATTACAAAACACCTCCAAATTGCAGAACACATCACAAATGTTAACTACACCAACAGAGACATCAACACAGACATGGAAATACTACACATCCAACCAAAAAAGCCAGAAACTAAACACACTAGAACAATATGAAATATATAGACACACGAATACACACCCCAACGAAATTCTCAACACACAACTCAATTTCAGAAAACACACACACTTTGACTCTACACTATACCACACGAACGCAACCTCACAGGAAACAGAACAAAAGGCGCCAAGACCAACAACGACCAGTTCTGAGGATGACTCATAAATAGGTCGAAGCATGTAAACAATGTACGTTAGAATTTAGCACAAGAACGTCTTATCATACATATTCCGAAAAGAGAAAAACTCAAATGTAATTGTATATTTTAGAACAATCAATTCAACATACCAGTCTAGAAAATTTTAAGCATTACTTTCTCCACAACCGTCCTCACTTATTGAACAGACAACGGTTTTATTACAAAAATGTTTAATTTTGAAGATTTTTTAATATTTGTAATCAGCAAATAGTATATATTGTAATAAAATAGAAATGAAATTTTCAAACAATCACTTCAACATACCAGTCTAGAAAATTTTACGCATTACTTTCTTCACACCCATCCTCACATATTGAACAGATCTCGGTTTTATTAAAGAAATGTTTAATTTTGAAATATTTTCACATTAGTAATCAGCAAATAGTATGTTCTGTAATAAGAGTGAAAAATTTAAATATTATTGCATATTTTTTAACCATTACTTCAATAAAGAGGGGGATATTTTGTCTACCTCGACATATTTTCGTATTTTAGTAAAACTATCAGTGAAAATGGACAAAAAATAACACAATAAGATAGAAGAATTTCTAATTGACAATAAACAATATTATCATATTTTTAATATATCAATTACATATTTAAAATATAAATTTCGGAGAAGGTGGGCACAAAGTATCCCCCGTTGGAGATAGGGTTAACACAGATCACAATTTATAGTCTACAAATTTATGTTTGGTGCGTTGTACAGCTGTCAAAAGAAAAAGTGGCCGCTCTCCTCAAACAAAGTTCCCTTCGCGTATCTTCGCTACAATTCGGAGACAGGCGATGTTACATGTTGTTGGACCACGTTGCCTGATATCTACAGTTATAATTGAAGTATTCTGTGTGTTATTCGATAGCGTAATGGTAGCGTTCAGGCCTCTTAATCATGAGGTCCTGCGTTCGAATACAACCTGGTGCTTTTTATGTTCTTTTTTGTTCTGTTTTTGAGAGAGACAAACTATACATAAAGGCTCCTTTCTCTTTTACGATTATTTTAGTAATTAACATCAGGTTCATTATTATATTATGCCATGACTGCAAATGGAAAGAAAAAAGATTTTATTCTCAATAAAAATATCTTTCGTGGCATAAACAAAACAAATTTACTGGCGTCGGCCTTAAAACGTTCAAAAAATTAAGCGTTCAAAAATCAAAACAAAAAGCCACAATTCAATATTTAGTCTATCTTCCTCTTATCTCGATCATCTTGCAGTCGACTGGGCATAGAATTGACTAGTCTTTGCAAATAGCGACTGTTCTTAGACACGATATTCCAGGCATTCTGAACATACATACATAAGTGTTCTGTCCATGGGCAGGTCTTTCATTGCAAACCCAGCAATCTCCAATCTTCCCTATTTTCTGCCTTCCTCTTAGTCTCTGCATATGATCCACATATCCTAATGTCGTCTATTATTCTTTTCAACCAGAGACCCAACCAATTCATTTTTCCCTCTCTAATCAGTTTCAGCAACAGTCTTTCTTCACTCACTTTTTCAAACACGATTTTATTTCTTATTCTGTCTGTCCACTTCACACGCACCGTTCTTCTCCACATCCACATTTCAAATGCTTCAATTCGTTTCTCTTCATTTCGTCGTAATGTCCATGTTCCTTCCCCATACAATGCCACACTCCACACAAAGCACTTCACTAGTCTCTTCCTTAGCTCTTTTCCCAGAGGTCCGCACAAGATCCTTCTTCTTCTATTAAAAGCTTCCTTTGTTCATGTTTGCAGTTTTTCTTGGGAAGGATAGGCCTAAATGCGGTAACATCCCGTTGCTTTCCGCACACCACTATCTCTTTCGCATCTTATTAAATTCCAGGGGGCCCAAGCGTGGCGATGAGGAGAGTGGATTTGATTAATTGGGCCCTCCGGACTTCACCGAAAGTCACGGCAAGGGTTAAATATTAATTCTATGAGATGTTTGACCCGATCAGAGACCGGGAAATCTCAATTAGCCTTTGCCCCCCGCATCCTGGACTAGTTTCTACGAATCATCAGAAAATCTTATTGTGTGATTGGGCCAATTTTTCCGAAAATGTTTCCACACTTTTGCTCTCGTAGCTCAGCGGACGAACGTCGGAATTTAGATGTCAACGTCTCAGGTTCAATTCTTCGTTACTCCTTTTCATTTTATTGTGGTTCAAGATAGTATAATGTAATAATACAAAAAGAAAAACTAATACCAGTATTATGCGACTGGATTTTTCCAAACATGATATTAAATTTGTTATTTATTTCGCTAAAGAACGATTACAATATAAATAACTTGAATATTATTTATACAGTATCACTAAAGAACGATAACAGAATATAAATGATAAATATCGGTTTCTTTAATTAATATAAGATATTATATAATACGTATTTAATTAACTAAATAAAATAACCTATTTTACAAAGAAAGATGGTTATTTGTGTTATAATAATTACTTACATAAAATACAGATTATTTATATTGCGAAAGAACAATAACAATATAAATAACTTGAATATTATTTTATAATGCTAATGAAGGAAAACAGAATATACTGTAAATGATAACTTGAATATTATTTATATCGCTAAAGAACGATAACAATATAAAAAACGTGAATATTATTCATATCGGAATTTCACAGATTTATTACAGATGTATTTAAGAAATTGTAGGAGAATAGTAATTAGTAACAGTGTCCTATTTATTCTTCTTGGAGCCAAATTTGTAACTTTTAAAAGTGTGGTTACTATGTTGAAGTGTATGTGTTGCAAGAGATGCTTGATTTGTTATGTATGTGAGTCAGTTATGGGATGCTTGATGTCGTCGCAATGTCGTAATTATAGTTTGATTGTGTTTGTGTGACTATTGTGTATTAATTTATGATGCATGGTACGGAAAGCTGCATATTTGTGTTATAGAAGTATTACGTATGTGTGTTGTTAATGTTTTTGTATGTTTCAAATTGATAACTGATATTTGTTTTGCAATTGCAATGCCTAATTTACGGATTGTTTATGTTTTGTTTACATCGCGTAAGCTAATTTAATTTTCTTTTCCATTTCTCTTTATGCTTATCTTTTTTGTGTATAAAACTATAGCCCTAACATACATATGTAAAATAGGGTTAAACCCCATTGGAGATACAATAATAATTATTATTATTCATAACGTTATAAAACGATAACAGAATACAAATGATGACTTGAATTTTATTCATATCTCTAAATAACGATAACAAAATATAAATACCGTGATATCCATAAAGAACGATAACTGGATATAAATGATAATTTGAATATCATTTACATCGCTAAAGAACGATTAAAAAATAAAATGAAAACTTGAAGGAGGCCCGAACCCACAACCTTTGAATCATTAAACAAGCACTCTACCGCTGGTCTACGAGGCGCAGATATGGAACACTTTCATAGTTCCAGAACTGCTTGTACAAGCACATGCATCGTGTAACAACGCCGCGACCCGAAGTGGACTTTGAAAATATTCGCTGTTCACGAGTGCGGCCACTTTTTTTTTTTTGACAATTGTACATGTGTTATTATTTATATAAATAAAACAAAATAGATGTGGATATGGGAACACGTTAAGAAAGACCAGTTTCAATATAAAAAGAATAACACTAGTTTTGAGCATTGGGAATTGAGAAGAACCACGAAATACTTTGAGCCGTTTAGTTGAGAAGGAACTCAAGAGAGCTTAATAATAATAATAATAATAATAATAATAATAATAATGGCTTTCATTTTTAATTTAATTTTAAATAGTGTAGTAAAGATTTATTATTATTATTATTATTATTATTATTATTATTATTATTTGAAAACGGTTTTCAAGAACTCTAATCGAAATTAAATCATGACAAATGAAAACAAAGTTTGACAAGGCGATAAGTACGTTTCATAACCCAAGCTTGTCAAGAGAACACGGAACGATTTGAAGTGAACCATGTAATGCTGTTTTCCTTCCTGTCTACTCTGCGCATTCGGCTGGAAATAAAGATAACAACATGCGAGTAGAGTAATCAGGAAGTCTGTTTGTTTGTGATACTTCGGACATCATGGCGCAGTTCTTCAAATGTCAAACAATAGAAAGGCGAAGAAATTGTGTAATTCTTCGAAATTCAATAATTTTATAGGGCAGAAAGTGGAAACTCTCTGTGAGATAATTTTTCTGCAAGAATAAGCTACTCAGAGTCCGCAAAATCCAGATACGAATAAACCGGTGGGTGCTATGCAATAATAATAATAATAATAATAATAATAATAATAATAATAATAATAATAATTATTATTATTATTATTATTATTATTATTATTATTATTATTATTATTAAGGGCCCAGTCTATAGGATTATAGAATAGGCTATCTTAGCAGAATTCCAATTTAAGGAATTAAAATTCTAAATGTTAAGTTATTCTTCTGTCTTCTGTTGGTTATTTGATGACACTCTATCAATTTATAGATTTCCTAGTATCTCTGGAGTTTGTGATGGGGTGATGGTATTTGAAAGATGAAACTGAAATGCCATAATACGAGTAGTACCAGACATTCGTCTTAGATTGAGTAAGATTAGGTCATGTGTTAGATGAATTAAGGTTAGGTTCTGCATTTGATGGGTTATGGCTAGGTCTTGCGTTTGATGAATTATATTTGCTATACGTTAAATGAATTATGGATTGGAACTGCATCAGATGAATTAAGGTTAGGTCTTGCGTTAATTGAAGTAAGCTTAGGTCAACCGTTGGATTAAGTAAGGTTAGGTCATATGTTAGATGAATTAAGATTAGGTCTCACGTTATATGAATTAAGTCTTGCGTTAAATGAAGAAAGCTTAGGTCATTCGTTGGTTTAAGTAAGGTTAGGTCATACGTTAGATGAATTAAGATTAGATCTTGCGTTAGAAGAATTAAGGTTAGGTTTTGCGTTAGATGAATTAAGGTTAGGTATTGTGTTAAATGAAGTAAGCTTAGGTCATTCGTTGGATTAAGTAAGGTTAGGTCATACGTTAGATGAATTAAGATTAGATCTTGCGTTAGATGAATTAAGGTTAGGTTTTGCGTAAGATGAATTAAGATTAGGTCTTGCGTTAAATGAAGTAAGCTTAGGTCATCCGTTGGATTAAGTAAGGTTAGGTCATACGTTAGATGAGTTAAGATTAGATCTTGCGTTAGATGAATTAAGGTTAGGCTACGCTTCGCTGATGATGTGGTTTTGTTTGCCAGATCCAGGAAACGATTGGAAGAGATGCTAAACGAATTGTGCGAAGAAAGCATGGCAGTAGGTCTAAAAATCAACACCAGCAAAACCAAAGTACTGACAAATGACGCAGAAGGGCAGATGATCGTCAACAATGTGAACATCGAATTTGTCACGCAATACGTTTACCTTGGCCAGATCATATCATTTCTTATTAGATGTGCATAGGAAATATACAAATTCAAAAAATTATCTGCATATACTGACAGTCAGATTGCAAATTAAAGCCTTAATAAAAGATTATCTTCATATACTGACAGTCAGATTGCAAAATTAAAGCTTTAATAAAAGGGAACAGCATGGATAAAGAAATTGATAGACGAATAGCATCGGCATGGAGAAAGTTTTGGAGTCTGTCTTTCATCCTAATGGACAAGAGCCAGAAATTGCAGAACAAGAGGCAGATGTACAACAGCTGCATTGCACCTGTACTTCTATATGGGTCGCAACCCTGGTCACTCACAAGAAACAGGCATTAAAATTAGGAAGATGCCAGAGAAGAATGGAAAGGAAAATACTCGGAATAAGCCTGAAGGACAGAATCAGAAACGAAGAAGTACGGCGACGAAGCGGCGTAGAGGACGTGGTCACACTCGCTAATAGGACGAAATGGCGCTGGGGAGGACACGTGGTACGAATGCATCCTACCAGATGGGCACACACGGCGACACTGTGGGATCCAAGAATTGGCTGGAGAAACCGTGGACGACCGAGAACCAGATGAGGGGACGACTTCAAGTTGCAGCTAGGAGGACTGTGGACCAGAATAGGAAGCCAAAGAACACGGTGGAAGGACGCAGTCAACCAACTTTGAGCGGGAGCAACAACCAGTGCTAGTGAAATTGTGGACAAAGAACTAGGAATGTAAATAGACCATCAGGTCGGCTCTTTTGATGGTCAAGACTTGAGCCATCCCTGCCCAAGCAGAAGGCCTTGCCCCATTGGGGATTTACGGCTTTTATTATTATTATTATTATTATTATTATTATTATTATTATTATTATTATTTGCGTAAGATGAATTAAGGTTAGGTCCTGCGTTAAATTAAGTAAGCTTAGGTCACCCGTTGGATTAAGTAAGGTTAGATCATACATTAGATGAATTAAGGTTAGATCTAGTGTTAGATGAAATAAAGTTAGGTCATACATTAGATGAATTAAGGTTATATCATAGATTACAGCAGTAGTGTCAGAGTTGTAAGCTCCAATACCGGTTGTGGAGCTAGATCGGAGCTTGAACTTGCTTATGTCTGTGGAAACACCGGAGCACGCAACCAGTCTAGTGGAGCGCTCCGCTCCGTTTAGTCCCGTCTGACATCGCTGGGTTAGAGGTAGTACGCTTAGGTCATGCCTTAGATGAATTAAGGTTATGTCATGCGTTAGACGAATTAAGGTTAGGTCATGCATTAGATGAATAATTAAGGTTAGGTCAAGCGTTAGATGAATTAAGGTTATATCATGCGTTAGATGAATTAAGGTTAGATCATGCGTTAGATGAAGTACGCTTAGGTCATGTCTAAGATGAATTAAGATTAGGTCATGTGTCAAATGAATTAAGGTTATGTCAAGCGTTAGATTAATTAAGGTTACATCATGCGTTAGATGAATTAAGGTTAGATCATGCGTTAGATGAAGTACGCTTAGGTCATGTCTTAGATGAATGAAGGTTAGGTCATGCGTTAGATGAATTATAGTAAGATCATGCATTAATTGAATTAAGGTTAGGTAATGCATCAGATGAATTAAGGTTAGGTCATGCGTTAGATGAATGAAGGTTAGGTCATGCGTTAGATGAATAAAGGTTAGGTCATGCGTTAGTTGAATGAAGGTTAGGTCATGCGTTAGATGAATTATAGTAAGATCATGCATTAGTTGAATTAAGGTTAGGTAATGGGTTAGATGAATGAAGGTTAGGTCATGCTTTAGATGAATGAAGGTTAGGTCATGCGTTAGATGAATTATAGTAAGATCATGCATTAGTTGAATTAAGGTTAGGTCATGCGTTAGATGAATAATTAAGGTTATGTCAAGCGTTAGATGAATTAAGGTTATATTATGCGTTAGATGAATTAAGGTTAGATTATGCGTTAGATGAAATGCGCTTAGGTCATGTCTTAGATGAATTGAGATTAGGTCATGCATTAGATGGATTACGGTTAGATCTTACGTTAGATGAATTAAAGTTAGACCTTCCGTTAATGTTAGATCATACGTCAGATGAAAATTATGGTTTGGTAATGAGTCAGATGAATTATGTTAGATTTTGCATTAGATGAATTAAGGTTATGACATGCGTTATATGAATCATGGTTAAGTCTAGCGATAGATGAAATGTTAGTCCATGCGCTGCATAACATATGATGACGTAATTCTTCATATGTAGAAACATTTAAACCAAAAATCTGTTTATTATAAGCTGTGAAAGATGGCACGGTGATAAATGAAGGATTGAAAAGGTTTCTAGACAATCTGAGCACAGTCGCTTACTTTACAGTAATCCTTACAAATTCTACCATGAATCGAAACCGATCTTTTATATTGAAGAACCATCAACTAATTGAGTCACAGCTATATATAATATTTAATATCACAGAAAGATAAATTTTTCATTAATAACTTGTCGTAATTATTGTATGTAGATAATAGGAATAGCAATATAATATACAAATGAAACTGACGTAAATATACTAGCACAATGTTACTAAACATTTTTGAACCAATGTAACGTAAATTTTAAAATGCCTAAACGTGATATTAAATTTCGTTTTTATATTAATTTTTCCTCGGAAATTAAATTTCTATACGAACAGCAGGTCCACGGTCATATTCTCTACATAAAGTGGGCATTATTAAAATATTAAAACTTCAGAATTAAATCTGAAATGCTGTTCTATGTTCTTCACAGTGCTCATTCTGTTTTTAATTCAGCAAACAGCTTTCATAAAATCTGCCTTTCAACATGATGCAACTTCAATAAAGGAGATGAATTTTAATTAAACATGGTATTGGGCTCATATAACCATTTTAACCAGAACGTTGCAACTACATGCAGACAATTTCCTACATTTAGTTATTACTGTGAGGCGGCTGTTGCCTTTTTCCTCCTCTCTCTAATATATTGTGTAGCTGTAGCTCTCATTAATTTTGAAAGCATTCATTTTAATAAACACATAATATTTCCTCCAACAGTTTACTGTAAAATTAATATCTTTCGGGATTATTCAATCTGAAATGAAACACCTTCGTAATTCTACACATTCGATGCCTGATTTACAATTTCAGAGGCCCGGAGCTTAATTTTCTTTGTGAGGCCCATTCTTTTCATATACTATATATAATTTATTTCCAAGAAATAGTGTGCCCACGCATCCTGGGTTGTCAAAAACACAGAATAACACACATATAAGAATAATAACGATTACAGTAAAATAGATGAGTCAAATTGAAATGTGAACTAGAAGCTTAAATTTAATAAATAATAAATTTGTACATATATTGTAACAATCACACACTAACGGATAGAAAGGGGGTGGGGAATTATGATATTGCGTATAAATGATTTTGAGAATTGCCACAGATTCTTTAATGCTAGAAGTAATTATTTCTGGAATGATGTCATGGATTCCAGATGTTTTGATAGTATTTACAGTTGATCGTGTGATGGTGCCCTCGCTCCGATCATTAAACCATGTACTTCCCAGGTGCCTTCCATCTGATATTTTTCTCGAAAATACGGAATAGTAGGCTCATTAATATGTTGTTTCTCTTTGTTGACCTCAGATGGTTGGGTCTGGCTCATCTCAAATCTAACAGTTGGGTCCAGTATAAAGCCTTTACTATTAGTCTTGTCTAGAGCCACGATGTCCGCTCTTCTAATTCCGCCGCCTTCAGACGCAACGCAGTGCACCTCTTCATGGACCTCGAAGGATCTTTTTCTAAGGGCTTGTGTTATTAGCTTTCGGATGTTATGATGGCGTGAATTTTTCAGGAGTTCTCCATGCTGACAGGATCCTAAGACGTGTGCTAAGGTTTCAACTAGACCGATCTTATTTTATTTAAATTTTCATCTAGTATCTCTTTTCACCATGTATTTATTTCACAGAGGTTTTTATTAATTCTCTATTTTGAGGAGAAGGATTATAAATAAATTCCCATAAGGTATCAATGTTTATGTGTGGCCACAAGACAGGGTCAGAGCTGATTGCATTGGTTGCAGTACCGGTACTATCCCTAGTTTCCTATAGTGCAGTAATTCAGGAGTTTGAAAGCAATGTTTATTTATTCTAAATTCTGGCTTAGGCTTAAACAAAAAAAAAAATACCTTGACTTTGCACAATTTAGTAGCTGTGCTGGATTGTTGTGTCTGTATGACAGAGTGCTGCATTGGAGTTAAATCGCTCGCTTGAACTCGGTCGAGTGTCGCACCCTCGAGTGAGATACGATCGGTCGTGATACGCTCGTAATAAATAGCACAGTGCAACGTCATCTCACCGACATGTCTTATCTTGTATGGAAGGCGACAGATAAGATACACATATGTTTGCTCACACGGTAAAAATAAGGCTTTATTTTCTGCGTTTATGACAAACTTTTAATGGAACAGTCAATGGAACGTACCAAAACAGGAACATGAAGTTGTAAATAAAATAGTATGAAAAACTTCGATATACAGTTATTATTGCTAATTAATAATTATTCAATATTTGATTTACCACATACATAATGTGATAGGTCCATATATGGACTCCATACATAGTGTTCCGCCTATATACTGCGACAATTTAGAAACGTTTTACAAAATATTATTGATATATCAGTAGATTAATAACAATATTAGTACAGAGATAACGTCACAGAAAATATAATAAAACGAATAATCATGCTGCACAACTGTTACAGACGCAAAGATTGATACTCTAATTATTAGAGATTATTATTATTATTATTATTATTATTATTATTACTACTACTACTACTAGAAAACTTGATACAGTTCTTGCATTATCGTGATTGTGTTCTACGTTTATAATAATTACATTTACATCCAATAACATCTATCAGATGTGGCAAAAACAAAATCACTCCTGTGTGGGGGGGGGGGGAAACATTTACCTACAACATTTATTACATTTTAAAGCAAGTTTTGTAGTTGTACTATGGAGAGGTTAGATAAACACTGTAAAGTTTTGAAATGATAAACATCTATGATGTTACTACACAGTTCATCACTGTAACAAGAACGAATGTCTAACGCTCGGGTTATACCGTTCGAGGATTTATCGCTCGTGACAAATTTTACCCATTATGCATGTGCGCTACCTATCGGATTATGCTATGAACTACTTGGCGCTCGTGCGAAAACGTCCAATGCAGACCTCTGCTGTATGACAAAATCTCCATTAGTCTATGTTTTTTAAACTGTAGGTCTCTGTGGATAAAGGACTGCTAGTAACATATAAACGAACATATTTGCTCAATGATCAGCGTTGTTTTTCCCATTGTTGAATTTCAATAGTTTTCCATTTTCTTTTATTGGCTACTTGCTTGGGAATTTCATTTTTATTTATGGACATTCCTACAAAAACACTTTCACTCTACCGCTACACACCGATAATGGTCCTATACCAACAAAAATTAGATAAGCTGCAAGGAACACAAGCACTAGGCACTTGGTATAACATTCAATATAACGAGAATTAAAATGTTGTCGGGTTTGACTGCTGAATACATTATTATTTAAATGGGCCTGCTGTTACAATTTGAATAAACTGTACACGGTAGCCAACTTTTACAATTTTAACACATTAAACTCTGTAATCAACTTCTTACTCTAAACGTAAAAGAAGCTGATTTTTTTATGCGTCTTCTAACATACTTATTTCCACAATTCTGATTTTCAGTTGGCAGTGTTGTTGTCTACTTGATTTTCATAATTCATATTTAAAAAAGTTTCCATAATTCATTAAAAAAAAGCTTGTTCCTAGATTTTGAGGCTCCCAGAATCATGAGGCCCTAAGCGAGGCACCATAGACTCCTGCCTAAATCCGGCCCTGATTCGATATCTACGACAACATTGAAATTCTTATTCTTAATGAGCAACGATACACATATTTGAAATTGTGTCGCTAAGACAAGCATGGGCACTAATAACTCAATCGAGTCACTGCAGACTACCCTTAACTCCCCATTCCACCTTCCCCAGCTGAGACAGTAATGTTTTGGTGCGATAACAACAGACAGGAAGGTGAGCATTGCTCAGTGAGGGATTGTACAAGGCAGGCATCATAGATTTTACGAACTTTCGCCTCTCACTGGTCGTCTAAAATTCACCACTGGTACACAGTGCCTTACTGTGCGTTTATTTCTACTGCGGTGTAAACAAAAAGGACATGGGGGGGGGTTATTCCTTCCTTTTCACTTCTCCCTTATGCCCAGTGCTGCGCTAAGATAACATTGTCCCATTACAAATTTTGTGCATTCTGAGATAACTTAGTTTCTCATTTTGTAAATTATATTCCGGTGTAGGTCACGTAAAATTCTTACATTATGCAGTCCTCCAAAATTATATTACCACCTAAATGGGGAAACAAAATTACTTAGCTTAAAAAAACTAATTCAAAACGTTTTTCATTTATTGTAAGGTATCAACCTGTTATCCATTTCTATCAACATACAACTGAAAAAAAAAATCAAAAGTATCATTTAACGCCCAGACGCAGAATTTTCTGACAACAGATGTTACTATATTTGTCATTCTTTCCTTGAGTTCATTGATACTCCCCAATCTCGTGCTGTACACCTCTCTTTCTTCATACCCCATAATCAGAAGTCATAGGGTGTTAGATCAGAGGCGTAGGAAGACCACTGTAAAGGTCCACTACTTCCTATCCATCTTCCTGGAAATTTGATACCTATAAAATCACGAACATAACAAGCAAAATGCATAAGTACTTCATCCTGTTGAAAATATTCTAATAAGGGTATTTTCAATGGAAGTTACTTGTGTATGATCGCAACACGTGTGAAATACCTTACGGAATTCACTGTTAGGGTGTCAAAAAGGTAAGGTCCATTTACACCTATAGCGGTAAAGACACACCAGATATTTACTTTCGGTGAGTCTCGTTGAAGTCTGTATTAAAACTTCCTGTGGACTATGCTTGGAGATGTAAATGCTTCCTTCACGGTTCTCACCACTCTGCTTTATTTTTTTATTTTTATTTTAGTAGGTTATTTTACGACGCTTTATCAACAGCTTAGGTTATTTAGCGTCTGAATGAGATGGAGGTGATAATGTCGGTGAAATGAGTCCAGGGTCCAGCATCGAAAGTTACCCAGCATTTGCTCATATTGGGTTGAGGAAAAACCCCGGAAAAAACCTCAACCAGGTAACTTGCCCCGACCGGGACTCGAACCCGGGGCACCTGGTTTCGCGGCCAGACGCGCTGACCGTTACTCCACAGGTGTGGTCTGCTTTTTTCTAGCGTTAATCTGACACTAATGACTTGTACTTGAAAAAAAATCAAATATAAGTGTTAACATAATTTTGACATGCCCTGTATAATGCTTCCCTGAAACCTCAAGTACAGGGGCATTTTCTGTTGCAGTGTGGGGCTCATCTCACCGGCCCTGGCTGGAGGAGAACATCACAGAGGAAGCTGGGAGTGGGGAAGTAGTGGAACTGATAAGAAGTGATGACAGGTCTGACCATTCAGCTACCGCAGAAGGTAATACAGATAAAATTTTTCTTCTTCTAAATCAAGTTTGTAGACTTCTAACCCTGATCACATATAACAGATTGATCAGCCCAATGCACTTTCAAAATAAAAACTCTTATCAATTTCACCATGCTACTATCTAGTGACTACAAAAGAAGTCACGTTATAACCCTGATGCAATTGCATGGAATAATAGTTTGTAGCAATACTTTCATTTAGCGGTAGTTACCAAAAATTCATTTTCGACAGTTGAGATCCTAGCGGTTGTTCTCTTTTATATGTTGCCATTTCATAACATAGGAATGACCAATCTGATACATACATGGTCAGGGCTTCTACCATAGTACTTAAGCACAAATTGCTCATTGTAGAATCATAAACTGGAAATCAACCCAGGAGATCACAATGCGAAACGAGCCTCGCGATGCTACTATAGAAGAACTTACAAAACTCCGTTGATCTGCGCATGCGTCAATCTTAAAGAATGACACAATACACTATTCATCTCCTTCTTCCTAATTGTCAGTCGATTACGAAAGAAGATGTTACTCACATAAACTTTCAATGAAGCAGAATATTTTCATATTTTATATACTTAATAAGAACTCAAAAAGTAGTAATCAGATTCTAATAAGGAAAAAAGCACGTTGAAGAGTATTGTTTGCAGATATTCAAGACGTTTGAGTCGCCGCAATATAACAAATGTAAGACTCCTTAATTGAGGTTTGTTTTATACTATTGTAGTGTAGGAAATATATGTTTTTGAAGTAGAAAATCAATCAAGGATAACTTTTTTTCTTGAAAAGATAAATGGGTAGTTGCAGTGTATGGAATCGTCTAAATCAGGCCTGCACAAGGTTTGCGCTCTCCGAGCCGGCTCACAGCTCATGAGCGGAATACAGATATTAGCTGCGCTCTGTATAGGGTGGACTGGAAGAAGGGTTGATCTCGTACAAAATGTACACAAAAGGAAGTACTATTACGAGTGCTTATGAAATGAATTTCCGTTCAGTGTTTGCAGAACTACCTTGGACTATTATTAATTAATAAAAAAATATTTATTTTACAGAAATAATAGAAATTCTATAGCTACTTAAATGTACAATATCATTTTGTTATATTTTTATTTATCAGTACATCAAAACGAGGTTTTATGTTGTTGGCAGCTGAAAGGAACAGTAGCCTACTGATCATAATGAAACACAGTTACAAATGTTCGATGTCTGCCTTTATTAAAGTTGATTATAGGGAACAGTTGCTCACAAATATAAATGTTGAGCCAAACATAGAATCATTTTCACAGCCAGCCTGTGTAGTCGTGGATATTATTGCTAATGTTTAGTCTTGTAAAACTCAACCAGGCTAGTAGTATTATTCAAACGAACTTTAGCCCTTAGGTCACATTGAAGAACAATAAGTTCGAGCTTAAATCGTTAAATGTTAAATGTTATGTTCCGTCTTTTAGATTCCTCCATACTGTACTGTAACAGTAGGTAAACAACGTGAAACAGTTACTGAGAATAAACCTACACTGCACTCCACTAGATAACTGAGTGGTCGTTTCCCTCTCCTCTACCTATAGGGCCATTCCATGTCAAATAAACACAAAAAAGTGGACTTTTCAACCCGACCACCTCAGATTTTCATTAAATTTGGTGGGATGGTAAAGAACCTTAAGTTAATTAATTATGTAAAATATTAGCCCTCAATAATGCACGATATCCATACAGCAATTCTGTCAATACGAGAAAAAATTTAAAAATGTCGCATACTATGTCAACAAAAATAATTCATAACTTCTCTTCTAATTGAGGTAGAATCTTAAACTTGGGCTTATTTTAAAGCTAAGGGTCATACGTTTCAATAAAAATAGTTTTGCATCAAAGTAATGAATTCTTTATTGAATGGTCACGTGAAACACATTTTAACATTGAATATCTATAAATGCGGGACATAAATTATTTCGCGAAAAATGTATGCTATAGAGATAAGAGTATTCTCCCCTTGGTGTAAGTTTCATTTTGGAAACGTTTCAGGAATATCAGTAAAAAAATATATCAATGTATTGATTTGTAGCACTTAAACCCATCTTACACCAACACTGGATGCGCGCCAGTTCATACTTGTCTGATTAACTGCTTCGTCGATCTGTCTGGCCGTCATGAGTGGCAGTTTATACAGTCTTCAATTTATACAAAACGTGCAATCTGTTTCAAGTGCAGTGTCGTTAGTTTTTGTAGTATGTGGTAGTTTTGTGCGATGTAATGGAGTCGCGTTTTAAGTTATAGGCCTATGTTTGCTGCAATCCCTTCGAGAAATCAGAGCATTGTAATTAGAGGAACAATTTAAGAAGTGTTATATCGTGGATACTTAATGTATTTCCTGATTTAAAACAGGAACAAAAGGTGTTCCCTATGTGTCGCAAAGAAAAAAAAATATATAATATGATGCTATTACGCAGAATCCTCAGAATGACTGTAGTAATGAAGAATAAGTCGATTCTACAGCAAATGTAAGTTCATTAAATACAAGTCTATTTGACCAAGGTATGTTCCTTATTAAACAAAAAAGGCTACAACAAGAGAAATATAAAAGACAGAAATTTGATAATATTGTAAAAGATAAAGTCTTCGATATTAAAGACGCCGAGGAACCAGGACCTTTCTGATTCTGAAATTTTCTCTCAGTTGCAGGAAAATTCTCAAAATTCAGGTCAAAGTGAGAAAATCACCATTTTAACACTACTACCTAAAAGCTGGACCGTAAATAATATAAAAAAGAGTTTCTTTCAGCTTTCGAATACATAATTCGGAAAGCAAAAGTCCTGGCAAAGGGAAAGGGAATTTTGTGTTCACCAAATCCGAAACCTGGAAAACCCTTGCTCGCGACTGTTGCCGGTAAAGTCAAAGAATTCTGTTGTTCTTACGAGATAAGCAGAATGATGCCTGGTAAGAAATTTTTGTTGTGATTAAAGAATCAGGGAGTAAATCACATGAGCAGAAATGAATTATATGCAGTGTTTAAAAATTCTAACTCTGAAATGAAGGTAATATTCTCCAAATTTTCAGCTCTTAGACCAAGAAATTGTATTCTAGCTGGAGTTAGTGGAACTATACTGTCTGTGTTTGTGTCCTCATCAGAATGTAAAACTGATGCCGGAAGCAATTTATTAAAGTTTCAGGTCTACGTGGATTTCTAGAAAATTTTTCTTTATACCTTCCAACTTATCAACATTTCTTGGCTACTATGGTGTGCAATCCTCCTCATATAAATTTCTTGTTCAGGAAATGTACAGAATGTCCTGAACCATTCAAAATAATAGAGGGTTTAGAGAAATGTTTCGAATAAAACTTCAGTGAATCAGTGACCTACAAGCAGTGGATGACGACTGACAGATCAACGCTTCAGACCATAATGAAATCCACAGACAAATTTTTCGACTGTCTCTTGGAGAAACTTGGTGATTTACTGACTCACTCATTTATATCATCTGAACAAAGTAAGTTTCTACGTGATATGAAATCATTTCTACAGCCATGCCAGCGACTTCGCTGAAAACTATTATAACGTAATCCAAGATGAAATTCAGTCATATCACAGGACTACTAATGTGCAGACAACCATTCATACTATCGTAATATATTATAACGAATCGTCATCCGATACAGTCTCTATTAAAAATCTGGTAATAATTTCACACTGCCCGAAATATGACACTACAGCTGCACATCTGTTTCAAAAATATCTAATG
Organism: Periplaneta americana; assembly: GCF_040183065.1. Classification (NCBI taxonomy): domain Eukaryota; kingdom Metazoa; phylum Arthropoda; class Insecta; order Blattodea; family Blattidae; genus Periplaneta; species Periplaneta americana. The sequence continues at coordinate 130,793,947 of NC_091123.1, read as the reverse complement.
GAGTCATTAAAACAAACATCTGTAATTCACCACAAAAATTATGTATTTCTCCAATGGATTCTCTGCTCAGTATAAAAATAGGAAAAAATTTCCTGAATCTCACATTACATGAAAAAGATTTTGGATTTCCAACAGAATTGCATTATTTTTGCTTATCGCATGGCAAAAGAGCATGTGACGTTGTAGGTGAGACACTTAAAAGGTTTGCGGCTTGTGCTAGTTTGCAGAGACCATCCGATAAATAAATAACTACACCTAGGGAATTGTACGACTGGACAAGGGATCATCTCCCAAACATTAATACCGTTTATGTGACTGAAAAAAGCTATACTGAAGAGGAAAAAATGCTTGCTCTTCGATTTGCAAAATTCACCGCAGTGCCTGGAACACAAGTTTCATACAGTCCTGCTGTATATACTTGCTAAGCAGTTTTAAAATGCAGCTGAAACAACGCAGCATCCTGTCTGGAAAGATGATCAGGCTATTTCATCTCAGCAATGAAAGATAAGCATTTCTTACAGAACTTCAGGTTTAACAAAATCCATGTGACAATAATTTATTTGAAGTAATAATTAAAAAAATTCGAATTATGTACTACATGTTAAATTATATAGCGACATTCAAGAATATGATCAAATATAATTAAATACAACAAATGTGTGGGACAAAATTATCGCGACTTATACGGTTAGCTTACGCTTGCAGTGACATAATAATTTTTATCTTTGTAACCTATGATGATTCCAAGTTGAAACTTATCAGTTCATTATATCACTAATTGAGGCGTACTATATATTATTTTCCTTAAAATAGAACCCCCGCATTTTTAAATATGAATATATGAAAATTGTTTCACCATGTTTTTTTAGTGAAATTGAATACATGCAGAAAACAATATAAGCAATAAAAACTATCACATATTAAGAATGTATCATCCAATTTTTGTAAATTTATCTGGAGACGTTGTTGAGATATATAATTTTAATTGAAGCGGCGTGCTTACAAAAATATGATTTTTCTTCATGTTTTCTTCAACACAACTAATACTATCAACTCTTTCAACTCTTAAGAAAACACTTAAAACCACTGACAGATAACGAAAAGCACAGGACATATGAAACTCGGCAGTTTTAGTTAGCGCGGCAGGTAAAACATACCCTCAAATTTTGAAAGAAATCTGAGTCGGTCGGGTTGAGCGCCTTGTTGATTTGATATGGAATGACTCTATAGCAAGTCTGTGTCTTTCTGGCGTATCTTCCTCTCTGTTTCGGGGAGCGGTAAACACCGCTCACCGCTCTCCCGCTCCGAAGGAGCGCGCGCGCTCGTCGAGCGCTGTTTGTGCACGCCTGGTCTAAATACTTATACTTTATGTTGAAAAAAAAAACATGTTAATAGAATGAGTCTACAAGGTATTATCACTTGTTAAAGGTTTATGTCTGACTGCTCGCGGTCCGTCACGCAGCGCGCGCGTGCATAAACATTATTCATCTTCAAAACCCAACAGTGCTTTAAACATAAGTATTTATATTATATTTGGTTAATATTACTGTATCTTCTTTTTTATATTGATTGTATTATTTTATTTCTATTTCTATTGTTGTAATTATATTCTGTATATTTAAATTTAAATAATAAAATAAATGAAATAAAATAAAAAATAAATATTGTTTTGATTAGTTTCATTTACTTAATGGACAGACTAAAATGTTTAATAATTTGTCTTCAGTCTTTTCAATGGGAATTTTGTTTAACAAAAATCCTACTTAACGTAAAATAACGATTCTGTTGCAGCCTTTTCTCAGAATATGGAAAAGACAAGTGGAAGAAATTTGTTGATCACATTAAAAATAACTAAGAACAATATTTTTGTAGTGCTAATTTATTAGACAGTGAAAGTGACAGAATAATTTCGTTTGAAATTTAAGTGATAGCAGTGACGCATCAGATGACTTGTCAATCAGTGCGACAATGTACACATTAATATAGGAGGACTCCGCCTCCAGCGCAGCGATAAGGTTTAGTAACCTCCTACAGCGGAGTTTTGGCAGTTGTTAACCTATAAGAGGGGAACAGTAACAGTATATCTATACTGCGTTTCATAATGTCTAACAGGCGACTTAAACATTGCTGACATAGGAAGGGAGGGGGATAATTGCTATTCTCACCAATGACAGAGGTCACATTCCAGGCTTGTCTTGAAGTTAAGATGGTCTCAACTTAAGCCTGGAATGTGATCCTTGCCATTGGCTGAATAGCAATAAATCCTTCTCCATTCCTATGCCGGCAATGTTTATGTCGCCTGTCAGACATTATAGAACGAAGTATAGTTATATTAGTAGAAGTATAGTCAAAATGTGAATCCAAATTTTAATAATCTGGATCACTGATGGTTCCAACTTCATAAACACAAAAATTCATATTGGAAAAGTTCAATATACTCCTTTATAAACTACAGTCAGTAAGTTTGATTTAAAAATCGAAGGATGCGAGTTGCTGAAGTAATGACAGGAAAGCTATACCAACTTAGATATTGTTCGACGAAGTACATCAATCTGAGAGTCAGCTGAAGCCAACCCACTGCTTTTGCCATTGTATTCACACTACACAATGCGCCTAGATGCGGGAGTCGTCTGTTAGAACTCAGCTCAAAATAACTCCTTTATCAGGAAAAAATTATTTTCTTCTGCTTTCATGATATTGACAAAGAGAGAAAAAAAATCCTCCATAGCTGTGAAATTGCAGCGTGTGTTAAGAAAGAAATCCTTGCATTGAAATCAAGGCACAAAGAGAAAAAGAGATGGTGAAGTGATTCTCGGAACTTTCTTATGTGCACCTGCCGTTTCCCGTAAAATCCATCAATCTATACAGAATAACTTGAGCTCAAACTTTTCACATAGATCGACAAGATTCGAGATATATTCTCTCACACAATCCATTTGCTTATTAGCTGTTTATTTTTCTTTCACTTAAAATTGTCTTACTAGTCAAATATTACATTACACTACATGTATTCTCAATCCATCGTTGACCAAAATATTTCATTAATTATTAGGGTCAGCAAATATTATAATAGTACATTATGCAACGAGCCTATAATGAAAGTAATTAAGAAGTGAGTAGGATATTTATGAAACGAGAGCAAGCGAGTTTCATAATTTTCATACGAGCTTCTTAATTACCATTATAGGCGAGTTTCATACGACTTTTTATGCTCGACCATATTTCTAACTTGATATTATTAATTTTATTGTATCTGACCTGGAGCAATGTCCCGTATGTTGTGAGATGTGCGCAGACGCGAAAGTATTGATTTTTTCCGAGGAACAGATGTCCACATTGACCTTGCTAGGCCATAAGAACCAACAGAGATAACATTGAAATAAAATTAGACATTGAAAAACGAGATGACAAATTGAATTTATTTGAATATTATTTACAATTAATGCTAATTATTATAGTAACAGAACATAACCTTCTGCGACAGTATTGGATTTCCAGCCTCCGTGACTTTTCGCTAATTCTCTTTCGATTGCATATCCGAGAATAATCGAAACTTGCGGTTTTATAACGGTAGAAAGCTGACCTGTCATTGGCTGAACAGTTGTAACCTGAGTCGTCATTGGCTGAAAGACCTGACCTTTAATGAGTAGGTGTACTTTAATGACATGCATTAAAGGTCTGCTACCAGGTGTATAATTACTACATTTCGGCATGGTCGAGCAAAAAATAATTTTAAAAATTCCCCATGAGCTATTAAACATTTTATACCTCAAAATGAAAACATGACAAAGGATTTGAGGAAATTTCTATGATTGAGCGTGAAGTGTATACACGTTTAAGGGTAATGGATTGACAATAAATAGAATTTACTACAAGATTTAAGTGTGTCTAATGAACGGAATAAAGTAAACCTATGATTAACAGTCAATCCTTCAATGATAAAAATGCATTAGAACAGACTTATTAGAAGGACAAGTAAAGAACTGTTTCTGATTCACAGACAATATTAATAATATAATTATTTTGAGGAAATTTCTATGATTCGTTTTAAAGTCTATACGCGTATAAGGATAACAGAATTACAATAAATTGAATTTACTTTAAGATTTAAGTGTCTTATGAACGGAATAAAATAAAGCTATGATTAACAGTCAATCCTACAATAATTAAAAAAATGCATTAGAACAGACTTATTAAAAGGACAAGTAAAGAAGTTTTTCTGATTCACAGATAATTATTAACTGATATACATACTAGGTTCAAAAAGTTTCCGGAATATATATACACTATAGAAGACATGAAACAAAGAATTAGAGAAGCCTGTGGGTCTCGGTCTCTTAGCTCTGCTGAAGTGGAATTACTGATGTTCGGAGGTGATCAGAACATAGCAAAGGGTGGCGTACATTTTGAACACTTACTATGAAGAGTGTACTTACATAAACATACAGAATTTCTCAGAAGATATCATTTTTGTTGCTTTTTGAGTAAAAAATAAAAGTTAGAAAAAAAAGTTTCAGTAAAAGTTGTTTCTTTTTAAAAGTACTGTAGTTTCCAATGGTACCTTCAATGACCCTTGTTCTCACTGAAATTTCGAAGTTGACCACAGGTACCCCTACTTCCGGTTTGTTACGGAAAAATGGTACTACCACCAATCGATTAGGTTTTGGTTATCAAAATTTTCTTATGAACGACCATTATTATATAGTTTTCGAGGAAAAAGGCTGTAACACCTAGTGTATATTCTAGTCGTGTGTGGTTATGTTTGCATTAGACTATAATGAAGTAGTCAACACAGAATTATTTTGACTTTAGGGCCGTATTCATAGACATTCTTAGTGCGGGCTTCCGGTAGATGATCAGCGAACTAACGTTTTTCGTATTCATAAACCAGTGTTAGCGATATGATATGAATCCTGTACAAATAACCAGTTGATAGCCGGGGCTAGATTAGCACGCTCGTAGCGCGGGCTAGCGAAATGTCTATGAATAGCACCCTTAATGTCTATATTCGACCTACAGTAATATTTAAATTTAGTAACAAAAATAACATTTCAGTTTCGAGTAGTAAGCTTAAGTGAAGCATACTAGTACGGTAAGTTGTATTAAGTAGTTACAACGGCTCAGTGACTTATCTTGTTTGCATAGCAACCAGAGAACATGTGGTATTGTCAACTTACAAAAGATGTAAACAACAATGGTAAGTAGGGGAACAAAAAGGCTTCATCATCCAAAAATTAAAATAACACAATGCACATGTAATAATATAATTGTTAGTCATAATCTGTTTGTTGTTGAAGAGTGGTACCTTCTGGTAGGGTTGCCAGATTGGGCGATATTTCGCCGTTTGGGTTACATAAATAGAGGTTTTACGACCTATTTTTAAATAATTGCGACTATCACTATTTGGGCGACTTTTGCCTCCAATTTTGCGAAATGCGGGCGACACAATAGACCATAACGTAATCGTTCATTTATTTTGTTTTATTTACTTTATTCTATTGAGTAGTTCATTGCTGAAACATTGCTAATCCAATCCAATGACCGGCATGACATGAAGAGCCATTTGGGTTGTCAATTTTGAAACGTTCAAAAAAAAAAATTCATATTTTGAACGTTTCAAAATTGACAACCCAAATGGCTCTTCATGTCCCTGTGAACACCCCACACAAACAGTCGACCACCTGTTATTTCAGTGCCCACTACAGGAACGCAAGAGATACCGACTAGAAACCCACCTTAGCATGTGCGATACAACTTTCTCACCACCAATTACAAAAGTTCTTCTGAAGCAATGTTGCATAAAGGAATTTCACATATTTATTACAGGTGTATTTAAGACCTTGTAGAAATAACAGTATTTAGTAACAGTGTCCTATATATTATTTTGCAGCCAAATTTGTAACTTTTAAATGTATGGTTATTAAGTTGAAGTGTATGTGTTGTAGAGGATGCTTGATTTGTTGTGTATGTGAGTCATAGTTATGGGACGCTTGATTGTGTTTGTGTGACTATTGTGTATTAATTTATTATGTATGTTAGGGAAAGTTGCTTAATTGTGTTATAGAGTACCGCTATAACAAATGTTTTGTTTATGTGTTGTAACTGTTTTCTGTATGTCTCAATTGATGACTGATGTTTGATTTGCAATCGCAATGTTTAAATTACGGATTGTTTAGGTTTCATTTCCATTGTGTAAGCTAATTTATTTTTCTTTTCAATTTGTTTTATGGTTAGGAATATTTTTTGTGTAAAACTATAGCCCTAGCATACATATGTAAAATAGGGCTACCCCCCATTGGAGATACAATAATAATAATAATAATAATAATAATAATAATAATAATAATAATAATAATAATGACCGACATGAAATACGGTATTAGATATTATCATTGTTGACATGCCAAAACTTGTCAGCGATCTTTCACTATTTAAACAAACGTATTGTTTCTTCATCGCCCTAGGAAATAGGTTTACTGCGCTTTTTTCTTAATCTGAGGACCAATAAACTTACCAACAATGAATCTTATAGACCAAGCACTTCAGAGAAGTTTATAGCAATGTAAAAATTAACAATCTAATAGTAGTTCCTACTCCAACTTTACTCGCTATATGTAATTATTTAAAAGTATTGTTAAGTAAGATTGGTTTAATTTGTAGTGGGTTGTAGCAGTGATTTGTGTTACAACATTGGAGAAGTGCGTAAATTTTTAGAAGATCGGAACAAAAAGGAATGCAAAGCGTATGCCATAGGTACTAAATTTACAGAATTTAATATGACATAAAATAACGATATTATATTAATTATCATAAAAAGGCATATATTGAGATTCCTTATTTTTAAAGTATAAAATCGGCGACATTGGGCTACAATAGCACCAAGATTTGGCGACTTTAGATAAAATCAATCTTCTGGTGATGAAATAAATCATTGCATTTATCAACGATGAAATCAGCTTCGCAGACGTTGCAGCAAGACAAGGAGTTAACATATAGTCTTCTTACCTGCTGGCAGTTGAGTTGACGCTTGTGTTGCTCCTGGAGCGCCTATTGATGATGCTGTCACCGCAATTGACCACGCCCCCCTTGTTGGTGATGCTGAAGGTTCGTAACCTGTAGAGGTCATCGCCACACCGAGGGTTGTACGGCTTCTCTGGCAGACTGCACACCCTCGGTCTGATGTGGTCAGGAACTGAAAGCAATCATGAGGACTCTGTGTCACAACCCGCTTTCAGCCCGCAGTAATTTTCTAGTAACCTTCTTGATCTGTTCAAGTCATGAATGGACGGACAACCTTTCGATAATCGTGGCACACAGTAATTCCATAATATAAACGCTAAACTATTTTTAGGTTTATTATTTTATTTTATACCTCGTAAAAGCTATTTGCTTAAATTTCATTATGGATTTTCATTGAAAAAATCCCGGGCCTGACCGAGACTCAAACCCGGATCGCCTGAGTGACAGGCTGAATGTCTGGCCACTCAGCCACTGCGGATGTCTTTTGCTGCATTTAGTCCTATGCATTCTCAAACAGGGTTGCCAAATGATTCCAGACCAATGTCGCCAACTGTACACCAACATGGCACCAGAAAGTAGCCAATTATCTCTGAAGTTGATAGTGAAAAGAGTACAGTGTAATCATGAACATAACTATTTATGATGAAAGATGAGTGGAACGGAGAAAAATTCTCTCCGGCACCGGGACTTGAACCCGGGTTTTCAGCTCTACGTGCTGATTATCTAACTACTAAGTCACACCGGATTCCCATCCCGATGTCGAATCGAATCCTCTCAGTTTGTTCCACCTCTTGGGTTCTCTCTAGTGGCCTACCCTCAAGCACTGCGTCATAGATGTATGGCAGTGGCACAATGTCCACACATGTGCAGAGGTGCACTCGTTATGAGTGACTAAGTTTCCGGGATCCGACGGAATAAGTGCACCTCCGCACATGTGTGTGTACATGGTCCCACTGCCATACATCTATGATGCAGTGCATGAGGGTAGGCCACTAGAGGGAACCCAAGAGGTGGAACTTAAACTGACAGAATTCGATCCGACATCGGGATGGGAATCCGGTGTGGCTTAGTGGATAGAGCATCAGCACGTAGAGCTGAAAACCCGGGTTCAAATTCCGGTGTCGGAGAGAATTTTTCTCTGTTCCACTCATTTTTCATCATAATGATGACGCAGAATATCTGCACGGAAATATCATATGTACTTCGGTACATCATAATAATATATAATAATTTATATTCATTCATAAATTTGTAACACTTTCATTGTTAATATTATTTAATGCAAAGATACAGGATCATTAAATGGCATTATGCAGCAATGATGTGTATCTTTGATACTTGCATTTTGTTGTTTTTTCAACCTGTATTCTGTTATTTACAAATATTAATCCTACTAACCTACATTAACATATTACATAAAACATCTGTTCTTAAATGAGTATCATGAACATGCTGTTATGATAATCAGTAGATATTAACATATAAGCTAAACATCAGTGTTACATAAAGTAGCAAATTTTATTTAATGTGTACGTGTTTACAGTAGCCTACTTAAGATTATGAAATGACATTATCTCAAGCTAATCACAACGTTTTGCGGGTAATCTGACAATGTAAATTAATAATAACTATTCAAAATTCCACTTTTTCAAATACAGTATGCACAGTAAGAAGGGTTTTTCAATTCAATTAAGCTTTTCTATATTGCCACTTGATGTAGGGACTTTATTATTTAACATTATTTGTTTAAGTGAAAACAAGTCTATGTTATAACCAATAAGATTTTAACATATAAAATCACTGTTTAATAGAGTAATTTCACAAAGTTATTGGACTTATATGATTACATATTTATAGCACTTAGGACTATGTAGTGGCATTATCATTTCATACTGCTCCAATAAGTTTTGTGTATTACAAGTGAATAATTTTGGTCATTGTTGCATCCACCAACCACAATAAATTAGGGAGGGAGGGAACATCATTGTACATAAATCACACGTTTCAGGTCCCTGTGTCAGAGCCTGGGGAAGTTTTCAACGCAACCTACAATCTATTGAAAATTAACAGCACTACAATAAATGACGAATATTTACGTTCTGAAGAATATTACGTATGCTGTGGATCACAGTCCTGTGAAAAAAAAAAAATATATATATATATATATATATATGTGTGTGTGTGTGTGTGTGTGTGTGTGTGTGTGTGTGCTTTGATTACATTACTTTTATAGTTTTAACATTAAAGCCGCCAGAAAAGTAGCCAGGTCGCCAAGTGGAAATTTTCGTCGCCAAAAGGAACATAAAAGACGCCAGAATGGCGACAAGTAGTCACATCTGGCAACTCTGTTTTCAAATGTATATCTGTTGCATATGACCTTCTCTAGCCTGCAACGAATCAGGACGTGTAGTTACCCGGTAGGAATAATCATGTCTCCTTCTACTGGGTGAACAGTATGGAGCAGAACCGGTTTCACGGCTCTTAGCCGGCCAGCCGGCTATGCGCGCGGAGGTGGGGGGGGGGGACTTAAGGCACTGAACGAAACTATTCACTGCCAATCTCAACCGATACAACACTTCAAATAAAACAAACATTTACATCCCTATTATTCCGTAGAATAATAATTACAGATTATATTAACCTAAAATTGCTAGCTTAAGACACTCTTACAAGCTATTTTAAATTAATTTACAATTCAAACCAAAGAAATTACTCGTCACGCTACGTAAATACATGTCACCTTCATTTATGTAACGTATCTTTTGTAATATTTACACTACTTATGCACAACTTTGCAGTTATTTTTTAATCTCCTCAAGGAAGGACAGTCCTCAATGACCGCTGCAGGTTGGTCATTTCAGTCATTTATAGTTCGATTTAAAAATGAGAATTTACCTACATCCGTTCTTTGTTTCCTACATTTAATTTTAAAACCATGATCGTTCCTACCGTTGGCTTCTCTAACCGAGCCGTTATGTCTACTCATACTTTTTTACTTAAGATGCTCTATGCGTGATAGGGTCTATCGTCCACTATGTTTCGTCCACTTTTTTGTCCATTGACACATTCGTCTATTAAGTTTCGTCCACTGACAATTTAGTCCATTTTTATGTTCCGTCCACTGACTATTTCTTCCACTATGGCAAAAATAAAATAGATGACATGAAACATATTTCATTTGGTGGAAATGTAATTTATTTAAATTTATAAGTATCGTGAAATGTACATACTGTTTGTATTGTAAAAATGATTAGTCATCATTTTCTTCTTCCTGAAGAACTTCAGTAGGGTTGATTTTTAATCTGTATGAAAGTCCTCTCAGATATATTTCCAGCCGGCCTTCGTTCTAACCATTTCCTTGATGCGTTCATTATTATTGATATACAATATGTCTGACTTAATGATCCACGGACTTGCGTGTGTCCTCCCAACAATTTTATTGAGTAACCACCTGTTCATTTGATTCCTGTTCATCCAGGAAAACTTCCAGAAACTTCCAAATTCATCTTGCATTACAATTCTGTCGATCCTCACATGTCCAATAACTGCTTCCATCTTTGCTGACTGAGTGGAAGTGGTAGCAGTATCCATTATAATGTAACATTGGTTGCCTCTGACGTGTATATACAACTCTGCCATAACTTTTAGTATCCAAAATGGAAAACATATACATTCATACTTTTTAATATCCAAAGCAAAATAAAACGTATCTAAGAAACAGACGACAAAGATGACGATACTTTCTGTTGTAATTGTAAGTGGGAATTATGCATTCTAAGATGGACGAAAGGTTATAGATATAAAAGCTGTGGAAAAAATGTATGGATGGACGTAAATTGTATGGACCAATCGGTTGTAGACAAGAGAACGTGGACGAAAGTGAGTGCATGGAAAATAATGGTCGAAACAAATTGTGGACAAAAGGTAGTGGACGAAAGGCCAGCAAACTGGTCTATACAATGATGTTATTCTAATTTTTCTACGCCTGTTTTCCAAAGTTTCGGACTAAAGTTCTTTCATCGCATCATTCACTTGTCCTCTTTTACCTTTAAAAATCTAGCTGCCCAATACTGCATTTTAAATAAATATTTTATGTCAAGTATATAGACACGATGGAATCTTTGGCTCTGAATCACATTTGATTAACCTAATATATCTCTAGCTCAAAATGATTTAAATTTAATTTTAACGAGTTTAATAGCTAATCAGTAGAGCCCGGATGTTTAGGCATTTATTTTGGTTAAAATAAGCAGGCACATAGGCACTAAAATAGTAAAAATAGGCAGTGAAATAGGTATTTATTAGTCATGTAAACAGATAAAGATAGACATATTCTTAATAAACTACCTATACAGTACTCTCTTGCCTTGGTTACATGTCACAACAAGATGTTTTTTTGAGTAATCAACTGTCATAGTGAGCCGTCTGTCAGAGAGAACGTTTTTCATGGTGGAAAAAGATCTTTCTACTTCTACTGAAGTGATTGGAGCAAACTTAAAACAATTTATTTTCGAAGGGCTGTCTCTACTTTCTTTCAGAGATCGGGAAAAACCGACTGTGTATTGTCTCAAAAAGAGGGGTGTGAGAAGGGGTTAGAGACTTCAAAGTACGCGTGACTTGTGCGTGCAAGCGACAACAGTAACGGACCTGGAGACTTGCTTTTAATACTTCCCTCATCCCCTTTCTTTCGCTGTAAACCCCGAAGTGACCTGATCACTGAAGGTTATACTGTTCAAACAGCTTTGTTAAGTGACATAAAAGGTGGAATCGGTAGGGGAGAAAAGTTTACGACATCTTGGAAACATGTATTGCTGGAGAATAAGATTCTCAGCAAATATTTGTGTGAAGTTAATATATATTTTTAATTTGTACAACCCGTCTTTTTTTTTTTTTGTTTTTTTTATATAATTTACGTGCGGCTTATTTTAAATGCATTAAAAATACATAAAATGTACAATAACGACGTAAAAAGGCTAAAAGAGGCATTTAACCTTATAATAGGCAACGGGAGCTAAAATAGGCAAAAAAGGCAAAATAAAAATTGCGCCCATCGTCCCCAAATGTGTGGAAACGTGTTTATCTCTAATAGGTCTTTCATACATACACTCAGTTTAAAAAAGGCATTTTGCCTAACATCCGGGCTCTACTGATCAGACTTGAAACCCTGGACAAGATGCATTTTTCAATGTTAAATGCTAGAAGAGAGTATTTATTCATGAATTGGTGCAGATGAGACAATTGTCATGGATTGTATTTACGATAGACAAAACAAAAACATAATCGTAACTGAAATTTTAACTGCTTTAGAGATTCAAAATGTCTCTTTACTTCAACACTAACGATAACAACTGTAGTCAGTGAGACAAAGTCACTCGAACAACCCAAGCCAATGCAACAATTTCCACAAAGCCCTTTTAATGCAAACAGGCCTTTCCAATCAAGAGACTCTGAATCGAGATTTGTTTGTGCATGGATCTGCTGAAAACAATCCAGCCACACGGCAACGAACGTGACTAACATACAAAGTCATGCGTTTTTGGAGACTCCGATGGCTTGCGGGATAATGCAAAAGCCTCAAGATCAAAGCGACGGATGCAAAATCCTTACAGACCTTTCAGATCTTTCGCTCTACAAAATGCAATATCATTTCATGCGTAAAGACCTTGTTATTATCAAGCAAAGGAAAAGAGTAGTATTCAATAACAATGATAAATCTGAATAAGGAATTCATGTGCATTTTCCGACACAGTGACAAACTACGGTTCGGAAATGTCGAAGTTCAAGCACATGATCTCGTAAATTACACAGGGACTGTGAAATCTACGCTTCCTCCTGTGAAACTGAGTAGCTTTATTGAGTCGTTTCTGACAGAGAAAGGTGGCCGGAGCTCTGTGCGTATTCTAATTCTTCTTTATTTGATTTTCTATATAGTTTTATATGTCGGATAAATTCATTGCGAATTTTCGAATTTATTTTTTCAAATAGTATGTCGCTTTGACTAATCATACCAACGATAGACAACCTTAAAATTGATACAGCTTTGATTTTTTAATTATTCAAGGTGAAAGTGAAAGATCCTTTCAGATTTCCAGAGTGAATAGCTCATGTTGTATGTAACAAAAAATATATCACATCACATTGTTGGAAAGTTAATAAATACAAAAAAAAATCTTATATATTTAACAACCTCATGTTTGGCAACTATTGCGAATAGATCGTGAATTTTGTCCATATCGACAGGAAAACTAATAAAGAATAATTCGAGTTCGTTGACTCTTACATCTGTATCACGAGAAGTGTGTGTAGCCTACGCGGATGTTGTCGGACTGCTGAACCTTCAAACTTAATTTTCCAATTACCTTAAATCACAAAACTTAATATAGCTTCTCTATTCTTTTCAGTGTACCATATCGGTTCTTTCAATCTGCAAGGTTATTTCAATTTCACTCTGTATATTTACTTATACAGGGAAATCATTTTATTTTTACTTCAATTTTTATTGTACCTGAGTTTTTTAATATACTTCACTCCCACCCCTTCTACTAGTAAACTTCCAACCGTTCACGACACAGAGCCGAAGGCGCGTAAGCAGTACTGAGTTAGGAGTATAGTACGTTTCAGAAATATGTTCGCGTTTTCCAGTGACGAAAGAGCTTTCAATATTGAATCATATTTTCGCACAGGTAATGTCGTCCGTTTGCCTACGTCGCATCCCGGTATCCCCCACCTGCTTCTGTTCCCCTCTGTAAGGTATAGTAGCTGGGCTGTCTTAGCTCTTTTCTGAAAACATTAATTTCTGTTAGGAATTGGACGTCTACGTAATATTATAAAAGTGTTTAAAATAACTTAAATAAAAGGGCCTCGTTAAGTAATTAACTGTCACGTGATTCACCCCCCTTTTCTACGACCCTGCGACAAAACAACTTGAACGGACAGTAGATAGCATTTCTGACTAATTTTATCTTTTCGGATCGGGCAGAAGTGAAGATTGAATTTACAGTACGTAAGGTACTCTTTTATAGAGTAGGTACAGAATTATTTCAACATGAGTTACTCATACGAAGGACGAAACTGGTAATTGGAATTAGGTACAATAGTCTATAGTGTGATAATATGCACAAAAGAACTGAAGCCTGTATCGAAATGAACGGCAACCATTTTCAAAAATATGTTTAAATATCCATATTATGATTATTTTTCAATTTAACTTCATTCTCTATATTGTACGCTAATGTTCTGTAACAGTACAATATACATTGCATAATTAATACGTCCGAATGGATAGCTCAGTTCGTGAGTAAAACACTAAGTGGTAATACTGTACTGTATTTTTATTAAACAAAAACCTAATGAAAATTATCAAACTCAAAATTGTGATATTTCCTAGTTTACATAATTGAACTACTTTTCTTCCCTCCTATACCTAGTAAAGTAGTTTGTATTTTACGCCAGTATCATCGGACTCCAGTCGTGGAAGGGGTAGCAAACTGTGTTTCCTCTTTCAATCGTTAATAGAAAGGTATAGCCAGATTAATATTAAAAATGTTAGCAAAAATAAAATGATGTCCCTGTATATTTACTTAATTATTTACCTATCACCTACATACATATCTACCTATCAATGTACACATAGCGGCAAAAAGAATGGGCCGACTCTTGGTCGATAGAAATGCTAAGTTCTATCGCGCGGTTCACTCGTGTAAACGTAACGCACTGCAAGGCATTGCTGTGGTGTCACTTCATTGAAAGTCGTCCGTCTATAATGTACTAAACCTTACGAGCAGTGTGTGGACCAGTGGTAAGAAGTCTAACATCCGTGCCAGAGGTTGTGAGTTCGCCTGGTGGTATGGTAAAATTATTATTTTTTTTTTTTAATTTTAATTTTTACTTAATTTATTAGTTTAAATGTGAAATGGGATTTGTTAACAAACTTCGTTATGCCTGCCTTGTAAAAATATTATTGCCCATCACCTGTGGGCTATTAATAGATGAGACCTGGTCTGTATAAACAAAAATACTTGTTTCACATCCTAAAAAAAACCGGACGCATATCAAACACAAATAAATAATTAAATTAACAAAAACAAACAATTTGTTGATATATTAACAAAACAAGGCTGTGGTGGGGACTAGAATCTCGTCTACAAACCACCTGCGTCAACATCTGCCCTCATTCTGCGCGGCATGGAGTCCACAAGATTATGGGATAGGTCTAAGCTCTTGGCCATCTTCTCCCACGCATCTAGAACTCTGTCCCACATTTCCTCAGATGTCCGAACGGGTGGTTGTTCTACCCAATTAGAGTGTAGGATCCTTTTGACTGCAGCCCACAAATTTTGAAACGGATTAATATCTGGTGAATTTGGAGGCCAATCGACTGGGTCGACGACACGCCTCCTCGTAAACCATCTTTGAATCCGGTTGGCGGTGTGTATCGGATGATTATCCTGCTGGAAAAAAAGTGTTCCTTCGAGCGGAAGGGATCATTACATATGCCAAAATGTGTTCGTAGACTTCTGCCGTAAACAGACCGTGGATGCGTTCCAGAAGTCCTGCCCCATCGTATGACATCCACCCTCAACACGTGACCCTCACGCGAAGCGTATCGGTGGTCATTCGTACAATAAACTAGGGCAGTACTATCATTGCTATTGGAGACAATTACCTCGTCGGAGAAAATGACATTTCTCCAATCAAAGTCCTGTCGGAGAGTAGCATACGCAGAATAACCTATGCCAACTAGGGCAATGAGTTATTGTTTCTGTGCCATTTTCAAGCGTAATGACGAGACAGAACGTTATATTAACAGATAGCAGTATTGCTTGAAAGAGAGAGGGAGGTTTATTATTCATTAGAATTTGGGCATATTCTAAGAGATATCTCCACATAATTATAGCTTTGCGAGACATATGATGGGAAATTTGTAATAAAAAAAAAAAGAAGATTGGGGGAGATTCGAACCTTGAGCTACTACTACTAACTGGTTCAATATACCAATGCCGTAACAACTGACGCTACTTTAACTGTTTATATCGGTTCGGCATAATACATAGTTTTCCTGTTTATATTCGCTCCGGTTGATTTTGTATTTATCAATTTTATTATTATTTCACTCTTCAAGGCCCTGATGTATCTAGAATCAACCCGCCATTCGATTTTGCTACATATTTTAGCCTCTTAAACAAAATACAGCAAATTTAAATGGTTTAATTATGTGTTACCTAGTGAACTACGGCGTTGACGAGACGAGCATACGCAATGTATGTCTCTGGAACTTAGAAATTGTCGGCCGGCACATTCTTTTTGCCGCTAAGTGTACCTATCGCCTACAGTAGCGCACGGCGTAGTAAGGTAGTACATGGTGTAGTACAGTAGCGCACAGCGTAGTACCGTTGCGAACGTCGCAGTACAGTTGCGCACGACGTAGTAGAGTAGTGCACGGCGTAGTACAGTAGTTCACGAAGCAGTACAGTAGTGTACAGCGTAGTAGAGTGGTGCGCGGAGTACTGCAGTAGCGCGCGGCGTAGTAAGGTAATGCATGGTGTAGTACAGTAGCGCACGGCGTAGTACCGTTGCGAACGTCGCAGTACAGTTGCGCACGGCATAGTACTGTACCGCACGGCACAGTAAAGTACCGCACGGCGTAGTACAGTATCCCACGTTGTAATACAGTGGTACACGGCGTACTACAGTAGTGTACGACATACTACAGTAGTGCACGGCGTAGTACCGTTGCGAACTTCGCAGTAGAGTTGCGCACGGCATAGTACTGTACCGCACGGCACAGTAAAGTACCGCACGGCGTAGTGCAGTATCCCACGTTGTAATACAGTGGTACACGGCGTACTACAGTAGTGTACGACATACTACAGTAGTGCACGGCGTAGTACCGTTGCGAACTTCGCAGTACAGTTGCGCACGGCGTAGTACAGTTGCGCACGGCGTAGTACAGTAGCGCACGGCATAGTACTGTACCGCACGGCACAGTAAAGTACCGCACGGCGTAGTGCAGTATCCCACGTTGTAATACAGTGGTACACGGCGTACTACAGTAGTGTACGACATACTACAGTAGTGCACGGCGTAGTACCGTTGCGAATGTCGCAGTACAGTTGCGCACGGCGTAGTACAGTAGCGCACGGCACAGTACTGTACCGCACGGCGTAGTACAGTAGCGCACGGCGTAGTGCAGTATCCCACGTTGTAATACAGTGGTACACGGCGTACTACAGTAGTGTACGAAATACTTCAGTAGTGAACGGCGTAGTACCGTTGCGAATGTCGCAGTACAGTTGCGCACGGCGTAGTACAGTAGCGCACGGCATAGTACTTTACCGAACGGCGTATTACAGTATTGCACGGCGTAGTAAAGTAGTGCACAGGATACGTATAGGAGTTCACGGCGTATTGCAGTAGTGCACGGCATAAGTACAGTAGTGCACAGCGTAGTATAGCAGTGCACAGCGTAGCACAGTTGTGCAAGGCGGAGTACTTTTAACGCCCGGCTTAAGAACAGTAGCGCACGGAGTACTATAGTATTTTACGACAATATTTTACCGTAAGACTGTAATGAAATATGGAGTCACAGAAAGATTAAAAACGTGGATATTCATGACAAGAGCGTATATTATTATAAAGAAAGCTCCAGGAACAGAGGGGATTAAAAGAACTGTGAGTATTGAGTAGTAAAAAAAATAGCAGATAATTATGACGAAACAGTCGTTACAAATCATTAGAAATACTGAAAGGCAGAAAAGCTTTCCTTACGATACACAGACCTAGAGCTGTGTATCGGGCGGGACATGGAGCATCCTTCAGCACTTCAATTCGATAGGGCTTTTTGTGCACCCGTGATGGAATGAGTTATGAGTAGACTGTGAGGTCAGGCTAAGCCGGCCCCATCATCCGCTAAACTACGCATTCATCTCCAGCCTTCTAATCTGTATATCATACTTCTGGTGGTTATCTGTAGTGAACTCACAGATCTATATGGTTATGTATAAGTCGTAATATCTTCGTCAAATGGAGATAAGAATCTGCGGAGTTCCGGTGCTAAGAATCGTCTGTCTAGACTCTAGAACGCACCATCACTGACTTTAAAAATCTTTGGGCTAATCGCGGGAATATCAGGAGGCTTCGATGTCGCGCAAACACAGGAGTTGCCCTATTTTTCAAGACATAATAAAAAAAGGAAAATTTGAGGAATGTTGATGGAATGATTTCTTATGATACAACCTTCGTCTTATCCTATAGAAGAGCTACATAATTTGCGAGTTTTGTTTAAAAACGAATATTTCACTAATGAACCAATAACACAGATTATGTATACCTAAAACTCAAAAGGATCGTAATTAGTACAGTTCCATTCTATAAACATAGTCAAGATAAACTTCAACCACGAAGGTAAAATAATGGACGACTGTGAACGGCTTATCACAATAGCGCAATTACCCGGGCTAGATAGAATAATGAGGATTGGCTCAATAATGCAGAGGCACAGAAATTTGTACGTTTTCACGGCCACAATTGAAGTGAATATGCATTGATAGTGGATCCAATTATACATTCACAGTATCACACATTTGACAGAAGAGAAGCAGTGAAATACTAATTATCATCATAAACAACTTACAAGCATTATTATTATTATTATTATTATTATTATTATTATTATTATTAGTCTACTTGCTTACAAATGGCTTTTAAGGAACCCGAAGGTTCATTGCCGCCCTCACATAAGCCCGCCATCGGTCCCTATCCTGTGCAAGATTTGATCGTGCCAGAGAATCAGTCCCATTCCGAGGCTTATTTTGTGGTTTCGTAACAAGCTGTTTTTTTTACGGTGATGGGTTGTTAGTCTTTCGCCCAGCCCCCAAGCTGGAGGACTACCCCTTATCGGTTGTCCAAGACTGCTTATTCAATATATTCGCAGCTACCCTCCATATCTGGAGGCCGTCTCTTCGATCCGCAACCTGAGGACGCGCCATGCCGTAGTGATAGAATCCACAAATCATGGACTATTATTATTATTATTATTATTATTATTGCACTATTTATTTACATCTTAGAGGGCTTAATTTTGAAGAAAAAATTTATTTATAATTTATTTATATGTTCACTGAATCACAAAAAAAATTTTCAGGAGATTTAAAGAAATCACAATGATTACATAATATAACTACACTATACTGGAATTAAAATTTATGTTAATAAATTGTGTATTTTACTTGATACATACATAAACATACATTACCATACATACATACCATACATTACATATACACACACCTGCAGATTACACGGTTTTATTTAATTAGTATTGATATAATATTTCATCTGACAAATTTAAATAAGCAATTCGTCGCTAATATCTAAGTTGTTTTCTTTTTGTATTTTGTAGTTCTTAGGCTAAAAAATAGAGCTAAAATATTCTAACTTTGTAAAAATTTGAAATAATTTTATTCCATTCCATACACTCTTGTGCGTTCCTTCATATGCACCAAATAAGATAAGATTTACCTATTTTAATCAGTAATCATTATTTTACTTCAACGTCCTAAGTGCCGCTTGAGATAACATGGGACGAACACAAAGATCAAACAAAATTTGTAAATTTGGCAATATGGTAATAAAATTTGCACACGTGGCCAGAGCATAATTTTTTTTTCACGTAGAAGAATGTGTCTCAAAACCATCTACAGTAGGTACAGCACACTTGGAACTTGTAGTGAACAAAATAGTTATACATGCATGTGGAGTACCTTCTTGTCTCACTATAGTGGCGATAACATATCGCTACAAATTCAATTTTCTATCAGCGTTTACGCTCTACATATCGGTCAAGAGTATAACTTCAAATTTTACGTACGATATGCACTGTTGAATGATCGATCTTAAGTATTAGGAGTTAAAGTTTACTTTACTCACTCAAATTAAGAAAGAAAGTGTGAAAGTGTGTGTTTTTCACAAACATTTTCGGCATCTTCTTTTAAAATTACATAGTTCCCACTGAGAAATGGGGGAGATATTTTTATGGGTATTGTTATTCAATTCTTCTAGCTATTGAAACAGTAACATTCGTCCCGACATTTTCTGTAAAGGTTGCGTATAATTACATATTCTCATAGTGCATGGCTGGATTTCACAGACAGTCATTCGAGCTCTAAACAGAGAGAGGGGAGGGAGAAAAAATGAGAGGTAAAACTGTGTACATTACCGGTCTTACTAATAAAAACTTTATACATACGTTTAACTTTCTTATACTTATACAATGAGTAGCTCGTTTATAAGTCATGTATAAATTCCTTACTAATAATCACTACATACGTCGTGTATAATTATTACACAGCTACGTCATAGTTTCGTCATTACTTCATTACGAAAGGTAATAGAATATCTGAGGTTCTCTATTGCATCCGGTAGAGCGCTATAGTGTACCGTGTTAAGTATCGATAGTACAAGTGGCTCCGATCGATTGCCATATTATATTTTGGTCAAAGAATACAAGCCACAGCAATATTATTCTAATTATTCTGTGCTCTTTGGTTTGTTCTTCTGCGGCTACAAGCCTACATCATCATAAAATGACAGTCGATACGAACAGCTGTTAGAGGGGCGGCCATTTTTTCTCTATATTCAACGCTTAAACAAAGCAATTCCCATTGTATAGTTACAGATTGTTTATACATCCATCGCTTGTGCATGGTTTATTAGTAACGTTTTCTGTCTCAGCTCTGCATAAGTCTCATATAAAAACTATAGGGGAGAGTCGGGTAGTATCGGACATCGGGTAATATCGGACATTGCGTTTCTTTCATCTACCACCATATGGTAGTACCTGAATGACATGGTTACGTTTCTCTATGCGACATCACAGAAACGTAACCATGTCAATCAGGTACTATCATCGTGTGGTAGATGAAAGTAACTCACTGTCCGATATTACCCGATGTCCGATACTACCCGACTCTCCCCTACACAGTTTATTAGTAAGACTGCAAGAGTATAACTTCAATTTTTACGTACGATATGCACTGTTGAATGATCCATCTTAAGTATTAGGAGTTAAAGTTTACTTTACTCACTCATATTAAGAAAGAAAGTGTGAAAGCGTGTGTTTTTCACAAACATTTTCGGCACCTTCTTTTAAAATTACATAGTTCCCACTGAGAAATGGGTGAGATATTTTTATGGATGTTGTTATTCAACTCTTCTAGCTATTGAAACAGTAACATTTGTCCCGACATTTTTTGTAAAGGTTGCGTATAATTACATATTCTCATAGTGCATGGCTGGATTTCACAGTCATTCGAGCTCTAAACAGAGAGAGGGGAGGGAGAAAAAGAAAGAGAGGTAAAACTGTGTACACTATGTCTGGTACAAAATTTCATCATTAGGCCAAAAAGATTCCTACATGAATTTTCAATAGGGAATGTTTTGACATCAAAGCCAGGACTCCACACAAAGCTGGGACTCCCTGGTAAAGACCAACTTCCTCGGTGCTTGTGTAACCACGAGCGAGCAACAACTATAATTGTCACCTCGTCGCACAGCAGCGCCACGGTCCATATATAATTGAATTACGCGGCGCTGAGACTCAAACGCCGTGAACAAATAACAGCGGGAAGATGAGAGTGTGTAATGAAGCACAGATGCCTCATGCTGATACTTGTGCCACGGAAGACACACAAACATTTCCTTCATGTATCTTTTAGCTCAGTTAACTGATTAAAAGTGAACGGTGTTCGATCGCGGGCGGATTCTACCAGACTGTCTGTGGAAATAACTGGCTTCAGATAGCTTTCTTCGAGTACTTTGGTTTTTCCTTTATTTCTCTTTCCACAGCTTCTTCGTTATTTACATTACCGTTTTAACGCATGGGCGATTATTACAATAATAATAATAATAATAATAATAATAATAATAATAATAATAATAATAATAATAGTAAATGTAGTACCAAGAACATATGACTCGGTTAAGAGAGAAGCTTTATATAACATTCTTATTGAATTTGGTATTCCCAAGAAACTAGTTCGATTAATTAAAATGTGTTTCAGAGTCCGTATATGCCAGTTTCTATCTGATGATTTTCCAATTCACTGCGGCTAAAGCAAGGAGATGCATATCACCTTTACTTTTTAACTTCGCTCTAGAATATGCCATTAGGAAAGTTCAGGATGACAGAGAGGGTTTGGAATTGAACGGGTTATATCAACTTCTTGTCTAAGCGGATGATGTGAATATGGTAGGAGAAAATCCAGAAACGATTAGGGAAAACACGGAAATTTTACTTCAAGCAAGTTTGGAAGTAAACCCCGAAAAGACGAAGTATATGATTATGTGTCATGATCAGAATATTCTACGAAATGGAAATATAAAAATTTGAGATTTATCTTTTGAAGAGGTGAAAAAATTCAAATATCTTGGAGCAATAGTGACTTTTACTTATTTTTGCGTAATATAGTGCAAGCTATTTTGTTTTTTGTTTTTCTAATTGATTGTCAATAATGAATGGATTACTCACTGGTGCGTAGTGTAGTGAATGCTATTTTTGTCTGATTGATGTATAGTGGTGTATAGTATATTGCAGGTAGATTCTATGTTTTACTTTACGCAAAAAGTGTAAGAAAATTTCGTATAAGTCATTTCGAAAGAAGAGATTAATGGAGTATTTCAGAACAATCTTCGGAAATGTAAAAAAATTCATCGAAACAGGATGGCACTGAACATCCTTAGTTGATACAGGTAAGATGCACTTGTATATTCTATTCATTTAAAGTTGTTTATGAATATTTTCCCCGTTTCAGAAACTAGAGTTACTACGGTAGAAAGAGTGACAGATTTCGTGGTAGCTGTACGAGACCTACAAAGGGCCATTCACAATAAAATATAAACGTAAAAGCGACGTGAGAGTCAAAGCTTGCGGTCAGGTTATTTAACGTAACCATTCATAATTATTTTCATAAACGTTAACAATGAAAGTGAACGTAAACGTGAACGCAGAAGCTTGCAAACTCCAAGTTTTTCATTTACTGTACCGTCACTGATTGTTGTTTGCTTGTATTCGTCGGTTTACGGCTAAACTGTATTTCATGGCCTTTATTGTAACGTCAAGTTTCCATTTTGTTTGATGCACTGCCTGCTGGATTGCATCTTATAGCTGGTTACACTGTCTGCTCAACCAACGCTTATACGCGAGTAGCCGCTAGGTGGCAGGCAGTGTTTTAGTGCACACCTGAGGGGATAAAAAGAAAGGAGGGAGCACTCCAAGGAAAATATGCTTGAAATCGGTGCGACAGATATGACGTCAGACTACACCTTTTACGCCCCATAATCCACCTCGAAATAACGCCAACTGCCAAATATTAAATTGCTACTGTCGGTTTCGGTCAAAAGTAAACGGATTAGAATGGATGTGGAGGTAACACGACTACTAGCACATTATTATATCAATGTCCATTACACTGTATATTTATTAAAAGCGTTATGGTTGTGATATGGACTGAACACTTCATTTCCACATTCTTTCTTTTATCAAGAAGGATGTTGGCATTCCTTCATACGTTAAAGCATAGGGGGGACATATCAACGGACTTATTCTACAGTTGAGCCGAACAGAATTTATATTAACTTACTAGCCGTACCCGTGCGCTCCGCTGCACCCGTTAGAAATGAATATAAAGTAATTACATAATTAAAATAGGACATTTGATCCAGGGAAATTCGTGTTTGATAGAAGGATAAATCGTTTAATATGTTACTTAATTTAAATTGTATTTAAAATATTAAAATGCGATCATTTTGATCCAGAGACCACTCATTTGGTGCAATGACAATTCCTTTAACATGTTTCTTAATTGTTATTACCAATTATTTTTGGAAAAGCGAAAATTAACAGAAAAATTTTGGCTACAGATTTATTATTATGTTTATATTATATTATATTATATTATATTATATTATATTATGTTATGTTATATTATATTATATTATATTATATTATATTATATTGTATTGTATTGTATTGCATTGCATTGTATTGTATTGTATTGCATTGCATTGCATTGCATTGCATTGCATTGCATTGCATTGCATTGCATTGTATTGTATTGTATTGTATTGTATTGTATTGTATTGTATTGTATTGTATTGTATTGTATTGTATTGTATTGTATTGTATTGTATTGTATTGTATTGTATTGTATTGTATTGTATTGTATTGTATTGTATTATATTATATTATATTATATTATATTATATTATATTATATTATATTATGTAAAAAGTGTGTTGATAACGGATGTACTCGAATTAGAAAGTTTTTAATTTGTTGTGGGAGCTCTTGAATCTCAGGAGGAACAGCTTTTACAACAGCGCAATATACTCTGCTTGTCTCATTACCCAATTTTTTTGCATTGCATTTATTGCATATATATTTTATGTATTTTAATACGATTCAATTGAGCATAGTTAAAATTTGAATTATACAATAATGGATTTCTAAGCTAACGTACTATTACTGCATACTAAATCAATACACTCTCGTTGTTCGTTAATTCTCTGAGATAAAAATGAATATGTTCATAAACATTATTTTAAGAAATACAGGAAATGAATATACAGAATAACCTATCAAGTTTTCTGTGCATAAGAAGCTATTTTAATCTTACCTGTCCTCAATTCACTCACAAGTTACTGTAATAACATTATAGCATTATGTCCATCCAGAGAAACTACACTTTCCAATGATGAAATAATAATTAATTATACAAATCGGTTAATTTAGCTTCCGATATTACTTCATACAAACACAAAAACATTGTCTGTAGGCAATGTTTCATAGCTTTCGATTGTTGTGTTCAAGGCCCCTTCTAGACGAAGTCATTTGTTTTTTATTTCAATACACCGCCTTAGATGGCAGTTATTTTAATTTTAAGACTCATTTATCTCATTAAATATCAGTCCTATCAAAATTTTACAAAGGATAAAACTTATCAGAAAAAGAAACTTTTGTTATGTAACATTTTTCACAAAAATCAATAATAAGCGAGATATTTCGATTTATTTAATTCAGGCCTCCTTATAACCCCCCTTTTAAATAACGTATTTTGAATGCAATATATCCTAAAATCTAAGTTACAACGAACTTAATTTATATTCCAATTTTCATCGAAATCCGTTCAGCCATTATCGCGTGAAAAGGTAACAAACATACAGACAGACAGACATACAAACAAAATTTTCAAAAAAGCGATTTTCAGTTTCAGGATGGCTAATTATACATGTTAACACCAATTATTTTTGGAAAATCGAAAATTGCCAGAAAAATTTCGGCTACAGATTTATTATTAGTATAGATTTATAAAAAAAATGACACCTGTTGAACTTGACTACACTTTTGAAATATTCACAACAACACGAACCAATTTGTAATCGTAATAATATGATAAACACACCGGAAAAAGAGATGAACTATGGGTAATTTCACGGCCTTACTAGTACACTTTTTGGTTCCACAGTTTCAAGCTTATGGCCCGGTGTTGGTGCACACCTCTATAACGTTTTCAGTAATAGCGGCGTGCACTATCTGCCACCTAGCGGCAAAATAACTTTGTTTGAGCAGACAGTTTACGCAGCCATAGGATGCGATCCAGCAGGAAGTGGATTGATGACTAAATTGCTAGTGTTACTGTAATGTCTGTGTTCTCGTGTTAATGTTAACTTTTTTATTGTGAATGACCCTTATCAGAAAATGTCTCTGATCTTACGGTGTGAGTGAAATGTTGTGTATGTAGGAAGAACTCTATACGATTAGTGAATTAGGAAGAATGGAATTTATAATTTATAAAGATACATCAGTGCAAAAAAATTTCAGCATTTTATCCTTTTTCATTTTCAGAAAATAAGTGATGAACCAGACAAGTACAAATGACATATATTTGACAATTTAAGTCTTTTGTTTGTATAAGTATATTATTTTCCCGACAGGCACGACAAAAGTATTTTATCGTCTGAATACCCGTCACATATATTATTCTGTCAAATTATTTCAACCCTACACTTCCTGTGAAACAATCTTTTGTTCAGGCAAAAACGAATATTTATGGAAAGGCATCAAACAACACAGATATGCAGAACAATTGAATTTGAAATATATTCCTGGGACATTTCAGTAAGCAACCTTCTTCGATAGTCTCCGAAATAGCTTACATAGTGAACAAAGGAGTAGTTTAATGGAAATATTATTTTAGTTTTTGAAATAACGATAAAACAAGTTAGTTATACATGCTGTGCATTCATCATTGTATTGTTCGAAATAGCGCGATATTTCTTTCCATGAGAAATAATAATTTAAAAAATTAATTCCTCTTAAACATGCAACGTGGATAGAAAAAGTACAAAGAGTTCTTATCGACGAATTAATCAATTACGGCAGCAAAGTATATGGACAACGTTACAGCCCAAACCTTTCATCGTAGAGTATATGGACAGTGGCTCTTGACATGGAGAGAGAGGGTGGCAGTGCATGATAAGGGTGATTAATGGGGATGAACATAGCTCACGAGGGTCCATAGTGGTCACCCGCTGGCAGAGGGACGCCAGACTGATGCGAAGACAACTAGAAATCAATCTAAACCGCTGCTAAAAATACTAGAGCACAATAGTCCGATAGCATTAGCACATTCACACCTAATCGATACGATTTGACGCCAATATCCAGAACTTCGTGCGAATGGGAGGGTGGGCACCGGCTGACAATAACAAACAAGCTCACAACCACTCCTGCTGCTACTAGAGTTTAACAAAGAAAACTTACAAACAAGGAATAAATGACAAACAACACAGAAAGTACGTAGTTCCAAAAGTAACAGGTACTCACAGAATCTCGATAGTTACGTAGTTACGTCGTTTTTTTTATTTTTCTATTTCATTTTTTTTAATTATTGTTAATAATATGGTATTCGTCGTCCCTTACCGTAAACGCTAGAGAAATAATTAAACATTAGTTTAGACAGCATACTTCAAGTCTTCTGCAATATATACAACAATTGAAGTGAAAGCAATTATAAAAATGTCTAGGAAAAAAGATTGATACCTTACACTTACAATAGTAATATGCGTCACAAGAGCGGTATGTTGAAGTTTTCATGTTCGAGGAAAAGTTTGAAAAAGCGAAACGTAGTTGAGCTTTTTTAATTTCCGAGAATTGAAAGAAAATATACCGCTCGTGTATCGTACATTATTTTGTGCGAAGATCGTTTATTACATACCTGAAAGAGAAATTCCTAACTAGTTGCAATGAAATCCCCATCTTGGTTTCTGTTCAATGACGGCAAATTTGCAAAACAAAAATATCTATCTTCAACATTGTTGCTTTAAAATATTTTCTGTGTTTACTATACTCCAGCAGGCCGTGATATACGTCTGACTTTTTTTCCCCCAGTCTATGATGAGTCTGGAATCTTGATTTTTTTCACGGCTTTCTTAATGTTACTTGCATCACGAATGAACTAACTTTAGTGGAGTTGTAGAGTTTACTTAATTTTTGCAAATATTTAAAAACAATTATTAACAGTGCAATTTAGGTGAAATTGCAGTGGTAAGTTTCCAATTTATAATTATTACTATATTGAACGTCTCTAAAAATAATATGTTAAAAGCTTAAAGCAGTAAAATCACTTAAGCGGTAAGAAGAGGGAAATTGTTATATGTGTTAGGTTGGGAATACTGAATGTGGAATTTTAGACTTTCCGCGGATTGGTTTTGTGCGGAAACCAAGCAAATACGCACGATCTCGCACAAACGTGTTTTTTCTATCTGCGTTTTAACATTGTCAGCCACCATGCACACAGAGGAAACATTTTGCCAGGTTCAATAATTATAGTGATTGGTGGAAAGCATACCGCGGTAGATGATAGAATAATAGATCAGAA
This sequence comes from Periplaneta americana, assembly GCF_040183065.1. Classification (NCBI taxonomy): domain Eukaryota; kingdom Metazoa; phylum Arthropoda; class Insecta; order Blattodea; family Blattidae; genus Periplaneta; species Periplaneta americana. The sequence continues at coordinate 130,765,991 of NC_091123.1, read as the reverse complement.
GTGATAGTAAGGTTACTAGCATCGGGAATGAGGTGAGTTGTGACCATTTAAACTTAGCATTTCTTTAATTGATTACTATTCTGAAGTTAAAAATATGTTGTGAATTCCATAGTTGCTTTGTACATAATTTTTTTTTTTTCGATTTTCAACTATAAAATTGCATTTTGCTTACGCACTTATCGCAACAATCGTTACAAATTACGCCACTCCTGTCAATTCTTTAACATTGTACACTATGATGCAAAATTGAACTGTAAATAATCAAGTTCCTAAAAGTCGTATGATTTGTAACAACTGTTGTGATAAGTGCATAAGAATAATGTTTTTTTTGTTAAAAATTGAAAAAAAATCTGTGCAAAGCAACTAAGGAATTAACAACACATTTTTAGCTTCAAAATACTAGCCAATTAAAAAAAGTATAATTCTGAATATTATTCTCTATTTGTAATATTCTTTTACCTTTAAAAATAAAAAAAAAATTACATACATCTTGAAATTAGTGTAACCCTGAAAATATTCAGAATAGAATCAATGTGTATACGATTTTTTTTTTGCTCAAAATATCTTCGGAAATAAGCTGTCTAAGGGGCGGTAACTCCTCGTGAGTCACCCTATATCAGGCTTGCATAACTGGGCGACAATTGTGGCGTTACGTCACTCATCGCAATACGTCACTCACCCCTTCCTTCCACTCTCGCGTCATTGACTTGGTAGGGGAGGGGGATTTGTATTCATTGTCTGTCTTATGTGATTGCGTACGGGCCACAGATACGTCATTCAACGCCTGTGGACTGTGGTCGGGGAATTAACGCTCTCCCTATGCTTTCCACCCCTCTCTCGCCAGTTCTGTATCCATGCCCTATATCAGACTTGCACAAGGTTTGCGCTCTCAGAGCCGGCTCACAGCTCATGGACGGAATGCAGATATTAGCTGCGCTCTGTATAAGGGTGGACTGGAAGAAGGGTTGATCTCGTACAAAATGTACACAAAAGGAAGTACTATTACGAATGTTTATGAAATGAATTCCCGTTCAGTGTTTACAAAACTATCTTGAACTATTATTAATTAATAAAAAAATATTTATTTCACAGAAATAATAGAAATTCTATAGCTCCTTAAATGTACAATATCATTTTGTTATATTTTTATTTATCAGTACATGAAAACCAGGTTTTATGTTGTTGGCAGCTGAAAGGAACAGTAGCCTACTGATCGTAATGAAACATCACTTACAGATGTTCGATGTCCGCCTTTATTAAAGTTGATTATAGAAAACAGTTGCTCACAAATATAAAAGTTGAGCCAAACATAGCAATCATTTTCACAGCCAGCCTGTGTAGTCGTGGATATTATTGCTAATGTTTAGTCTTGTAAAACTCAACCAGACTAGTAGTATTATTCAAACGATCTTTAGCCCTTAGGTCACATTGAAGATCAATAAGTTTGAGCTGTAAATCGTTAAATGTTAAATGTTATGTTCCATCTTTCAGATTCCTCCATACTGTACTGTAGCAGTAGGTAAGCAACGTGAAACAGTTACCGAGAATAGGCCTACACACTGCACTCCACTAGTTAACTGAGTGGTCGTTTCTCCCTCCTCTACCTATAGCAAGTCTATGTCATTCTGACGTACAGTATCTTCCTCTCCGTTTCGGCGAGCCGTAAACACCGCTCTCCCGCTCCAAAGAAGCGCGCGCGCTCTTTGAGCGCTGTTTGTGCAGGTATGCCGTATATGATACATACTGTATTACATATTCACTTCCTTCTCACAAAAGTCTTATCCCTCCCAAATAAATTATATTGTTGCGCCACTGGTAAGATTCACTTTAAGAAGAAAAAAAATCCACCGAGGTAGTCAGAGGTAGCGAGATTCGAACCTATCTCGGGCGATGCGTCAGAACAAGAGTCTAGCTGGCTGCTCCTGAAAACCTCGGAGAAACCCAACCGGGGAATTCAGTCCAATTGGTATATTAACTCGCGCTCGAGCGTAGCTCCTGGTCAGAGGAAAACTCGCTACTGCTCGTGTACGCCAGAGGCAGTCGCACTGTTGACTCGTGTCTTGTTGCTTGTGGTAATCAGGCACGACATATTCAATAGTGTAGAGTAGACCAACATTTCAGGGCTGAAGCAACATTACCAGGATGAAACCTGGAAGCAGTTCCGGAACTTCAGAGAAATTAAATTTCCAGACACGCTTGAAGAACTCTGAAACTTCATCATGTTCCGAACACCGCGAAATACTCTAATCTCAGCTCCTACTCTACATTACACTACGCGTATATTTCTGCTAAGGTGAAGACTTAACTTCCCAGTACGCGACATTAAGGTGAATAAGGGAAAGGGAGGTAGAGGTCCCATGTTTTCTTTACCTAGTCACTATGGTTTGTACCATGTTTCAGCTGATTTTTGTCCGGAGAAACCTCGGATCTTTATTTTATCAAGAGATTACAGGGACATCAAAGGCCAATTTGAAGGAAAAAAAAGTGGAATAGGAGTACGACAAGGATGACCTTCATCACCTACCCTGTTCAACATCTACTTGGAGGATATAGTGAAGAACTATTTTCAGAACATGGGAGGAGTGATAGTAGGAGAAAGAAGAACAAATTGTGATGATGATATGAAGAGTAGATGATACTAAGGAATATGCTACTATAGCTAAATGTCAACAAGACTAAGACCATGGTCATAGGAAGAAAAGTAAAGAAGGTAAACTTGCGAATTCTAAATGAGGCAGTAGAGCAAGAGGACAGCTTCAAATACTTGGAATGTACTGTAAGTTCATGTATTGTGGGTCCCTATCACCACGGCATGGCGCGTCCTCAGGTTGAGGATAGAGGAGTCGGCCTCCAGATATGGAGTGTAGCTGCGAATATATTGAATAAGCAGTCGTCGACAGCCGATATGGGGTGGTCCTCCAGCTTGGGGGTTTTTGTCACCTAGTCTGCTGTCAAAAAATCTTAAAATTAGAATTTATAAAACAGTTATATTACCGGTTGTTCTGTATGGTTGTGAAACTTGGACTCTCACTCTGCGAGAAGAACAGAGATTAAGGGTGTTCGAGAATAAGATTCTTAGGAAAATATTAGGAGGTAAAAGGGATGAAGTTACAGGAGAATGGAGAAAGTTGCACAACTCAGAACTGCATGCATTTTATTCTTCATCTGACATAATTAGGGACATTAAATCCAGACGTTTGAGATGGGCAGGGCATGTAGCACGTTTGGGCGAATGCAGAAATGCATATAGTGTGTTAGTTGGGAGGCCGGAGGGAAAAAGACCTTTGGGGACGCCGAGACGTAGATAGGAGTATAACATTAAAATGGATTTGAGGGAGGTGGGATATGATGAGACAGGATTAATCTTTCATAGGATAGGGACCGATGGCGGACTTATGTGAGGGCGGCAATGAACCTGTAGGTTCCTTAAAAGCCATTTGTAATTAAGTACTATAAGCAGTAACATGAGCTGCTGCCAAGAAGTCAAAAGGAGGATAGCAATGGCCAAGGAAGCTTTTAATAGAAAAAGGAGCATTTTCTGCAAACCTCTGGAGAAAGAACTAATGAAGAGACCAGTGAAGTGCCTGAAGTGCTTTGTGTGGAGTGCAGCATTGTATGGGTCAGAAACATGGACATTACGAAGAAGTGAAGAGAAACAACTAAAAACATTCAAAACGTGGATATGGAGAAGGATGAAACGTGTGAAATGGACAGATAGAATAAGATACGAAGCTGTGTTAGAAAGAATGGGCGAAGAAAGAACGATGCTGAAACTGATCAGAAAGAGGAAAAGGAATTGGCTGGGTCACTGGTTGAGAAGAAACTGCCTTCTGAGGGTTGCACTGGAAGGAATGATGAACGGGAGAAGAGTTCGGGGTAGAAGAAGATATCAGATGATAGACGACATTAAGAGATATGGATCATATGTGGAAACAAAGAGGAAGGCAGAAAATAGGAAAGACTGGAGATTTCTGTGTTTGCATTGAAAGATCTGCCCTTGGGCAGAACACTGTGAATGAATGAATGAATGAATGAATGAATGAATGAATGAATGACTTCTCTTGACCAGAGAATTTCTTGTATATTTAATTAGAATGAAGAAATTACTATATAATAATAGTAAGCCTATAGAACGTGAAGCATATAGAGATAATCTATGGCACGTTGACTCTGCTCTCCAGAAATGTTTCAGAATCTGTATGGATTCGAAAATACGTCCCCTTTTCTCACTATTTGTTTGTCATATGGTTGGATTTTGTTTCTTTGTTGAAATAATAAAAACCTCTCTTTAATAAATAATATTGCAATGTACTATTAATTATTTGTAGTGTGTTTCTGTACCTATTATTCTATTTACGGTCTTCTAGAAAAGCTAGGTGTATAGGAAGGATCTAATCTCGCTGACAACTCGGATTATTTTATTAGCAATTTCACCAGGACATAAAAAGAGAAGTCATAACGTTTTCCCAGCTGAAGATGATCCCTGAAAATACTTATCGGGAAGAAGCTGGGATCAAGTAGAAGGCAACATGATTGGAACAGCTCAGGAAATAATTGAAGAAGAAGGCACAGGAGTAGAGAGATCTGACCCGGCTTTCAGAGTTGTTTCTGCTGGAGTATTTACTCAAGGCGTTCACTCGTTAATTAATTAAGAGTAGTCGCCGACAGCTCACGTTGTGACTTGAGCCGAGGCTCTCCATGAGACGATGGGATGAGGCAGCAAAAACGCGTACAATACTGTACATGCCTCGCGTCTGTTAAAAAGGCAGCACTGCAGGAACTAAGTGAAACTCACACGCTCTTATACAGAGGTGGAATGGTGAGAGTAAGACGCTGAACAAGTGACTAGGGTGCATTGATACTGTGAAATAAGAGGGAAGTCAATGTTTGAGTCGATTGGCTAATGAAAGTGTTTTTAATGAACGGGTGATAATGAATTAGACAACATGACAGTGTGAGAAAGTGACAGAACCAGTCAATGAGACCGAGTAACTGAGTGAGTGGCCGAGTAACTGTGTGAGTGGTCCAGTAACTGAGTGAGTGGCCGAGTAACCGAGTGACTGGCCGAGTAACCGAGTGCGTGGTCCAGTAATTGAGTGAGTGGTCCAGTAACTGAATGACCGAGTAATTGTTTGAGTGGTCCAGTAACTGAGTGAGTGGTCGAGTAACTGAATGTGTGGTTCAGTAACTGAGTGAGTGGTCCAGTAACTGAGTGGCCGAGTAACTGTGTGAGTGGTCTAGAACTGAGTGAGTGGCCGCATAACTGAGTGAATGACCGAATAACTGAGTGGTCCAGTAACTTGAATCAGTGTTCGAGTAACCGAGTGGTCGAGTAACCGAGTGAGTGGTCGAATAACCGAGTGAGTGGTCGAATAACCGAGTGAGTGGTCGAATAACCGAGTGAGTGGCCGAATAACCGAGTGAGTGGCCGAGTAACCGAGTGAGTGGTAGAGTAATTGAATAAGCGGCCGAGTAACTGTGTGAGTGGCTGAGTGACTGGATGAGTGACAGAGTAACTGAGTGAATGGTCCAGTAATTGAGTGGTCGAGTAACTCGAGTAACCGAGTGAGTGGCTGAGTAATTGAGTAAGTGACTGAGTAACTGTGTGACTGGCCGAGCAACTGTGTGAGTGGCCGAGTAACTGTGTGAGTGGTCGAATAACCGAGTGAGTGGTCGAATAACCGAGTGAGTGGTCGAATAACCGAGTGAGTGGCCGAATAACCGAGTGAGTGGCCGAGTAACCGAGTGAGTGGTAGAGTAATTGAATAAGCGACCGAGTAACTGTGTGAGTGGCTGAGTGACTGGATGAGTGACAGAGTAACTGAGTGAATGGTCCAGTAATTGAGTGGTCGAGTAACTCGAGTAACCGAGTGAGTGGCTGAGTAATTGAGTAAGTGACTGAGTAACTGTGTGACTGGCCGAGCAACTGTGTGAGTGGCCGAGTAACCGAGTGAGTGGTAGAATAACCGAGTGAGTGGCCGAATAACCGAGTGAGTGGCCGAGTAACCGAGTGAGTGGTAGAGTAATTGAATAAGCGGCCGAGTAACTGTGTGAGTGGCTGAGTGACTGGATGAGTGACAGAGTAACTGAGTGAATGGTCCAGTAACTGAGTGGTCGAGTAACTCGAGTAACCGAGTGAGTGGCTGAGTAATTGAGTAAGTGACTGAGTAACTGTGTGACTGGCCGAGCAACTGTGTGAGTGGCCGAGTAACTTCAGTCAGTGTTCGAATAACCGAGTCAGTGTTCGAGTAACCGAGTGATTCACAGAGTGATTGAGTGAATGATTTAGTATTCGGCTGAGTGATCCAGTATTTGGATGAGTGAACGATTGAGTAAATAAGCAAGTTATTTGCTGAGTGAAGGAGTAATTTAGTGAGTTATCGAATAAATGGGATAAATGACCGAGTAATGAACTGAGTAAATTAATAAATGAACGAGTCAATAAGAGAGAATCATTGAATAGCAGAGATAATTGCTAATGAGTGGTTAATATGAGTAATGTAATGAGTGAGTGACCTATGTAGCGAGATATAACTGAGTAGCTGCATGAAGCAATGTGTGAACTTTGAATGAAGGAAGTAAATCGTAAGTCATGAAGGGAATGTGGACATAAAGAATAACAATGAATGGTGTTGCGTTTCTGATTGATTAAGTATTTGAATGACCAAGTATGAGTTTTGAGTGCTATAGTAGGCTACTCAAGTTTCATCTATCCTGAGAGAGGTGAGGCATTCATCAAGTTTAATCAGGCATCTTTGTGAGAAGAGCGTCATCTCGGTCAGAAGTTGAATAAACTTTTACAATCGATCATGTCTCTGGAAGCGTGTGCTTTAGAAATGAAGTCTCTTCTTGGCAACTCAATACTTCGTCTCACCTCTTTTCCTGTAGGTTTACTCAGTTCTCCGCTTCCTCCTGCCTCTGTTCGCTTCAGGAGGGTCAGTTACTGTTAGGGCCCCAGATTTCATTAATTAACTTCATCCTCCTCGCCAGCCACTGATAGCTTTATTGGAAGGGGTGGGAATTCCAGCAGCATCTCCTAACTCCCGTGCTTCTGATATGTAGTCCGCCTATATATTACCTAGAGTAATCACTTCTGCAGACGCAGCACCAGCAGAGTCTCTCCAAGTAGGTACAAAAATTAAAGATAGTTCACATTATCACACAGAGTTTTAAGATCGTCTAAGTTAAAAACGTTTATATTAATGGATAAAGTGAACGGAGAAAAATTATCTCTGGCATCGGGATTCGAACCCGGGTTTTCAGCTCTATGTGCTGGCGCTTTATCCGCTAAATCACACCGGATTCCAGTTCCGATGCCGGATCGAATCCCCTCAGTTTAAGTTCTACCTCTCAGTTTTCCCTTTGATGGCCTACCCTCATGTACTGTGACACAATGTCCAACAGTATGTACAGAAGTGCACTCATTACGAGTAACTAAGTGGTCGGGGTCCGACGGAAAATGGCACCATCTTGAAACACAATGTAATTATTATTATTATTATTATTATTATTATTATTATTATTATTATGAAGTCAACATGATTAACTCCACTTTTGGTTATTTCAGAGCTTCTAAGTTGGCAATGTATTAAATTGACCATATTTTCAGTGGTCAAAGTGATTAACTCCATAGTTCAGTAAAAAGCCCACAGAATGCAATATTATTCTTGACTACAACACAGAATCAATTGTGTGTATTCAACTTTAACCTTGAATATCTCAAAATTTTTGGAAAAGGAGTTAATCATGTTGACTTCTGAACTCCTCATATGTATCGAAGTACATATGATATTTCCGTGTAGGAATTCTGCGTTATCATATGATGAAGAATGGATAGAACAGAGAAAAATTCTCTCCAGGACCGGGAGCCGAACCAGTGTTTTCAGCTCTACGTGCTGACACTTTATCCACTAAGCCACACCGGATTCCAGTTCCGACGCCGGATCGAATCCCTCAGTTTAAGTTCTACCTCTCAGTTTTCTCTTTGGTGGCCTACCCTCATGTACTGTGTCACAGAACATGTGACATTGTCACAATGTCCAACACTATGTACAGAGGTGTACTCATTACGTTTATTTTTACTTTCTTCAATTTAACTGTGATGTGTGAGGGTCTGACTACGGATTACCTGTATGGTATTTGCTCCCTTGTTTAACAGTTTCAAAACTTTTATATGGTGAAACGGTATTTTCAGCAGTAAAAATTTGGTATATACCAAGAAAGTTAGTAAATATGATTGGCAAAGTAATTTAAAGGCTAGTTCACAAAAAACCGGAAACGGAAACGACAACGAGAACGGAAAAAATGTTGAAATAAATGTATTTAAATGTGAGCATTCACAATAGTTAATTTAAATACATTTCAACATTTTTTCTGTTCTCGTTCTCGTTTCCGTTCCCGGTTTATTGTGGACCTGCCTTAACTTTGAAATTGAAAACATAATTTGCCGTATTGATTACATTTTTAATAACAGGAAAGTTTGAAGTTCTGATCTACCACTTGGACAAAATTGGTCCATAACACTACAGCTAAAATTACATGTTTTCTCACAACTATAAGAGTATAGGCCTAACATAATTAAAGAAAGATAATAGAATAAACTTAATACTTCTTTTGAGTCTCTTCCGAAACAAAATGCCTAGAACATATAATTCTCCCAGAAACTAGGCCATATGTAAATTACTCAGAGAAGAAACTAAAATGCTTATGTGATATCAGGGATGGAGTGAAAACATAGAGGGCATCAATTGCATATTTTGGCATTCACGTATTACCATAAAAATTAAAACTAAGAGGCAACCTCAATGCAAACCAGGCCGGCCAACAATTTTCACACATGAAAAAGAGAATATATTTTCAGAACATCTCGAAAAGATGACATAAATTGGATTTTCAATAGGCGAATAAGATCTGCGAATTATAATAGAGAGCTCTCTTGACAAAACAGGGAACACAGTGACTAACTTCAAGAACAATATGCCTGGTCACGAGTAAGCGAAACTTTTTCTAAAACGTCATCCTAACTTCACAGTCAGGTTGTGGAGCAATATTAAAAAGGATTGTGCAACTATTGACGAAGAGATTATCAAAGACAGTGTGTCTGCCGTGAACCTTCAATATTTAGAAGTTATTTTTAATTTAATGTTAGGATATATAGCTATGATTCTGGTCAGAAAATATTCACAGACTCAAAAAGTTTATGCAGCAACTACGTACTACACGCCAAATCCATAGTAACGCTCCAACAACGAATCATTTATAAAATGGCGACTCCTAGTGAGAGTGCCCATGTTGTTTTGTGGTATGCAGAGACAAAATAAGTTATTCAAATGCAAAGAAACTTCCCTTCGTATGTACAATAAGGACCGGCCGACATTTAAGGCTTTCAAGGGATGGTGTAGTAAGTTTTTGGCCAATTATAATGTGTTGAAAGGACACGGAGGCGGGAATCCCGGTATTCAGGAAGAGGCTATTGAAAATGTGCTAATATCGTCTAAAATAAGTTCAAAGAAGTCAATCAGACAAGCAGCGAAAGAACTTGGAATGAAACGGTCAACGGTACACAAAATTCTTAACCATCGATTACATTTTCACGCCTACAAGGGATGAAACGGTCAACCGTACAGGAAATTCTTAACCAGTCATTACATCTCCATGTCTACAAAGTACAGATTTTGCAGGAAATCAAACCCGACGACTGATCAAAGCGAGAATCATTTGCAATTGAAATGCCAGCAAAAAGAGTTCAGTGAATCCAGCTGTAAGAACAGTCAGCAATTGCAAAAGGGATCGAGAGATGAAGAAGAAACAAAGATAAATCAAGATTCTGCAAGAACTGGAAGGGATGAAGTAGCATTAGCGACACCGAATAGAGATATGTCAGTGGGAAGGAGTAAGGGACAGAAAAGTTATAACTTAAGAGGTTGGTGCATGAGTGACAAAACTTAGGAAAGTGATAAAGTGGAAATGATCATAGTGACAGACTAGATGGTAAGGCAAGGGAATAATAGTGAAAAAGGATAAGATACAAGTAATGTCAAGGGAGTGATAATAAGTAAGTAGTGATACAAATATAATAAAGAAAGTGGGAATGGAAATGTAATGAAACTGTAGAAACTACTTCGCCTGAAAATATATAGATTAGATTAATGGGAATAAGTGGTCAGTGAACGTTAGTGATTCAAGTGAATAAATAAGTTGACAACTTGGGAAGAGTTCAACTTAATGCAAATAATGTGGGGACAATTAAAAAGGAATTGAGAGAAGTGATTGTTTAGTTAAATGAGATTAGTAAGAATAAGATAGATAACTAGGAAAGGGAGAGGTAAGTAGAAAAAGAAGGGAAGGAAACAGAGGTGAGAGACGTGATAGAAAAGTGATCAGGGTTATTTATATATCCGGATGTTTAAAAAACCATAAGCAGAATATGTATCCAAGGGAGTGATGGCACTGTATGCAGAAATGTGAAGGGCCATCACAACCGATGTAAGCGGTGGAATAAATATCATATATCATATCATATATGGGATGGCATTGCTAATAAAACCTTTTCATCGCGCATTATGCTTTCAAATGAGGCCACCTTTCACCTTTGAGATAAAGTCACTCGCCACAATGTGCGAATTTGGGGCTACGAAAATCCCCATGTAATCCAGGAACATGTGCGCGATAGTCCAGAAATTAATGTTTGATGGTCACATTATTGGGGCTATTTATCTTGAAGACACTGAACTGAAAACTTTACGTGTTTAGAGACATTTCAATGCATAGTATTATTTGTATACATTTTTTTTCTTTACCTGTATGTGTTTAGAATGTTCGAGGTTCATGGTGGACACACTGTATAATGCAGAGTGTTGCAAAACTCCATACTCAAAATTCTAGGAATGGTAGAGGAGCCGAAAACAAGGATTTTTCGTTAACTAACCTTAGATCGGAAACCAATAGTTTCGTCAGTCGTCACCTTCGAGACGACGCAACCCCTCATTTCTCTCTTCAAGTGCGAGAGCATTTACGTGGCACATTCGGTGAACATTGGTTTGGCCGGGGTGAGCCCACTGCATGGCCTGCTCGTTCTCCTGACCTTACCCCACTTGATTTTTTTGTGTTGGGACATTTAAAGAGTTTAGTGCATGAAACGGCAATTGTGTCAGAGGAGGACCTCATTGCTCGCATTCTTGTAGCTGCCGATCACTTACAACATCAACGTGGAGTATTTCCACGTATGAGAGATGCATTATCACGTCGTTGTACATCATGTATTGAAGCAGGAGGCCGCACGTTTGAACAATATCTGTAAACAAAATGTCACCAAAACCATTTTAAATGGTTACCACACTCTCAATGTCTGTCAGCAATGTCTGCGTTCGAAGGTAACGACTGACTGTTGCTTTCCGACCTATGGTTATATAACAAAAAATCTTTGTTTTGAGCTCCTCTACCATCCCTAGAAGTGCGTACGGAGTTTTGCAACATCCTTTCCATTATGACCTTAAATTTGCTGTTTTTAATAAATTAGAATGTCATGTAAGTATAATTTCAGTGCATTTTATATTAGTTTGGTAAACCAGCACTCATTTTGGGGTTATACTGGGCCAAGATGATACTCAATACAGTATACTATGCAAGTTGGAAAGTTGAGGCAAAGTTACCCCACGTCAAGGGAACATTAATTCAATAGACCTATTAAAAATTATGAACTCAGATAAAAACAAAACAATGTGTTTGCAATGCTTTATGAGTCATTGTTACTTCATACAGAACTCCTTGTATAGAGTTTAATTAAAGTCAATGCGCAAACACATCAATTACAGAAGCTTAGCTTTACTTAGTTACTTACAAATGGCTTTTAAGGAATCCAGAGGTTCATTGCCGCCCTCACATAAGCCCGCCATTGTCCCTATCCTGTGCAAGATTAATCCAGTCTCTATCATCATATCCCACCTCCCTCAAATCCATTTTAATATTATCCTCCCATCTACGTCTCGGCCTCCCCAAAGGTCTTTTTCTCCTCCGGTCTCCCAACTAACACACTATATGCATTTCTGGATTTGTCCATACGTGATACCCTCGATCATATATACCCAGATTGCTCTGCGTTATAGCCTTTGACGGTAACAACTTTCGTCGATTTACTATGCTGCCATCTAGTGGTTACATAAGGAGTCACGTCATAACTCCCATTTGACTTGCATTAGCGACTGTACTGCCATCTCGTGTTCGTTTACAGAAGACGGGTGGCGATCCTGGCGGTTGTTCTCTTCAAAGTGCAACCGATTTTAACATAGGAATGAGCAATCTATATGTGATCTGGGGTGCTACATGCCCTGCCCATCTCAAAAGTCTGAATATGTCAGGTGAAGAGTACAATGCGTACAGTTCTGCGTTGTGTAACTTTCTCCATTCTCCTGTAACTTCATCCCTCTTGGCCCCAAATATTTTCCTAAAAACCTTATTCTCAAACACCCTTAATCTCTGTTCCTCTCTCAAAGTGAGAGTCCAAGATTCACAAGCATGCAGAAAAACCGGTAATATAATTGTTTTTTTTTTTATAAATTCTTTCACATTTTTTGACAGCAGACTAGATGACAAAAGCTTCTCAAACGAATAATAACAGGCATTTATTCTGTGTTTAATTTCCTTCCTAGTGTAATTTATATTTGTTACTGTTGCTTAGCTTTAGAATAGTAAAAGAACTGAGCCTCTGTTACCCCAGTGGACGGTACTCAACTGTGTTTTAAAGTAAAAACTGCAGTAATATGCCGTCTTCTATCTTCCTTAGTTTTGTTATCATCAGGCTTCGAGACTTCGGACCCAATAGAGCAGTTCAGTGGAAAATCGGCATAACGGAGTGCTGAGTATAGTGCTAAAGCGTACAGTGGGTGGGAGTACTGTAGAATGAATGCCAACAAATACGCAAAGGAAAACGCTCTGGATTTGAAGGTTCTGACGAATAATTAGGTTTTCATACAAACCCATTTTCAAACTGTGTCTGAAACTATTACACGGTTAGAAAAGTCAGAGCAAGAGATGCCGGAAGCCTTCAAATTAGTTGAGGAAATGACACAGAGAATTAATGAGACACCAAGTACACCGGTTATTGAACGTGTAAAACAGAAGTGGAAATCAATTTTATGTAAAAATAACGGATATGGAACATTGTTTAACATAAACAGTAAATTAGTGGACATAGAGTCACCCGAGAATAAAGGACTGTGTCTTAAAGACTGCAATGACGTTATGTTTTTTCGTTTTGCTCCTATCACGTCATGCGACGTAGAGCGCAGCTTTCCACAGTACAAACTTTGGCAGATAACCGAAAAAGATTTACGTTTGAGACACTGAGAATGTATCTTGTAGTAGATACATTGCAATTCGGTACTGTAACTGCACTTCCTAAAAACGACCAATAGGATAAATGAAAAAATTAAAATTGCTACATGCTTATTTCCACCATTAACACTGCGTATAATTACACACAATAATGCTTATAAAAGACAGGAGAATAAATGCCTTAAACATTCCTTTGTCATTGTCATTGTGTAAAGTATATTTACTTTCAGAATGTACATATGTGTGTGTTTCCCCATACTACCGTACTCTACTCTAAATAGCAACGTTGTTACCTCAACACATCTCTACCTACCTGCAGCGAGTCAACAACCTATAGTGCATGCACAGTAAACTTATTGTATCGAAGTCTCGAAGCCTGATTATCATGTTAATTTAAAGTAAATGCTTACTGATGAAGGATACTTTAACCGGGTAGTTACCGAATGTCTGGGGATTTGGGAAAACCCATTGTTGCAAATGCAGAACAGTTTGCGAGATTGAAGGGAGAATGCTAAAGGAGAGTGGGGGTGTTGGCGCAACCGCTTTGTTTAGCGAGATGCACGAGGGGAAAGGGTAGGAAGCTGTCATTTCCTGCGCTTCAAACCGCTGCTGATAATTCGCTCAGCGCCTCAGATGCAGGCAACCTGCGTGACATGAATAACACACACAATGCTCATCCTACGGCAATCTCGTTCAGTGCGAAGTGTCTCTTTGTTTTGAGATATTTTTATCAACTGCCTAATATAGCCTCAGGGGGTTTCGTAATCTGTTCAGGATTCTACGGGAAGTTAGTTACTACTCAGTCATATGGCAAACTGAACCATAATCCCATTTGCTTCCTGTGTTAAACATGTTGGAAGTTTACTTAAAATAAATAAAAAGCCAATCACCGCACTCACACACCTACTGGCACTTATGCCAGAAATAGTGTATAAGTATGTAAATATATATTTATTGTTATTTATGTACAATGGCTGGAGAGGGCATCCTGCGCGTATAAGACCCTAAAACGGCCTCTGGCTCAAGGCCAGTAAAGTCAATAAACATCACAACATCAACTTCGATATGCACTTTAAATTAAAACACCCAAGTAGCTCATATTATGGAAAAATTGTGTTCTCTACTTCAGTTATTCCCAAACTGGAGTTGGCGATCTCACGGGGGGGGTCGTGTAAAGAGGGTTGTGAGATTATTTACAAAATACATTACACTTAAAACCCTTTATTAGCATACACTTACTGTGTATTCAGAAACATAAACAACATTTAACATAATAATAATAATAATAATAATAATAAACATAATAATAATAATAATAATAAACATAATAATAATAAACATAATAATAATAATAAACATAATAATAATAACAACAATAATAATAATAAACATAATAATAACAATAATAATAATAAACATAATAATAATAATAATAAACATAATAATAATAATAAACATAATAATAATAACAATAATAATAATAATAAACATAAGAATAATAATAATAAACATAACAATAATAATAAACATAATAATAATAATAATAATAATAATTGAGGGTAGCTTTGAATATATTGAAGAAGCAGTCGCGGACAGCCGATGAGGGGTGGTTCTCCAGCTTGAGGGGTAGGCGAAGGGCTAACAACCCATCACCGTAAAAAACAGCTTGTTACGAATCCTTCAAATAAGCCTCGGAATGGGACTGATTCTCTGGCACGAATGCTTTTATCATCCAGTCTGCTGTCAAAAAATCTTAAAGTTAGAATTTATAAAACAGTTACATTACCGGTTGTTCTTTATGGTTGTGAAACTTGAACTCTCACTTTGAGAGAGGAACATAGGTTAAGGGTGTTTGAGAATAAGGTGCTTAGGAAAATATTTAGGGCTAAGAGGGATGAGGTTACAGGGGAATGGAGAAAGTTACACAACACAGAACTGCACGCATTGTATTCTTCACCTGACATCATTAGGAACATTAAATCCAGACGTTTGAGATGGGCAGGGCATGTAGCACGTATGGGCCAATCCAGAAATGCATATAGAGTGTTAGTTGGGAGGCCGGAGGGAAAAAGACCTTTAGGGAGGCCGAGACGTAGATGGGAAGATAATATTAAAATGGGTTTGAGGGAGGTGGGATATGGTGATAGAGAATGGATTATTCTTGCTCAGGATAGGGACCAATGGCGGGGTTATGTGAGGGCGGCAATGAACCTCCGGGTTCCTTAGAAGCCAGTAAATAAGTAATTAATAATAATAATAATAATAATAATAATAATAATAATAAATAATAATAAAATATTTTCAGTAGGTATAGGCCTACACTAATGTAAAAAAATAATTTTATTAATGAGACAAATATGCCTGTTTCGCAGAAAGTAGCACAGCCTTTCCGTACTAACTGGGAATTGCAACGAAAAAGTTTTCTTCAGAAATATGTGTTTATTATTACTGTAAGACATAGATATAAATATTAAGTTTTATTTAACGACGCTCACAACTGCCGAGGTTATGTCAGTGCCCCCATTATCCCGGAATTTTGTCCCGCAGGAGTTCTTTTACATGCCAGTAAATCTACAGACATGAGTCTGTCGCATTTAAACACACTTAAATGCCATCGACCTGGGCCGGAATTGAACTCGCAACCTCAGGCGCAGAAGGCCAGCGCTATACTAATTGCACCACCCAGGTGGACTACACGGATATATACACAGCCTACATAGTGTTCTGCCCATGGACAGGTATTTCACTGCAAGCCCAGCATTCTCCAATGTTTCCTATTTTCTGCCTTCCTCTTAGTCTCCGCATATGATCCACATATCTTAATGTCGTCTATCATCTGGTATCTTCTTCTGTCCCGAACTTTTCTCCCGTTCACCATTCCCTCCAGAGCATCCTTCAGTAGCCAGTTTATTCTCAACCAGTGACCCAACCAATTCCTTTTTCTCTTTCTAGTCAGTTTCAGCATCATTCTTTCTTCAGCCACTCTTTCCAACACAGCTTTATTTCTCATTCTGTCTGCCCACTTCACAGGCTCCATTCTTCTCCATATCCACATTTAAAATGCCTCTATTCGTTTCTCTTCATTTTGTCGTAATGTCCGTCTTTCTGCCCCATACAATGCCACACTCCACACAAAACACTTCATTAGTCCTTCTTTAGTTCTTTTTCCAGAAGTCCGAAGAAGATACTCCTTTTTCTATTAAAAGCTATGGCTCTAAATTTAAATATTATAATGTTTTATTTTCAAAAGGAAAATATTTGACAAGTTTTATGGGCATTGACTCTAAATGGTCTTCGCTGGGTAATAGGTATATACTGATTCGTTCCCCTACGGTTTGCAGCACTTACTGACAGAGAGTTCAGCTGTCAATGTAGGTTTTTCGGGTTGGGGACAACTGGCCACAGAGGCAACTCGCCATATAATTGAAATTCGTATGAAAGACAATTCGACACATAATTGAAATTCGTATCAAAGACAATTAGCCACACATTAAAATTCAAGTTAATACTCAAATTCGCAACACAAGACAAATCTAGAAGCTGTAAACTAAATAGGAATTATGGCGGAAGAAATTCGCTTCACAAAATCAGAAAGAGGCTCTGACAAATTAATATACCTTGGCTACATGTACACGAGACTTAGAGAAAATAAGAATGGAGTTGTTTGGCGCTGTGACATGCGTGGCGGGTGTAATGCAACAGTCACGTTATCAGAAGATGGAAGCAGTGTCGTCAAAGAACAGTCTGAACACAATCATTCTGCAGACTGGGGAAGGATTATGGCAAAGAAATGTGTAGAGAACATGAAGGCAAGGGCGGGGACTTCCCGAGAACCAACGTCTGTTATTATTCAAAATGAGTTACAGCGTACTGCAAACGAAGCCACTGTGAATCTACCGAAGAAACCATCTATTAAAAAAACTGTGCGCCGTGCCAGGAAGCTGCACCTACCACCTGAACCAAGGAATATTGACGAAATGAACGTTATAGCCGACAGATACACTAAGAACGTACAAGGATAAAGGTGGTTGTTGTGTTTTGAACCGGAGGACAACGTAAAACTTATCATATTTGCCACTAATTCACATTTAAATAAATTGTTACGGTCCCATTTTTGGATAATGGACGGTGTGGCAAATTGTCTATCTGTGGCAAATTGTTTATTTGTGGCAAATTGTCTATCTGTGGCGAATTTTCCCTATTACCAATTTTCTGTGGCCAATTGTCACAGTTACCAATTTTCTGTGGCCAATTGTCCGGAACCGAGGTTTTTCAAAGTGCTATTATTTAATAAATATTTTGAGAGTCTGCACTGTTAACTCCAGAGCTGCAGGATCAAGGAATTTTTTTAATCTGTACTATAGTGGTAAAAACGAGTTTTGCATATTGTCATTGAATGCACATATAGAGGGGACTCGGCTAATTCCGCAATATTAAGGAGTAAATCTATCATATTTTATCAAAATGTTTATTGGAAAATATTATCACGATATGTAGACCTGGACAAAACCTTTCATTACCAAATGAGATAAAGAGGCCTATTAAAATGCAAATATATTTAGTTGTACATACGTTACAGTTGAAAAAGAACAACTCGGGTAATTCCGCAACAGTGCGGATAAATCCGCAATAAGACTTGGCTAATTCCGCAGTCGTAAATAATTATGAAATACATTATGAAAGCAACATAAAAGGAACAATAGAAACTATAAGGGATCTGATACCAGGTGCCGCACAGGAATGGGACAATTTTCCTCGAAATGAATTGGATAACCTGGTTTCCAGCATGACGCTTCGTGTACGGGAATGTTTACGAGTTCGTGAAGGCCACACACATTATTCAATTGACTCAAAATGTGTTTTTGTTTTGTTTTGTGAAACCAATGAGATCTGGATTTTTGTTGAAAATTCAGACAATTTTTTTTTTTCATTATGTGTGTAAGAAGTTCATAATTTTATTTTGTTTTTTTATTTATGTAATTGACATGTAATAGAAATGCAGAATTATTTGTGGCACATCTGATCCAGAAATAAAAAAATTCTGTAATATCATATATATCATATGTCATATCACATCATATATATATATTTATTGTATCGTATCCTATATCTTATCACAGTGATGTCAAAGCAAGCGCATTTTTCTCACCTTGACGTCGTGCGTGGGCATTAAGCGCTAGATATGGAAGGAGAAATAAGCAGCCTGTTGGATTAAGAAAACAGTGGTGCACAAACTTCAAACAGAACGTGAAATTTTATGTCGTTATATTTATATGGCTTCTTTCTGTTTGATATTATCTATATTGTGTGTAGAACAAAAGTACTAACACCTATTTCTTAGCATAATATTTCAGTTGTGTTTTAAACGTTAATAACACAAGAAAGAGTAAACAAGGAATATTCACACAAATTCCATAATACCTACAACTATACTGTACTAAGTGAATTAAACACATCATTCATAAATAAAGTGTTATCCCAAAGAAAGACACTGAGTATGACATGATAAGTTGAAATTGATATTGATGGTATCTTTAGCCTTATAAAAGTAATCAAAACAATATTACAGCACAAAGCAAAGTTGCCTAGGTATATGTTTTAACTGTAACTAATATTACATAATAAAACTCTTATCGCATTATGCTTTTAGGTGATATTGGTACGCAACTTTCTGTTATCAGAATATTAAATTACCTCGAAATCTGCTGAAGCTATAGACCTGACGTTGTACCATCACATAGGCACATATCTTTTGTTTGTGATGTAACAGTATTTGCTTTGTTAATTCATTTCCTTACAAACATTTTCCATGCGAATATTTTCACATATTTTAATACAGTAACCTACCTTCAGTAATACGTATTTACGATATATTAGATTTACAAAACATTGTTTCAGTACCTGTAAGGCTACGAAACAAACATATCTGACAATTTCACTTTTCTGTAAAAAAAAATTTGAGAAAATATTCCTTTTTAATAAAAAAGCAAACTTGTGAAAAATGAGCATTACAATTAAAACTTACATCCTTATAATGAAATTAAACTTCTCAGACAAATCTAAAAATTAACAAGGATACAGTTTTAATAAGTTCTCTTCCCTTTATCTATTGAATCAGTTTGGCCATCCCTGTATATAGCTTGACCAAGTGGCATATACTACCTCTTTCGTCTGTCTCTTTCCTTTCCGCTGTAAAGCGCTCAGACTCTCATGGGCTCTAAAGCGCGCGCTTGCTCCTATGGGCATCAGTTGGCATCACTGTCTTATCATTATTAAGTTTCGGATAAAGTAGTTGTATCAGGATAGGCTGTATAATTGTATAGGACAGGGCCTTGACTTGCTTCAGACTAAATAAACACTAAACCCTTCCACTAGCTAAAACTATCTGCTGGGAAAAGCGCTCCTCACGCCTTAACTAATACATCAGTGAATGGACAGTACAGCCGATAAGAACTAAATATGATATGATACATTTATTCCATCACTTTACATCGGTCGTGATGGCCCTTCACGTTTCTGCATACAGTGCCATCACTCCCTTCGATACATAATTTTCTGCTTACGCTTTTTTAAACATCCGGCTATTACATATAAATGATCCTGATCACTTTTCTATAACGTCACTCACCTTTGTTTCCCTTCCTTCTTTTTCTATTTACCTTTCCCAGTTATCTATCTTATTCTAACTAACCTCATTTAACTAAACAATCACGTCTCTCAACCTCTTATTACTTGTTCCCAACACTGTTACATTAGTTGAATCCTTTCATGGTTGTTAACTTATTTATTCACTTGAATCATTAACGTTCACTGACCACTTATTCCCATTAATCTACTCTGTATATTTTCTGGCGAAGTAGTTTCTACAATTTCATTACATTTCCATTCCTACTCTCTTTATTATATTTGTATCACTACTTACTTATTATCAATCTCTGATTATTACTTGTATCTTATCCTTTTCCACTATTATTCCCTTGCCTTACCGTCTTTTATGTACTACTCTTTTCACTTTATCACTTTCATACGTTTCGTCACTCATGCATTCTATTTTCACTTCAACAAATTTCTTTGTTTTGTCACTCATGCACCAGCCTCTTAAGTTATAACTTTTCTGTCCCTTATTTCTTCCCACTGACATACCTCTATTCGGTGTCGCTAATGTTACTTCATCCCTTCCAGTTCTTGCAGAATCTTGACTTCTTATCTTAGTATCTTCTTCATCTGTCGATCCCTTTTGCAATTGCTGACCCATATTTGAGGGGCTTACAACCAGAATTGACCAAGTCCACCAGTGATCAGTTTGTGGATTAATACAATCTCGGATGAAGAAAACTTAGATTTATTCATTGTCATAACAAAGTCCATAATTCATTTGTTACTCCACAGAGGGCAGCATTTCCTATGAAAGGTGAAGGTTGCTAAGCGTGAGCCAGGAACTTTAAGACTCAATATCTCAGAACTATTCCAGATGGATTTGGTCCACTCTGGTTGTGAGCCCCTCATTTGTTGATGAGAACTAAATATACGAATACGTCGTCATTACTGTCGCTGGGGGACATGCGACAACTAGTTAATGTTTGTAAACAAAACGCACAGACCAAGGATGCCTATCCTGATACAGCTACTTTATCCGAACCTTTCATATTATACAATATTATCTTTACGTATTACTCTGTTTAATTCCAATTAAATAGACATAAAACTGCTGATGAATTGAAAGAAGAACATTAACTTATTTGTAAATTTGTTAAAAATTTATTCCTCGCCACATTTCTACCTACTGTCCAAAAGGGAAGAGAACACGAAGACCTTTAAAGAGATGGCTTGAGACCGTAAGGGCCAGTAGGCTCAATACTTGTTAGGATGATGATGATGATGATGATGATGAAGATGATGATGATGATGATGGAAAGATAAGACCTCTGTATTTATATTTAATGGAAGTATAGGGGAGAGAGAAAGTGTATAAGCAGATGTGTAGAATAAATTATAGGTCTAAGTATTTATAGGAAATGAGAATAGTGACAATGGATTAGGTGTAAGCAAAATAGTGAGAAAGTGAAAGTGAGCGCAAATAGGAATGAGTGAAAATAGTGAGAAAGGGTCAAGAGAAGTTAACAAGTGACAGCATAAAATTAGTATTAACATTTGAACGTTGGAACAGTAAATGAATATAGGAGAAAAGGTCAAAGAACAAATAGGACAAATAATTCAATATGATAATTTATAGACAAAAATTGAAGTTGAGATTTTAGTGAATAGTAGTTAGAGGAAAACGGGGGTTTGAAAGGAGTATATAATATTAAATATATTAGGATTAATGAAAAAATAGAGAATAGCAAATGAAATGTAGAAGAAATAATGAAGGGGAGTTTGACCAAGTAACAAAAAAGGTACATAGTGTAATTGGGAGTATTTGTGTAGACGTGTACTGCAAATAATGTGTTATTGTAATAATATGTTAATGGTGTCACCGGATACAGAAATTAAGGTACACCATTACATGTAAAGAAGTGCTGTGACGAAATATATCATATCATATCATATCATATCATATCATATCATATCATATCATATCATATCATATATCATTCATATTTAATGGTTTCCTGTGTTTTATGTCCGAGAAAAATCTGTAAATAACACAAATTTCAGCGTGATTTCAATAACACCGCTTAATTTGAACTATATTTTCCATTTTGGTCACTTGGAATTTTTCGAAGAATATTTCACTGGGTAAAGTTCCCAGAAATTTACCCATGATTAGTTCGAATAGACAGAAGAACGGACGAACGCGTTGAAGAGTTGGACGAAAGCGTGGATAAACATTCACGCTTCCGATTGAACCAATAGAAGGCCAGTAGAAGAAGGAGTGGATGAGTAGGTATGAATGAATAATTAATCAGTTAACGGACGCACAAATTCACAAGTAAATAAGGGAAGGAAGAAAACATAAAAAGAACTGGAAAACGAACTGCGTTGATAACGATTTCCCGCATGCTTTCGTGGAAGGAATTAACGCGCAGCTCGGAAGACACACAGCCAGATCATTTTCACCCCACTTTGCACTCTCCAAACAAATTGGGTTGCGGTTTAGGGGTGAAGTTGCGAGCTAACGGAGTGGCTTCGGCTAATGGGACTCATGGTTTAGGGATGGAGCCCAACTTGGTCAGTTTGTCTACGGCGAAAATGAGCTCGACTTCTTAATTACGCAGCTGTTGAAGGGAAGCACTATTATGTAAGCGTTAATTATTTATGATACTACTTTCACGAGGAGGGTAAAGTGCTCCTATGAAACATACAAGAACATGTTAGCCGATGACCCCATATGTAGACATGATGTAAATAGAGGCCAGTTCCACGCCATATTCAAATCTGGTTAATTCAGAATCACCAATCAAGCATTGTCAACGTCCAGGTTCTTGAGAGAGCCATCATTACCATCACTATGTTCAGAAAGTTCATGCATTTGCATATATTTTTTGTTCATTGGCTGTAATTAATTGCCGATTAATTATCTTCACAATCATCAACATTCAAGTTTAACAAACGAATGTTATGTTGCATATATTTGCATATTTGGCTCTTTTTTATAAATGCATAATATTTCATGATATTTATATTATTGTGGCACATTTTCGCGTTTACGATCATTAAAGCTGATTTTATTATGTTGCAGCAACCATTGTCATGCACAAATCTTTATTAAATTCACCGGTAGAAGACGAAGAAGGTTCCAGCACTACTTGTGTAAGAAGAACTTGTTTCTTCGACGGAGCACGTTTTTATTTGTGACATGAAGTTCACTTTTTAAATGCGTTTATCACACAATTTGCACAGAACGATTTTGCTGTCACTAGTAAAGACATCGTCAATTGTAACCCAATCTTTTAACTTGCACGTGACTGGGCCGTAGCAGTAGACTAGCTAGCTATATCACCTGATGTCAGAATAAGCTTTTCAAGGAAACTGAAATAATTACCGTTTCCTTTCAGAGCAACTGATTGAGGGTGTTTGTAACAAACGGTCACACCCAATGAGTAATTTTCACTGTCCTTCACCGCGGTAGCAGTACAATGACCGACCCTTCACATTGGTATTTGTTCCTACTTTACCGTTACTTCTTAAGGGTTATACAAAATGTTAGCATGGCAAAGGGATGTGCATTTTTGACACATTACGTTATTATTTTCAATTATTAAATTATTTTTATGCATTAGAGACGAAGTGACAAGCTTAACTATTTTCAAACGTGTAGCTTATGAGCCAAGTCGAGGGAAAATCGTTGAAAAAATGTGTATTGTTCCAAAATATGCAATATCCTTCAACGTATATAATATTCGCCAAAATATTGATTATGCACTAAAATATGTCAAATATGTAACTCAAAACTTCGTAATAATGATCCCTTTGGTGTGATTCGACGACATTTAAGCTTTTCTTATACAGTAGCTATATATATAGAAACAGAATATGTAATTACTAGAGCCCGGAATTTTAGGTGCTAAAAGTTAATATTGTTCCTCGGTATAGCTTATAAAATAGAAGCCATGCCCCCACTTCTTTGACACGTCATTCTTGTCATTC
Source organism: Periplaneta americana (assembly GCF_040183065.1). Classification (NCBI taxonomy): domain Eukaryota; kingdom Metazoa; phylum Arthropoda; class Insecta; order Blattodea; family Blattidae; genus Periplaneta; species Periplaneta americana. The sequence continues at coordinate 130,742,069 of NC_091123.1, read as the reverse complement.
AGTATTTTCCATTTAGTACCGTTAAAGGTCTCTAATTTTCTCAACCACCAATTACAAATTAGCGCACGGTTTACAAGATTCATTATCCAGTCCTTGTGACTCTGTTGTCTATTATTACATCTCGGACATCTGTGAACTAGGCCTGAACCCTCCTGACGGGCACCACATCTTTTCATCTACACTCAGTGTCATTCTTAACTTTTAGCACCTAAAATTCAGGGCTCAATAATTACATAAAATCCGGATGATGATGATGATGATGATGATGATGATGATGATGATGGAAAACATATCCAGAGACTTTAAAAGAAGGGTAAAACAAACAATACATAAATCTAATACCCAAGTGAAAGATTACATGCTCAAGGAAATTGTAATGATAACTAAAATAAATGTAATATACATTATTAGAAAATGAAGTAAATAAGAGAAAAATTATTACACATAACGGTGATGGAGGCACAGTAAAGAAGAAGATAAATTGTATTCTAGTACTTCATCATATTAATTTCATTGACGAGAGAAAGTGGATGTTCATGTATGCTACATCTACTTCAGTATTTTGTGGACATGCAGTCAGATGTTTGGTAGTGTGAACCCACTTAAAACCGTTGGGACTAGTCATATTTTTTCAATATAAGAGAGGCAGTACAAGAGTGGAGCAGTGTTTGTACTTCAGCTTAAATGTCTCGTAACTCGCAGAAACTTGAAATATAACTTGAGGCGTTACAAGATACGGCTGTCAAAACCAGAAGTTTTTTTCACATCGTTTTGATTTATATTTCTCTTTCCTTCCATTTTAGCACTTAAAAGAGAAATCTTGATTTGGTTTCCTGGTGAGAAATGTAACTTTTAACTCGACAACATTTCAAAGGAACAAAATATCTCTATATTTCTAGAAGGGGGAAAAAATATCACTACTTAGCGATAACTGATGCACTCTCTCACAGCAAATGTCAACCCCAACTGTCATCGCCCAAGCTGAGTTACATAGAGAAGGAAAGCAATGGCCATTCAAAGGTCGGAAAGGCTTATATTCTGCTAAACGTGGTCTGTGTGATTTATTTATTTATTTATTTATTTATTTATTTATTTATTTACTTACTGATTTGATTTATTTATTTATTAATTTATTTAATTATTTGATTTATTTATTTACTTATTTAATTATTTACTTACTTATTTATTTATTTATTTATTTATTTATTTATTTATTTATTTATTTATTTATTTATTTATTTATCTATTTATTTATTATTTTGCTAATAATTATAACATAACATATATTATATATAGAAAAAAAATAGCTCTCCCCTGAAAGAGGAGAATTCGTGCTCGGGGCGGATTCCTGGATTGAAATTAATAAGTATATAATACAATTTATCTTATGTCTACTATGCAATTATAGTATATAAATTTAAATTTACAATTTTTCAATTTTCATAAAATCCATACATGAATCTTAAATTTCAGAAATCCCCACAAGCCACAATTTTTCTCGAATTCAGTTTTTTATATAGTTGAAATATCATACATTCGCCTTCCAAGTGGTGCAGAAATCCCACATGTCCAATGTTCAGTGTATATTTCTCAGCGGCAGTAAGTTACAGTGATTTGCAGGAAATTGCAGGAATACCACAAATCCAGGGAATGTGCACTTTTTTTTTTAGAAACTAAAAAAATCCAGATTGATTTTCTTTGTTTTTATAGGATTAAAGGAATTTGAAGAATTGAATATGCAGTGTAGAAGTAAAATAGCCCTGCATATTTTCAGACCGAATAGCTCATGTTGTTTGTAACAAAACACTATACCATCATATTAATAGAAAGTCCATAGTTTTTTTCAGAAAAAAATGTTTTCTTTTGTGTTTAACAACGAGCATTAAACAAAATAGATCTAGCCACTGTATCAAATACAAAAATTAATAATACCACAATTACATATATCAAAACAGTAAAAAAATGTCTGTTATTATTCGATTGAGAAGCTTTTATCATCCAGTCTGCTGTCAAAAAGTCTGAAAGTTAGAATTTATAAAACAGTTATATTACCGGTTGTTCTTTATGGTTGTGAAACTTGGACTCTCACTTTGAGAGAGGAACATAGGTTAAGGGTGTTTGAGAATAAGGTGCTTAGGAACATATTTGGAGCTAAGAGGGATGAAGTTACAGGAGAATGGAGAAAGTTACACAACACAGAACTGCACGCATTGTATTCTTCACCTGACATCATTAGGAACATTAAATCCAGACGTTTGAGATGGACAGGGCATGTGGCACGTATGGGCGAATCCAGAAATGCATATAGTGTATTAGTTGGAAGGCCGGAGGGAAAAAGACTTTTGGGGTGGCCGAGACGTAGATGGGAAGATAATATTAAAATGGATTTGAGGGAGGTGGGATATGATGATAGAGACTGGATTAATCTTGCTCAGGATAGGGACCAATAGCGGGCTTATGTGAGGGCGGCAATGAACCTCCGGGTTCCTTAAAAGCCAGTAAGTAAGTAAGTAAAACAGTAAAAAATTTAGGAGTGCAGTAGAACCTCTATTATCCGTGGTAATGAAAGGGGTGGTCTGAACGGTTAATGGAACAAATCGTATAATCCGTGTCATAAAAGATTTTAATAAATTAAGTGCATAATACAGGGCGATTCAGAAAGATGGAAACACTTTTAATTTGCTATATTTCCTGAACTATGTGTTGTATTTTACTTCTGTAAATTACATTTGATTGTACATACATGGAAATTTTAAAGATGTTCCACATGCCCGCCTCCAGCTGCATGGACAACATATAGACGGTAGCTGAATTCGTCCCACACTCGTTGCAGAATATCTTGAGTCACTGAGTTCACCGCTGCTGTGAGACGGTTTCTTATCTCATTCAAATTCATGGGAAGAGGGGTACGAAAACTGCATCTTTTACGTACCCCCACAAGAAAAAATCACAGACTGTCAGGTCGGGGGACCTCGGTGGCCAGAACTGAAGTGCCAAGTCTGCATTTCCCTACTCGCTCTACGAGTTGATTTCATTGGGCTACGTTCGAATGCGGTCCACGTTCTCCTCCGATACACGCGGTCGACCTGGGCTTTTACCTTTATTCAAAGAGCCAGTTTCGTCGAATTTTGTTTATTCCAATGATAAATGCTCTTCCTCGTTGGAGATGTAACATTAAACTTACGCCGAAATGCACGCTGCACAGCAGTCACAGACTCGCTTCTACTGAATTCACGAACGCAAAAAATCTTATGTTCCATAGTAGCCATCTCGATTACAACTGACGTGGTACTGTACAGTGCAGCGTATTCGAAACAGCTGACGGTACAGTGCGGTGGGGCGCTCTATTGGCAGTATTCGGAGCTTTACACCTTCCTCTTTCAAATATACTCGACAGAATTAAAATACAACACATAGTTCAGGAAATATAGCAAATTAAAAGTGTTTCCATCTTTCTGAATCACCCTGTACTTTGGCCTACAATTTTGTGATTTCCTTCATGGTCTTGTGTTTAACGTGCTTTGTAGTGAATCACGAGTTCACTAGAAGTTCGGTTGTCAAGGACGGCTTCTGAAAATCAAGGGTTGTTGGTTGTTTGTGAAAATACATGAATAGTAGAAGTCTCATGTTGGAGATTTACATACTTTATACACCTTATCATTTTTTTATTAAATCCTTTACAGTTGTACTCGTATGCTTTGAAGCAACATTTACCACAGTTTCTCCTTCCTCAAACCTCTCAAATATTTGTCATTTTTTCGATAATTAACACAACACGTTTTCTTTTGACAATTGTGGAAGAAATGTTGGATAGAAGTTATACATACTGCCACTGGAATAATAAGGATAAGGTCTAAATGGTACACGGGTTTGTGAAAGTTCTTGAGGTAATTTCTATGAAAGCAGGTAGTGACTATTTTACAAGTAAATATTTCTGTTGCCGACAGCGAAACATTCCTACTAAGTACTTATATATTGTGTAAGCGTAAAAGTACTTATGAAAAACTACCTATTAAAAAATATTGTACTGTACTTCATATTTCTTCTGCAGCAAAAAAAAAAAAAAGGCTAGAGAAAAATGTCGGATAATCCGACAATCGGTTAATAGGGTGACGTATAATCGGGTTTCTACTGTATATTTAAATTCAAATTTAAATTTTCGAAGTCAAGTGACCTACATATGTAAGAAAACTTTTTCCATAATTCATTCCCTCAAACCAACGTTCTACCACTCAGCCTTAAAAAGAACCTGATCCAAACTTTAGTGATGCCCCATTTCGATTATTGCGATTCTCTATTCACGAATCTAAATACTGATCTTGTCCATAGACGACAGCGTCTTCACAATATCTGAGTTCGTTTCGTTTGTAACATTAGAAAATTCGATTATGTAACACTGTCACTAGAATTGTTATCTTTGAATCCACTTAAAGAAAGAAGATTCTTCAACTCCCTCTTATTACTATTTAAAATCATCCACACCTCCACACCCTCTTACCTAGCATCTCGTTTTGTTTACCTTTCACTACCTCGAACCCGGAACATGTACCTTCTCTCTATTTCTCTGCACGTAACATCCTTCTACTCATCATCTTTCAGCATATCGATTCCACGCCTCTGGAATTCTCTCCCTGACCATGTCAGAGACTGTCGGACAATATCAAAATTCAAATTTAAATTAAATAATCACATTCTAATTCATGGAATTGCTTGTTGAACACCTGTCAGGTTGCGCAACTTCGGCTTAACCCATGACATATAGTAAATATTGTAACCATGGTCTTGTAAGATTGACATTTAATATGTAATGTATTTATTATTATTATTATTATTATTATTATTATTATTATTATTATTATTATTATTATTATTATTGGCAGTTATCACTATCATCACTACTATCTCTATTTTTTTTTCTTGTATTAGCTCTATGAGAGCTCTGTAGTGTTCTTTTGACCCTGTTGACCCTCTATAGAGCTTTAATTTAATTTGTATTATATTCATCAGTGTTTGTATATATTTTTTGTATTTAAGTGTGCTATCAGGTAGGATGGCAGAGAAGGCCTTGGCCTTAATCCTGTCAGGTACGTATTTCGAGTAGAATCGTGATTTTTGTCCATATCGATAGGAAATCTAACAAAGAATAATTGAGGGGTTTGCCGGAAAAAGGGCGTATACGTCAATATGGTGAATTGAGATACAGGCAATCTAAGATTTTAAAACGCACCTGAATAAAATGTTATATAGATAGTGAACAAAATTATACATTAAATTAAAAATCTTAGCGAGTATAAATGTTTTGCAGCATTTAGGCAATTTATATTATTAAATTTCCTTATATTTGTACCATATAAAACTTCGGTCTATACGCCCTTTATCCATATAATGATTTGCTTAGGGGATGTAATGTAGATTTCAGATTTAAATTTCACACGGAATTGAAACAAAGATACATTTTATGACATTTATTATCTACTTCTAAAGTAATTTACATTATTTCAGATATACTGAGTAGACATTAAGTACGCAAAGCAAAATCTCTGAATATAGCAGAAAAAGAAAATCTCCATTTTGTGTGAACATAAATAAATAAAATTTATTCTTTGTATAATCCTGATAACGATAAGCCCAAAAATCTGAATATTGTAACAAATCTCTTTATAGAACATAAAATATTTCCGTCTGAATCTATGAGTTTCATAAGTTTGTTTACTCTTAAAGCAAGGACAATAATGAACATAAAAAGCAGTCAAAGGAAACAGCTGGACTGACTAAATTGAACTGTATATATTTGCTTAGTCTCTACCAAGAGAAAACACGCACAGTACAGTATGCGGTAACGCGCAGCACTAGTTCTACTTGTAGACTGACTGACTAAATCGCGCGCGCAATCACGCACGCAGCCCTGTCCTGCAGGTATGTACAGTACAATCAAAACAAAATTTCGCTACTATAATTAGCGAATTATTCACTACATTTTAAACCGTTTTCCCGAAGAAGGGCGTAGAGGTCTAACCGCCTTTCTTCCGGCAAACCCCTCAATTTATTCCTCTGGTGTATTTCAATATCGTGGACAGTTTTCGTGCAAATTTAATTTTAAAAACATCGAATTTTAAGTTTCTTCACTATGCGAACAAGTGGAAACGTCGAGGCAGAGAGCAGCTCACCTACCGAGACTCACCGACTTCGTTGACCTCTATATCTGTATCACGAGTAGAGTGTGTTAGCGGTGATGTTGTCGGACTGCTGAAACTTCAAACTTAATTCTCTAATTAACCGTACATTTAATCACAAAACGTAATATAGGTTTTCTATTCATTTAAGTGTATCCTATCGTCTCTTTCAATCTGCAGGATTATTTCACTTACACCCTGTATTGTTCACATAATTTTGCATGTTTATGTACTTTTTTCAATTTCTGGGCTTAAATATACATTTAAAGTTCTTTATAAGATGAAAAAATTGTACTCCCTTTTCGTTCCCTAAAAATTACTGTTTTAAAGTTAGAGGAATAAAATTGTTGTTAGTAGTCGTGAATAGCACAGAGCATACATGTACAGGCAATTCACATTTTTTACAGAAAATAAAACAGAAAAAATTTAAGTTCATATATATTATGTAAAACATTAGAACTTATTATGTTATGCTTGAATAGAACTTATTATTACGTTATGCTTGAATAAAAAATAGTCACTTCGAAATACCGAACGCTTTTGAAGATAATCATTTTTGTCACTCCTGAGAAATTATCCAAATTCACATGTGGGGTTTCTGCAATATTAACGTTTCAGTTGAGATGAAGATTTGACGATGAGTGTAATTTATGGTCTTGATCACAGTCTAGTATATACAGTCATGAAGCTCAATACGTAGTAAATATGCATCCATAGAAAGTTGCTAACCACTAGGATCGTTACTATCGCCTCATTACAGACAATGGGAAATAGTACCTGCACAGTCCATTGTTCCTAGTACACTTGTAAACTCAAGCTTCGTAACTGTATATACTAAACTGTGGTCTTGATTTAGAATCCCGTCCCACATATATAGGCTAAACGTGCCACCTTTTTAGTATCGCAGGTGCAGAATAGTTATTTATACAAGAAGAATACAGAGTGACTCATTTCTGCATGCCTGAAAGGTTTTTTAAACGAGCCTTTGGGCGATTTAAAAAATCTCACAAGTGACAAAAATTAGCAACTCTGTGTTGTTACGAGGGTCATTTCATAAATAATGCACAGGATGGCAGAACTGTGAAGTGTATGATGCAACACCAATGAAAATTAAGTCAATTGCAGTTGAAGGATTAAGGAAGAAGCACGTGTGTTCGTTTCGTCTATAGCTTAATCAGTGTTTAGGTAACGAGAGCTAGAAATAGAGCCTACATGTGTCTCGAGTACTGTGATGATTGAAGATCAAAGTTCGAATCTTTATATGTCAAAACCTCACAGAAATCTACAGCGGAGTAGAGTGGATCTTAATACATACATGTTTGCATGTGAAATCGATGTATAAATTTCCATGTTTTATTGTATATTTTAAATTCAATATCAATGCTCAATATCTTGTAATTTTTAAGAGTATAAAGCTAGGACCCTATAATGCTCAACAGAGTGAAACGTTTTTCCAAAAATAATGTAATAAAAAAAGCTATCAAAGAAAATACTTATATAATATCAATAAATTGCCGGTACGCGTAGAAACTCAAAACATTTAACTATTTAAAATACCTACTATCATATGTCATATTATTTTGCACCCTACGGCTCGACGTCACATTCTTAGTCATAACATGGCCAACATTTAACAAGTTTATATACGAGTATAAATGCACGTCTGAACATTTGGTCAGTAATGGCAACTGGACGAAAATAGTAACCCGCTGCGTGGCTGTTGTTCAACTGCACAGGTGGTTTCGAGTCCAAGGAATATGCACCGACGCTCTGGAGTGAACAAGGCTCTGAAATCAGCTACAAGGGTCGGTCCAGTTTTTTTTTTTTGCCACTACTATACACTAAGTAGCCTAATTTTAAAATCCAGCGATTTTATTTTTCTTGTCTATGTAATTTGATACCCAGCGATTGGACATTTCTTCTCTATTTAATTTGAAACCCACCGATTGGATTTTTCTTATCTATTTAATTTAGAACCCACTGGTTAGATTTCTCTTTTTTATTTAATTGAAACACAGTGATTTGATTTTTCTTCTCTATTTAATTTGAGACCCATAGATTTGGTTTTTCTTCTCTACTTGATTTGAGACCCAGAGATTTGATTTTCCTTTTTCATTTAATTTGAGACCCAGGAATTGGATTTTTCTTCTCTATTTAATTTGAGACTCAGTAATTGCATTTTCTTTCTCTATTTAATTTGAGACCTAGGTATTTGATTTTTCTTCTCTGTGTAATTTGAGACTTACCGATTGAATTTTTCTTCTCTATGTAATTTGAGACCCAGTGATTGGATTTTTTTTCTCTATTTAATTTGAAACCCAGCGATTTGATTTTTCTTCTCTATTTAATTTGAGACCCAGCGATTTGATTTTTCTTCTCTATTTAATTTGAGACCCAGCGATTTGATTTTTCTTCTCTCTTTAATTTGGAACCGAGAGATTTTCATTTTTCTTCCCTATTTAGTTTGAGATCCAGTAATTGGATTTTTCTTCCTCTATTTAATTTGAGACTCAGTAATTGGATTTTCCCTTATCTATTTAATTTGAGACACAGCAATTTGAATTATTTGTTTATTTAATTTGAGACCCAGATATTTCATTTATCTTCTTTATTTAATTTGAGACCAAGACATTTTATTCTTCTTCTCTATTTCATTTCAGATCCACTGATTGAGTTTTTCTTCTCTATTTAATTCGAGACCCAGGGATTTCATTTTTCTTCTCTTTTTAATTTGAGACCCAGCGATTTCACGTTTCTTCTTTTTTTAATTTGAGACCCAGCGATTTCATTTTTCTTCTCTATTTAATTTGAGACCCAGCGATTTAATTTTTCTTCTCTATTTCGTTTGAGGTCCAGGGATTTGATTTTTATTCTCTATTTAATTTGAGACCCAGCGATTTGATATTTCTTCTCTGTACTAACAATATTATTAACTAGTTTTATTATTGTGGAGTAAATTATTATTTATAGCTCCCTTTCCCATATATCTTTATTATTATTATTATTATTATTATTATTATTATTATTATTATTATTGTGTAATTTCTCAGTTATCTGAAGTTGCTAGACATAACGGTCCCAACAGGGACCTGGTCAAACCTGCTATATTTGCTTGATGATGGAACCTGTATCTATTTCCGGAACGTTGAATTCCAGGACATATTGGAACACACACACGCCTATAAAAGAAAATAATTTATATATATATATATATATATATATTTTTTTTTTTTTATTTTTTTTTTTTTTTGCAGAATCAGGAAATTATTTTATGAAGTGCTAAGATAAATATTGGACTACACTACAGGCCAAATTATAAAAGCCTTATACACACAGAGTAGGATATACACGAGTTTCTGAGGCGGCGTATCAGACGTAGGATAAGACAAAAATTTATTGCAGGTCCATGAGATAAAACAATGTAAGCTTGATAAATGTAACCCGGAGTTCAGCAGATCAATAGAGCACGCAGTTCCGGACGCAGAAATAAACGAGGGGGAATTACCGAGAACTGTACTTCGCAGAAGAAACAAAAACCTGGAAACAAACGTGGTCAGGTTCAATTCCCAGCTTTTAAACTGCACACACACACACACACACACACACACATCACTTTAATAGCGTATATGCATGTCTTGTTTTGAACTAAGTTCCCTTGAAAATTGTTTATAAAAATTTTGCCAAAGAAATAATATGTGTATATTTATTACACTTTATATCATCATTATGTCAATTATAAAGTAAGAAAAAAATGGTCGAAATGATAATACAGCTTTTTATTCTATTATTTAACGACGCTGTTTCAACGACTAGGTTTTTCTAGTGTCGATGGAATTGATGATAGCGAGATGAGGTTGAGGATCCGCCAGAGATTACTTCACATTCGATTAATAGTCGCGGAAAACGTCATGAAAAACCCAATCAGACAATCAGTCCAAGCAGTAATCCAGTAATGGAACCCACGCCCGAGATCAGACAAGGTGTAAGAAACGATGGCAATAGCTCGGCCATACAGAGTGTTTCAGGAGGAATAGTAAATATTTTAGGGGGTAATAGTACAGTCTAGTATATACAGTCACGAAGCTCAATACGTAGGGAATATGCACTCATAGATAATTGCTAACCACTAGGATCGCTACTATCGCCTCAACACAGACAATGCGAATTAGTACTGGCACTCTCAACAACTCAAGCTTCGTGAATGTATACAGAGTGGAAGGTAAGGTAGTACATTAATTGTAGGATGTGATTCCTTAAAATATAACGAACAAAAAATTCTAATAACATTTTGCTCGTTTTTGCGAGGTTTTTGAAGAAATAATACTTTTATGCCGACTTTTCGATCGCGAATTTTACGGATACTGTTTAAAATACGGTTTAATTTCTTGTATAACAACGAAGAGAACGTTTGTTATGTTCATGTTGCAGCAGTATTTCAATTAGGAAATTCACAGATTACGAATTAATCGATTGAAGAAACATTGGAAACATTTATTGTCGAGTCATGTACAGAAGGTCTAAAAATCTGGCATCGCTGTCGAGACGGCAGACGGTTTGCGTAGTACTCGCAACTAATCAGCTGTTGTGATGTTTGCATTGCATTAGTGTGCAGTTGGACGTACAGCGTATTTTAAACAGCATTCGTAAAATTCGCGATCGAAACGTCTGCATAAAAGTATTATTTCTTCAAAAAACCCCCAAAAATGCGCAAAATGATATTAGACTTTTTGTTCGTTATATTTTAAGGAATCACATCCTACAATTAATGTACTACATTACCTTGCACCCTGTATATTAGACTGTGGTAGTAGTATGGACTATTCTGAGTAAAAAAAGTTCATATAAACATGTGTCTAATTTTTATTGGGTGCAGAGATATAGCTGTTAGAATGTAACCCAAGAAGGTGTTAAACAAAGGCAAATGATTATGTTCAAAGCACTTTCGTTTCGTGTGATGCTACTCCGGTTGCTATGGGCTTATTTATCGATTGTCATTTTTGATTTGAAGGTCAAGTTGTGAAGTTATGCTTTAGTTTACATACTTGAATTTTTAAACTGTGATTGTGATTTGTTGGCCAATTTTACTGTATCGTTTAAGCATGCCTCACGTATTTACAAATTCTGAGTATGCCAATATGGTATTTGTGTACGGGTTTTCTTCGTGGAGTTGACAACAATCTCCAAGTTACCGAAGAATTACTAGATTTTGTGTCATTGAAAGACACCACAACAGGGCTGGATATTTTTAACAGTTTTGAGGATTCTGTAAATGTCATTGTACTGCCCTGGGATCGTCTAGTGTCTGTAACAACTGATGGATCCCCAGCAATGCGTGGTCAACGATCTGGATTAATTGCCTTTGTGAGGGAAAAGGTTAAAAATTCTGGCGGCTGTGATCTATTTGCAATTCACTGTCTCATTCATCAGCACACTCTTTTGTCGTAAATAGCCAAGATCAGTGATGTGATAGAAACAGTGTTAAAACACATTAATTATTTCAGATCACATGGACTCACTCACCGACAATTTCAAGAATATCTCCGTGAAGTATATTCGGAGTATGGGGATGTTCTTCATTATTGTGCGGTCCCGTGGTTGAGTCGAGGCAAGATGTTAGAAAGATTCTTCTATCTTCGCGACCAAATTTGGCAGTTTCTTGAAATGAAAGCAAAGCCTGCACCAGAACTCAGTGATCGTATCTGGTTGCATTTCTCATGGATGTTACTAAACATTTTAATAATGTAAATATTTCTCTTCAAAGAAAAGACCAGCCCATTGTGATGATGAATTAATTGCGGGCTTTCAGTCGTAAAATTGCACTTTTCATAAGTCAGTTACGAGAAGATAATATGGCTCACTTTCCAATATTACAAACTGCTTGTGATTGAGCGATGTTCATGATCGTACAGCATCCTACCGGCAGGACAGGATGTCCTCATCGTCTTACCAAGTTCAAGGGATTATATAGGATTTTCTGTCCTGCCGGGAGAATGTTCACCTAGATCATTGACAAGAGTGTTTCTTTTTCTATCAGAGCAAAAAAGAAAAAGTTGCTACGACATATTTTTGCTGAGATACGGTGGATTCTTTCAGTGACGGTGCGCTAGTTTTCACTAAAGCAATTCTCTTTGATGAAGATGAAAATAACACTTGGAGTAAATCTGTTTTTGGTGATACATGGTCTGAAAGTGTGTGTAACGGAACTATATTGAAGGTAAGTAGGAAAACTTGTTAAAATAAAATGGAATATTGATAACAGAATAACGTGGATTCGTGCCTCAGACAAAACTAACATAGCCAACAGCGGCACTTCTTCTAACTCCAATAATTCTTCAACATCTGACAACAAACAATAAGAAACCAGAGAAAATATATTGTTTTCTCCGGAATCAGGAAGATACAACAAAAAGTTAGTTACTTTTGTGTTGCTTGTGTCCCAAAAGCAGTTATGTGTGGTCCTCAAACTAAACGTGACTGTTTTACATTTCACATTCAGAATGGAATTCCTGCATAATTCATGAAAGTTAGTATTCATTGGACTTAGTCAAATCAGATACATGACATTTTAAAATTATTTATTTTCAAATTTCTTTAAATAATCTCGAGTAATATCTGGCCTTGTGTTCTACCATATTTTATCGGAGTGTAAAGCCACAGAAGCTCTGAGGAAACTATTCCTGCCAGAGTCCTTCATTACATCTGGCAGGGGACACTTGGCAACATACGATATATTACATAACGATAAATTATGTAACAGTGTGGGAAAATTTATGGCCAAAGTTCGACAGTTGAGGGTGGAACTGGCCGAGGGGGAGGAAGCCGATGAAGTAAGGGAAAGGGTTATTTATTAGTGTTGTAATGAGTAGTATTAACATTGAGCGAATGAGGTAATTAGGGGATAATGTTCTTTTTGTATTTATTGTATTTTTTTGTATTTGTATTTTATTGCGTGTGTATCTTTTTTATGCATTACCTTTATATGTATTAGTTGGATTATTTAGTGTAGTAATAATAATAACTGTTATTTTACTATTTTATTATTAGTAGGTATTATTTTCGTTTTGAAGTTTCAAACTGTGCATAGTTATAGCACGAATGTCCGTACGGACTCGTGCGAAGGATCTTGTGTACATGAGTTTGTATAATTTATTATGCATCAATAAATGCTGTCTGTCTGTCTGTCTGTCTGTCTGTCTGTCTGTCTATCTACCTACCTATCTATCTCACAATCAAGTATTAAAACAATGTTAAAAAATAAAATAAGAAAATATATGATTCTTATATGTATGTACAGTAGTGGCAAATAAAACCGGACCGACCCTTGTAGGTGATACAAAAGAATCCTGTGCTGTGTATTGTGTCAAACTGTGGTAATTTCAATATGGGTAGTGAAGCCAGAGGTATGTACTGCTTTTTAATGTAAAAATACGCAGTTATCTTTGCCGAATAGAGGTAGAAATGTAATACTGATGCCAGATGAAAATAAAACTCTCAAAGTTTTTTCGTCCTGTAAGTTTGAAGCACTGAAGGAAACAAAAGATGGTAAGAATCGAACAAATGCAATAAATTTCATTGTTGCAATTAATTATACAAGAGGGATGTGTTTTGTGACTAGCAAAATTTGAATCTGTGACTCCTGAAATCAGCTACAAGGGTCGGTCCGTTTTTTTTACCACTACTGTACATTATTTACTTTCCTGATATGTATTGAATAGAATATTATTTATTCAGTTATCATCCTAATGTTAAAAATAAAACTAATGTAAATTGTATTGAAATAATAAATATAATATTATTAATTTACTAATGTAAAATGTATTGAAAATAATAAATAAATAAATCAAACAAAATACAAAATATAAATAATACGTCCTCCTGGCAGGACAACAGGGTACTACCGGTACAGAGTACTACAGAGTACTCTTTCCATTCTTGGATTATCATGTTGAGATGAAGGTACTATTAGAAACAGTTTTTCCCTAATGAGCGCTTTGAACTATTATAATTTATTAATTTTTGTGGGGATGAAAAGACTGTAATATAGCATTTATGAAATGAAAAATACAGGAGAAAACTAAATATTCAAAGAAACACCATAATAATGAAAGAATCTAAGGTATGCCGTGGGTCGAACTAGTCTCTTTGGATGAGCAGTTGGTAAGTCATGGTGCAGCGTCAGTCAGTGCTTCAGTCCGTACGCATATCTTTTCGTACTCCCACGCCCGGAGTCTAGTGAAATGCGCAGATCTCATTGTTCAACACAAAATGAATGGAGGTCTTGCTGAATGGCTTTGCTGCTCCTCAGAGATGCTGCCGCATAAATTTTCTCTCTGATCTCAAGCAAACGAATATTAAATACTGGCTCTGCTTTCGACATAACTTGTTCACTCAAGACAAAGGGTAGAATATACGCTATTCTTCAATTTACACCCATACAGGTACAACAACCATATGCCCAGTCTCAAGCATGTTAGTGTATGTAGATTGTAGCGCTTAATGGAGAATCTCTGACATCTCGTTCCTATTCTCAAAAATTAATTATATGAGGCTATTGTTCAGTCAATACTTATCACTTAAAACAATGAATTAGGCCTATATCGAGTATAAATATATATTTATTTTATTTTACGATGAGCGCTTTGCTTTAAGGTAACGTCAGGTCTCATCTGTACATAACAAAAACACGTTATAAAATATCTGGTTGACAACTTACAATATGCGTGAATTGTGCCATTACGACAAAACTATAAAATCAAATGAGATTTTTTGAGGAGCATGTTAGAGTAGAGTGCATAAGTGATTTTCGAAGTATTTGTATCGTCAACCGGGTATACTTTACATAAGGGGGGTAACTTTACACATTTCTAGAAAAATGGTGTATAACAGTTTTAATAATGGGACACACTTCAGTCTACCACACGTATGTGCTGTTGTCACATAGAATCAGTTCCACGGAGTTGCTACACATTGTCCGTAATGTGTTGCCTTCTAAATATGTTTCTAGAAATAGGTAAAGTTACCCCCCTTGTGTAAAGTATACCCGGTTGACGGTACATCATTGTCAAATAAGGAAACACCAGAGTTACAAAGTATTATGTACAATACTGTACTCCAACCAGAAGAAAGTCTCAGGGGAATGAGACGCAGCGGGGTAATGCTGTGAATGAATATTTATGTCATAAGGTCACACACCTGGGTACACGCATCTCCATTTGCTAACTCTCAAAGCACAAACCATAACACTGATACACACATATTTATACTACTCTAGTTAAAAATTTTGATCACGGTTAATCTCCTGGTCTTTTAATCTCTCCATAGGCTACAGGAAATGACATATGCAGGAGAGCGCATGTTTTTTAAAACTGACGTTATAACGGTAATATTATCTATCTACTTCGTTCCAATAGATGACGCAATAGTAAGCACATTGCTTTCACGGTTAATTCCTGGTTGGAGAACATAGATATGTCTTAATTATAAAACACTTAAAGAACAATAAAAAAACCTGTTGAACAACATATTTTGAATGAATTAGTTATACATATTTGTTAAAATTACATCCGTGATATGTTAATTTAGTTAGTTAAATGTTTTAAAATTTTGTTTTTCTAACGTGACATAAGCATAACTGAGGACCGTTTTTGCAAAACTTGCTAACTGAAAAAACTAAATTTTACAAGAGAGAAAAACACTATAGTAAAAAGTTTTGCTGCATCTCTCACTTATAGCAGAAAGCAAGTTCTGAATAAACGATCACACTTTGACACACTACAATGAAGAGAAATAACCCAATTTTACTAAGACGCTTTGAGCATCATGTAGAGGCCTGCCTTATGTTAACGAATCCATCAAAATCTCAATTTTGCAGTTAGCAAGTTTCCCAAAAACGGTCCTCAATTATTCTGTACGGTATCTAGAATATTCAATTGAAATAGAAGAATAGAAATATGTCTTAATCTTTTAAATTTATCTTGAAATAAGAGTATCTTATTGTATGTGTTTTATGAACTTTTAATTAAAATTAGGTTGTAGTATTTATTTTAAATTTTAAACATTTTATTTACCGTGAAATGAAGTGTTCATTCTCCGCTCTCTGACACATATTAAAGACACAAATTAAACGGTATGCAATCTTTATCTTTTCTTACGAGTTTAAAAACAATGTACGTGGCAATGACCTTCAACTTTCCTGTTCATAACAATCCAGGTGAAGGAATTGCTCAAAGCACACAGCCTTATGTGCACTCCCTGCTGATTTCACAGCGTTTCACGATCTCGTAATTCGTATTTTTTAAATGCACATTTTCTGGAAAACTATACAAAATACAGCAAGATGGTATTTGATTTTTTGTTGCTCTTTACTGAAGGAATCATCCACCAGAATTAATGATATTATTTACGGTTCATCCGATATAGAGTAAGTAGCTAAATAAATCCTAGAGATAACGACAAATACGATCGTGTCAGAAATTCGTTACGAAAAGCCATGTATCATTTATATTTTTACCAGTGTTTTCATAAATTCGTTCGAACTATGACACTTCCTAAAGTGATTTATTAGCTACTGTTCCTGTCATCACTGTTTAGAGGAGTTTTAAAGGTTATTACTTCACGTTGTTTATTATGTAGTCGATCTCCTAGTCTGTATGGTAATTTTGCACAATTGCGTGTCCAATTATACGACGTCACGATTGTGTTCAGTGTCCATGGAAACCAGTCGGCTGGTCTAGAAAGAGATGAATTGAATGTACCGATCAACCGTGATATTATTGCCTTGCATATCAATGTTATAACGCCATTGTAAAGCCAACGCCATTTGCATTCCATGAAAATTCAACAAGCACAATTCTCAGACAATGGACTTCATCGTGATGTGAGTTTAGTAATAAAATACAATTCAACATAGTAAGGGATTTTTTTTTAATCTTTAAAATTAATTTAAGAGTTGTAAAAATATTATTTTTTCATTTTAATGGATTTTGTGCAATTTATTTTCAATTGCAGCCCTCATTTGATCATAACCAGGGTGCGAAAATTAGTTCCCGATGGAGAGATGCAAGTGGTTTCAGGTTACCTGTGTTATAGGGTCTCTCTCCACTGTGTACAATAGAAGGGGTCGTGGGTCGCGTCCCGTTGAACTACTGTCCTTAGTTGTTCGCTCTTTACTTGCTTTGTGTTACAGTCAACGAGTAACTTTTTTAATCGGTTATTTTACGACGCTTTATCAACTGTGACAATAACATGGGCTAGAAATCACAGAATCTCGTATTGATTTGAAAATCGTTATAAAAATATTATATTTCGCGTTTTATCGCTAATTAGTTGTCAGTAGAAATGGGAAAAGTTGTTATTTTCTCGTAACAGTTCCAACTGTTACAGTTCCGTGAAATACTAGTTCCAAATAACAGTTCCGAAATAACTACCATATGTAACTACACAGGTGCACAGTGGTATCTTGGAACATGCACATATGACTAGTATCTGATGGAACAGTAGTATTTTGGAACAGGTGCGTACTACTAGTAGTATGTAATGTGACAGTGGTGTTCTGGAACATGCCAGTGAGCATAGAGCCAGTGGTATTTAGAAACATGTACCTACGTACGATAGTATGTAATATAACACTGGTATTTAGGACGCTAAATGATCACATACTTCCCTGTATGCCATGTGATGCAGTATGATGTCATAATGAACCGAGATTTGAATTCGTGGAAAAGAAATCTTTTCTGATGATAAATTGAATTCGTAGATCAGGTTTGTTCGAAGCAGGAAATGTAATGTAATTTTAAATTATTTGTAAATTTGTCACGAAATCGAAGTGGATCCCAATGATGATAAAACCTGACCTATTCTTCCTCTTCTGCTTAGCTTAAGATCACAATAGTGTTAAATTTCTCCAAAAAAAAAAATAGTAAATAAAAGCTATAATCATTTCGGCCGTGCTAAAATTCATATTAATACCGTCACGAAGAGTAATTATCCCTTTGTAATGAAATAAGAAAATTTACCGTTGTATTTATTTTTAAGTAAAGGAACTTCAACAATACAGCCATGTTTCAACAGAATTTAGTTTAATTTCAAGAATTGATAATGAAACTAAAAATGTAAAATATTTTGAAATAAAACATAACCTATATATTTTCATCTGCCTTGATAAAATTCAAAATGTAGTTACTATACTCTAATACAGGCATTATGCTAATAATTGTTTGATAGAATCCTATACTCAGTAACATCAGTTCCAAGATAATATGTACATTTTTTAAAAGATGATCTTCGTATCTTTACTAGGATCCCCAATTCTGCTTTCAGTTCCAATAGTGGCAAACATGTTCCGTTCTAATCGACCTGGTTGGCGAGTTGGTATAGCGCTGGCCTTCTATGCCCAAGGTTGCGGGTTCGATCCCGGGCCAGGTCGATGGCATTTAAGTGTGCTTAAATACGACAGGCTCATATCAGTAGATTTACTGGCATGTAAAAGAACTCCTGCGGGACAAAATTCCGGCACATCCGGCGACGCTGATATAACCTCTGCAGTTGCGAGCGTCGTTAAATAAAACATAACATTAACATTGTTCCGTTCTATGGAACAGGCGTTGTGATAATGTAGTTCCAAAGTGAAACGAGTATTTTGTAACAGCAAGTATTTCGTACTAGCTCAGAATAACATTGTTATTTTGGAACGTAGTATTCCAAACAAGGAACTGTTCTAAAATAACCGTTACGTTACTTTTGCCCACCTCTAGTTGTCAGACAATCGCAATAATTTCGTATAAATTGTAGAACGATTTTTACGTGAAAAAGTAACCCTATATTACTTATTAGCGTCAAAATAATGATAAAAAAGATTTCATATAAGAATTTATTCTACATATTAAAATTAAACACAACCTTATAACGCGGAAAGAAAAAAAACAGTTATTTGTAACAAGTAACATCTGCTGTCTCTATTTGTGGAATGAAAGCGTAGCAGAAGTGATGTTATTTTCTTTCAATCTGCGCCTACAGTCACCAACATTTAAATTATACAATAAGAAAAACCTTTTTATGTCAACAGATGCACAAGGAACTCAGACACATTTCAACACAGAAGGTGTAAATTCAGGGCAATTCAACTTGAGAGCTCGTAATGCCTCAATCACGTCAACTTTAACATTGAAAGTGTTGGATGATTGTTTCAAAACTATTTCTTTCAAAGTAACAAATACACTGCAATCAGTACTTTTTATATCCTTGAAGTAGGCCTAACTCCTTTTTTTAATCCTTTTGGAAGTCCATTAACATTATCAACATTTATCTGTATAATATTTGAATAATTCATTTAAATTTACAAACAATGAATATGAATCACGTAACTCGTATTTTTCAATATTCTGAATCACGAGTTTACTGACATGCTTAAATAATTCTTACATTTCAGTCTGCAAGTCCAACCTGAAATGGTTAATTGATTTGCCTACTAGAAATTACTATATTCATTCTACGCTTCAAGCCATCATACGAAAACCTGTGATCTCTATCTATACCTCTCCACCGCTGAATATGACCAATAAAATGATATCTAGTGATTAACTGCCGCATGAAGTTTTTTTAAACCTTTTTTGGGTATAACTATAGACAGAAAACCTTAATATTGCGAAATTAGCCGAGTTTTCCTTATACATTAATATGAGAATAATAAATAGCGGTAATAGGACTTATGGCTTACACTGTATATCATGAAGATGTCTTCTTTTTACTACATACATACGAGGCGCAAAATATCACTCCAAAATACATTATACTGCAGTACAGTTCACATTATCATAAGCGAGTTCAATATACGAGTATTTTGTTTCAAAAACATTTCGTGATATGGGCGGGTTGGCTGCCAAGTGGTGTAAGTCACAAAAATTGAAAAATGGACTAACACCACTTATAGTAACTAGACATTCAGTTCTTTGTATCCTACAAGTAGTGTACGTCCAAGTTCAGTAGTTCGCTCACAAATAGCGCAGAATGTTATTACACTGAACGAAACTGCTGAGCGCCTTGGCAATCAAGTGGTGTTATGTCCAGGTGCTTCTGCCAGTGTTATCAGCACACAGATTCTGTACTGTCGCCGCCTGTGAACATTGTTTACTCTGTTGTGTTCCAACATTCTTATTATTATACGATGAAGGAGTAATGGAACGGAGAAAAATTCTCTCCGGCGCCGGGATTTGAACCCGGGTTTTCAGCTCTACGTGCTGACGCTTTATCCACTAAGCCACACCGGATTCTACCCCGGCGTCGGAAGAATTGTCTCTGATTAAGTTCCAACTCTTGGGTTCCCTCTGGTGGCCGCTCTCTGCACTACGTCATAGATATCTATGAACCTAGGACCGAAGCTGAAAACCCGGGTTCAAATCCCGGCGCCGGAGAGAATTTTTCTCCGCTCCATTACTCTTTCATCGTATGATGACGCAGAATATCTGCATGGAAATATCATATGTACTTCGGTACATTAAAATAATATATATTCTTATTATTAGGTAAGTGTTGTTCAAGAATAAAATAACGTAGCTTGTGTGTGAACCATTCATATTAAGTGCAAGTTGTAGTCTGTATGTGAAATGGTTAAGTTTGAAGAGCTTGACTTGAGAAAAGGTCGTGGCAGTACTGGGCTCCCGGCAATGTGCCTGACAGAGCATCAACTTCAAACGGCTTACCCTGATGGAAGATTCATCACAGAAGCAAAGAAAAAAGATGTAGGGGACCTATTGCAATTTATACCCTTGTCACCATTCTTTTTTTCTTGGCTTAAATTCTAATCTTTGAATGTTTCCAATGACGATGAATAAGTTGGTGAAATCATGATATCAGATGACATCGTATGAATTTCCATTTTGTTCTTTTCAATGTTCATTTTTGTTTGTATTGCTTAACAATAAACAACAGTTCTGTTTTGAGGAGGGTTTCAACTTTTATTCGATCTCATTTTCTTTCCCAATTTATTTTTGTTTCAATTAGGAGAATGCGATTTTTTCCAAGATCATGACTTTGAAAAGTTCACTTTTGAGGTAGTTAAAACAGTTGTAAGATAGATTTATAACTTATAATTTGAAAGTGTGTATGTTACTTTCTGCCAAGCCATTATTTACTCCAGACATATACAATTCTGAATTTACAGTGAATTGCAAACTTTAAATTTGCTCTCCTGAAAACATAGAAGTTTGGACGTACACCACTTGCCAACCAACCCGCCCATATAATTCTGAATGTAATGAATATTTCTATTAAATGTAAGAGGTAGTTGACCCTTGGAATCAAATCATTATTCGTCTTCCGTGAAAATGTTTTTACTGAAGGAAAATATCAGCAATCGTTACAAGCAAAAATAAATACAGGTCGCGTTATTATGTTTGTTGCGATATTGTCAAAGTACATTTACGAAAACAAAGCGTTCAGACTTTCATTGAAATAGAAAAAACTAGCAGAGAACTTAGCGTCATACTCTTTAGAGAGAAATACACGAATTCCCGAGATAAATCAAGAAATGCCTCGCAAGTTAACTGCAATAATTCATGTGGAAATGTTTCATTATTCATGAATTTCAAGGGTCAACGTAACAACTTAAAATGGCTAATATTTATTTTATACCACGACAGCTGCTGCAATCTGTTTTCATTAATGCAGGAGACCCTTTTTGTCACGCGAGATGAACAAGGGAAAACAGAACAAAAGAGAACCACAACAAATGAGAAAGAAGCTTTAGAGTGGCAGAATTTGCATACAAGTAACTTCTTGGCTTCAGCATTCTCATTCTTTATAAATGTAACCAATGAAAATTTAATTTTCATTTTTATGTATACTTCTCTTATAAGAAAATACGTTCTTAAAAAAAGCCAAAAGCAGAAAATGTGAAAGCTAATTTCTCTTTTGAATTACTTTCTTGCAGTTTAAAGGAACCAATTATGCTTTATCACACAGAATTCTTTAAAAGAAAAGTCTGCCATCTAGAAAAATAATATGGAAGTTTTTAAGCGACATTGAAATTTTAATCGACTGTCATTTGATTATGATAACAATGTCGGTCGAAACTTTTCACTAAGCTTTGCGGAAACATTAAGTTATGGCGTCTTTACTGTTCCTTCCACTAAAATAGTGCAGTCACTCACTTGAAAAGTCACAAAGACATTTCTTAGAGCATATACTGAAAGAGACCAATTTCGTATGTCCAATAATAGAATAAATACGTAAAATTAGAAAGGACGGAACTTTGCGATTTATTTCCCTTCTATTTCTGTACGTTTCTGTAAGCTTCTTATAGGCCTAACAAAAAAAACAGCAATACCTGATATAAATCAATATTTCGTGTACCGGTGTTCCAGATTAACAGGAGCCCAACATGATTAATTTGAGATAGGAAGTCAATAATCTTCCACGAACTCTTAAACTCTTTGGTGGATACTGCAATAAATGTGCGGTGCGTTAATTAAGCTGTTTCAATTCCAAAATAGTTTATAATAATTCATAGCAATAAATTGCTC
The DNA here is from genome assembly GCF_040183065.1 of Periplaneta americana. NCBI lineage: Eukaryota > Metazoa > Arthropoda > Insecta > Blattodea > Blattidae > Periplaneta > Periplaneta americana. The sequence goes on along the minus strand of NC_091123.1, from coordinate 130,719,379 downwards.
GAATTGACGCCTATCAACCTCCATACATGCAGTACAAAAGCGCAAGAAATTCTGCCGCTCTCTCCCAAATATCACCGGTTATACGTCGAGACTGGCAGATAGGATTTCGGCACACAATTCCTTGCCTCTCTCCACTGGAGTTTCATAAATTAAGGATTGTATGCGAATCCCAATTAAAAATTCCAGGAATGAAGTCTGGTGATCGCGATGGCCAACGGAAGGGACCTCCTCATCCAAGTCATCGTGGAGGGAACGTGATATCTAGGCTTCGTATTCCAGCTACCTATAAACTAAAATGAGGTTGTCTTATTCGAAGTATATGTGACGTCACAGCGCTGGTACACGTACGTTCGTATATAAAATAGTTACGCATCCTCTGCCCTCCTCCTCTAGAAAGTCAAAATCGGGACGCAGTCATAGTGAGTAGTCTTATCGATCACTGTTCTTACTAGTCGTATTATCTTTGTGTCTGATTGAAGGTTCATTGCAGAGGTAAAATGCCTTAGGTAAGACGCTCAAGCGTGTAATATTGCAGAGCATATTTGAGGATATTTGAACTATTATTTTCACTGTTTTAGTAGATTATTTTACGACGCTTTATCAACATCTCAGGTTATTTATAGTCTGAATGGGATGAAGGTGAAATGAGTCCGGGGTCCAGCACTGATAGTTACCCAGCATTTGCTCATATTGGATTAAGGGAAAACTCCGGAAAAAACCTCAACCAGGTAACTTTTTCCAACCGGGAATCGAACACGGGCCACCTGGTTTCGCGGCCAGACGCGCTAACCGTTACTGCACAAGTGTGGACATTTTCACTGTCAATATAGACAACATTATACATAAATTGTTTAAGATGAACGTAAAAGTGACAAAAACAGTGCACTGAAAGATACTGCAATAACAAGGGCGCAGAAAGTATGTTTGAACGTAATCCAAAATAACCAATACCATCATAATCTGAAAATTATGAAGATACTAACTCAACTTTTAGCATGGATGTGTGTAGCCTACCATGATGTTCAGTGCCAACATCCCAATTAATAAACTGAATAATCTCCATTTTAGGAAATTTCTAGAAAATTACATAGAAAATTAGTGGGTTATCAGTGATGAGTGGCATATGCAATATCTTAATGCAACAAGAAAAAATATTAGACAATAGAAATATCTTGTACATCATGCACCAATAACGTCATGTGCTATTGAAAGAATTTCTGGGAATATAAAATAATTTCAAGTGACATCCGCATATGTTCAAGTTCCGTAACTTATGAATGCACGTTATTATTCACTGCAAAGTTCACGACGAAAATGAACATCACGGCTCAAGCATGTGTTTACTAGCATACATAGCTTCAGAATGTCGAAGTTCATTGTACTCCACGAACACGCAGCGACGACCTGTTTGTTTATATCCTTATCGGTTGCATTACCTGTGTTCGGAGCACTATATACCCAATGTGTCTTTAACTTCAGTCTTTAGGTAGCTGGAATACGAAGCCTAGTGATATCCAGTGACTGTGGACGTCAACATTGAAGCGAGCAGACGCCCCGTCGTTTTTTAGCCACATCCTCTGTAAGGAAAAAGTACGTTCTCCAACACATCCAGGTTACAGTGGAAAACATAATAGGTTGTTGTGTTATTTGAAAACTAGTTCCACCGAAAGTCTCTAGCCTATTCGAGCTTTTACGCGTCAGGCATGTTATACTAAATTCAGGAAGCCTATTGAGAGGAAGTATACGTGACGATGACTTTGCTGCCTGTCCTTTCATTGATAAGCCCGGTGAACTGACCTCAGAGCTTGGTTCATTCAAGTTCTGATACATAACCTGTAAAATTGGTTTCGTATGCGCAAGTATGGTGTTAGTAAAAATCAAATGCAATTGATTAGTGAGACAGTACACGCTCAATACAATATTGTATGTTGTACCAACCATGTTTTAATATAGGTGGGTGGATTCTAGGCCTGCCGCTAGTACCAAGATTCATAACAATCTGTTTGGTTTCATGTAAATGAAAATTATTCAAACAAAAAACAAACCAATTAAATAAAACTAAAGAAAGCAATACAATTGTATTCTCAAATATTTTCTTGTAGTTAGACTTAAATGAAAGAGTTTTTTGTTTCCTGTAAGTTTATTTTGATATAAATAGAAATTAGAAGAAAAGAAAAAAAACTAAAGAAAAGAAGTTGGACAGTATTTAGGTCCATATGATTTTATATGACACATAAAATTATTGTCATGACAATAAAAATTAGAAACAAAAAAAAAGAGATCTAAACAAATAAAACTACAAAGAAGGAAATAACAATTATGTTCCTAAACGAACATAGGACTCAAAAACATTTGTTTTCGCCTATTAAGTCATTTTTACTTATCAATAGCAATACAGTAGTAATGAATGACGATAGCATTCTAGGGTTAAATAAATACAAACTATTAACATCTAAACAATGATTTTTTTTATTTTTTTATATTCTAGTGTTATTTAACGTATTTTATCTTTTTGTTTTCATATTTCCCGATAATGGTATATCTATAATGTGATAACTTGAATTATATATAATCATAATTTTCTTTACTGTGTGTAGCTATAAATATTGTGTTCATTTTATGCTTTGTACTTCACTATTTTATTACTATTATTATTATTATTATTATTATTATTATTATTATTATTATTATACTTTGTATGTCTCATTTATTTTGACCAATTGTTCACATTTTATTTTGCATTTTCTTTCTTTCTCTCTTTCTTTCTATATGTTATATTATAATATTATGTTTGTTTTCTACTGACTTGTTCTTTACATTATATTATTATATTCTTCTTCAGTTTTGTGTGTAAAATTGTAGTTTACTTTGCTGTGTAAATTTGTAGTGTTATTTGTATCGCAGTTTTACTCCTGGTTGGGTGTTAGATAAGGTCGTATGGCCTTAGCTCTGCCAAGTTAAATAAATAATTATATTTTAATTTTATCGTCCGTCCTCAAGTGAGGTTGACCACTGGTATCCGGAATTAACAAACATAAAAGATGAAGGGAAATGAAACGAGCAAAATAATGATTCGATTTGTACATTAAAACAAAAATTTATGTGTTGACATATAGATTATAGTGTATAATTTGAAGAGAGGCCTTCAGAATTTCCATTACAATCTTCTGAACCTCAAAAAAGGGAATTTTAAAGGATCTAAGGATATTACATGTAAATTTTGGTAAACAACCCCTCGCTCCAAATAGTAAGCCTGTAACATCCCAGTTGTAAAGCGAAATGCCATATTTTTCACTGAGGTATGGAAGACAAGGTACTTAGATATTTAGCTCGCTTGTCATCATTTATCTGCAGTGCTTGATTCGTGTCTCGTTCAAAGCAAATCGTAGGGTCTAAGACCATCGCTTTCTGGGTTCTTCTATTGATGGTAATTATATAGACTCTTCTATGAGAATCGTCTTCAGACACACAATGAACCTCCTCATATACTTCCCATCCTCTGTTTCTTAGCAGTTTGGCAATTGCTGTATGGGCACGATGGTGTCTGTTGTTACGCAGTAGCTCTCCCTTCTTACAGAACCCCAGTACGTGGCCAAGTGTTTCAGTCTCGCTGCAGCCGGGATGGCAACAACGGGTAATACTGAAGGTTCGGCCAGGGACAGATCTCACTGCGGTAACGTTGCAAGACATCTTGATGGCATTGACGTATTCCGAGGACGAAAGACACTTTTCAGAGGAGATCCAGGAGTTGGCTTTGGGACATTCTTCACAGTGCCTTTATGTGGGAGCTGGCACCATGACTGTAATGATTGTTTTCTGAGAACTTCTCTGAGATTAATATTATATAAACCTGCTCTAAATAGTTTTGGAAGGAAAGTATTTTGACACTGGTATTTTTAATTCATATTTTCATATTCCGGAAAAATTTTCTTCATGTTACGCCAATGTCTGTTATCAGTTATCACCCTCGTCCAGTTTGCGCCTATGAGCCTCGTATATAACGGCTAGATGTCATGGTGGTAAACTGAATTGGTCACATTTTCAAAATAGAGGTCTGTACATAGAATGACAGATGACATGACAACATGTGACAAATGCCACCTTCTGGTCGTGTTTATCAGCATGCCTGCCTGGTAATTGGGCCACTATCAGAGGGTGGAAAGCGATGCGAGTCCCATAACACCCCCTGATTATCCTCCGAGCGTCCATCCATTCATCTCATATAGTAGAGCCAACAGGTGGTACAAGTATGCACACGACAGCAGCGCTTGTAATCAGAGAGCTTGTACTCAGGTTTTGAGAATAGGGTGAACATCCCAATGACGAACAGTTCAAGCATTGCATTAGTTTCTTATCCTCTATTGGACTACTGCCAGATTCGGAATTACCATTTCGTGGAATCCGGTTGAAGCCTTGGTATTGAGTGGAATGTTATTATTAAAAAAGATGGTTAAATTAGGGTCTTCCTGGAGTCTCCAATTTTCTGAATGTTACTAATTTTTGTCGACAAAGATTCTGCAAATTACCTCACCTTTTTGACGTGTAACGTTTATAGTATAATTACTAGACAGTGGATACGGGATGACTTATCGTTGAATATAGGTGCACATTTACTACATGTTACATTTTTTTCATTCAGACCATTGGCTCAAAAGGTTTAAACGTAAACAGACGACGTCAACATATTACTATATCTCCGTACAGTCAGAAGGAAAAGAAAAATGAAGTATATTTACTGTAGCACACACCTCGTCATCATTGATGGAATTACTAGCGTTGCAGTAAACGACGATATATTCTCGTAAGTTGTCGAAGCTGAATCGTTTTCGCCTATCGCTTAAACAGTTTTTTTACCGAGAGAATTTCTGAAGAAAACCTCTAAAATGGGGATCACTCAATTTCTTTAGAGCAATATTTGCACTGAGCATCATGTTGCACATGTCTTTGCAAAAAGTTTCGTTTAGACCCGCACAACTAAATGATGATGATGATGATGATGATGATGATAATGATGATGTAGCTGGTTCGTCAGATTTGATTTCAACGCATTTCCTGTGCGATGTACTGTTGCAATGTTTCTCTATAGCCTGAGTTGTTTTGGTTTTTATTTAAATTTTAGGATAAATCGCAATATAGCGAACGCCAGTAGGGGAAGTTATCCCCACCCACATGAAATGTTCATTCGACACAACACTCGCCTATCACGTAGAGTGTCTGTTGAGCTAGTAGGGGAAAAGTGTAAGGGGTCGTGGGCGGATCTTCTACGTTCGCTATATTGCGATTTGCCCAAATTTTACATACTTTACGCATGATATTGTCTTCGTTAATACATAAAATGTCACTCCCATATTTCTTAATTGCACTTTGTATCTGTGAGCGAATTGAACGTTTTGCCTTCGCAATTATGAATGGATCAGCATAACACTATTCAACGCGTATTAATACTTGAGCAGAATAACACAACTGCACACTTTGCGTTGTAATGTTATTATGAACAGACCGGGGTTCCTTCGTTCTGTACGCTGCTGTACTCGCCAGGTACACAAAAGACGGACGACGCGGCACGTGCCATATACTCTGATACGAAACAACTTTACTTTTCCTTAAGTCATCCCGCATACACTGTCTACTAATTATACTAACAAGAAAAAAGTTAATGGATTTTGTGCAACTGAAATTACACCGACGTTACCATGGAAATATTTACGTAAGTCATACCCGAAAAACTCAACCATATGAACGAGTCTGTTACCATATACTACATACATAACCTACTTGGAAAAGTTTATTATAATCCGTGGGGGAGTTTCAATGTATTTTAAAAAATAGTGTTATTTAGTTTTACTTTGACATGAACGCGAAACAGACGTGTGCACAATATATGCGTAACTATTGAAATTTAACCCAAGCTCAACATTACTAACAAATGGATAAATAAGAAGAACAAAAACAATTGAGTTGATATTCGTATGTGCTTATTTATGTACGGCAGTTAATTGTTAATTTTATGAGACTCAAAAACAGTTCTCAATTAGTGCTCTTAATAGTACATTGTTTTAATGCATTATTATTATTATTATTATTATTATTATTATTATTATTTTATTATCAACATCATTACTAATATTATTATTATTATTTTATTATCAACATCATTACTAATATTATTATTATTATTTTATTATCAACATCATTACTATTATTATTATTATTATTATTATTATTATTATTATTATTAGACGATTGGCTAATTCATGGCTTATTAATTAATTAATTTCATTCATTAGAAACACTTACTGTAAATCTTAGAACTCATTGCGTCTGTTTACCCCAATTCTATACTGTATAGCAGCCGTGGCGAAAATGTGACTCACGAGCACATTGTGGCTCGCAATGACAGCTATGCGCTTCCTACCTCCCACAACCGCCAACTTCTCACTCACTGGAGTCTAACTCCGTTCCATTTGTATTTGTCTCTGACCTGCGAGTGGCATATCGTCGCAATGTCTCTCTCGAAACCATGAACCTCTACAAAAACGAAAGTTTTAAGTAGGATGGGAGGACGCATTTTTTTTGCTGCCAATATGAGGAGAATATTAAATGTACGATTTGATCACAAGTATTACGAGGAAAACGATTGTATAACATAAAACGGCATTATACAACATACTACTGATGAAACATTAAAAGGTTAAGTGTTCTCATCATCATCATCATCATCATCATCTCTGTACGTTGATTCTTTTTCAGCAGCTGTACGAATAATGCGGTTAGATCTTCAATTTAAAGTCACAGATTTACAATGTGATGTTAAATGAAATCTAGATGTAAGGACTTTACAAATGTTGAACTTTTCAAATCTTTGCCAAAAAATAAATATCCGAAGCTTCGTTCTTTCGCTTGCTCTTTTGAAGCCATGTTCGCTACAACTTACGTTTGTGAAACATTATTTTCAACAATGAAAACAGTAAAAACCAAATTTATATCACGACTGACAGACAAATACCTTCGTGATCAACTATGACTGGCAGTAAGTGACACAATCCCTGATTTTGAAACTCTGTCGCGGACACATTCTGAAGACAGTAAATTTTAGGTTGTATTAATTTGTCCTATGTTTTATTGTTTATTTCTTTCTTCGTTACACGTATTAAACATTAGTTTGTAGCCTTGTACTGTATAAAATTATATTTAAGTGCTTGACGTAAGGAAAATGAAAATCCGTTAATAAGTCAGACAGTTGCTTCACTTCCTCTTCGGGTGTCCGCCTCCCTCCATAGGTGCTATGCACGTTGCAGGTAACACAGTGGCTCGGCGCACGATCGCATTTTCGCCACGGCTGCTGTATAGTCATTACACACAATCATAGGAATTTCCTCAAGACCTCACTTTTTCTCATTTCATACCAATTTATGACACAGGATGAGAGTATGCGTTCCGAAATTCAGTTGTGTGTTGAGGATGTGTGTCTGTATGTGTAATTATATTACTTTAATAAGTAAGCCAACTGTTTTCAATTACAGTGTGGTTAGGTGGAAGAGAAGGCCTACTGACCTAACGTCTGCCAGATTAAATAAATAAATATTACGGGCCCTATTTATAGACATTCTTCGCGCGGGCTTTCGGTGGATGATCAGCGAACTAACGTTTTTCGTATTCATAAACCAGTGTTAGCGATATGATATGAATCCTGTTTAGCACGCTCGTAGCGCGGGCTAGCGAAATGTCTATGAATAGCACCCTGAATGATTATTATTATTATTATTATTATTATTATTATTATTATTATTATTATTATTATTTCGTATTATACTGATATGTTTTGTTTTTGGCTTTTCGGTGTCATGTTTAAATTGTCCGTATCTGTTTCTATATTGTTGTAGCCTACTTATGGCTGGAGTTTGTGATGTATTCTGCGTAGGTGGATGTATTGTGGGTGGGTGGGTGGGTGGGTGCGAGAGGGAAAGAGAGAGATAACAAAAAGTTATAGCTGTCATTTCTAAGGGCTGCCATGAAGATACAGCCTAGTGATCAATACAAACAAGATCACATTTGGTTTTTTGTTGTAATGTCTTCCTTGTATCGTGTTTGAAATGATCTCCCAGTTTGTCCGATGTAAAAGTAGTTACAGCAATTACCGGTATATGTTAATTTGTAAACATCTGTAAGGTTGCATTTGTTTCTTTGTCTTGTTTGTGTGTTCAAATGTTTTTGTAGTGTGTTTTGTGTCCTGTATGCCAAGTTGTATTTTAGTTTCCTGAAAGAAGATGTAATCTTATCTGCTTATTTTCGTATGACAATTTGATTTATTTCTTGATATGTTGTACTTATGTTGTAGTTTTGTTTGAAGCTATATTTAATCTTGAATTGTTTAACTGAACATAATGAAGAGAATGGATATGGCTATTTATTAATAATGGTTCACAAAAAGTACAGAAACTTAATAAATTACAATTAACATATAGGTACACGAATAGCAATTATACGCAATAAATATACATTTAATACCTCATTTTCCACCCTATATCTATTTCAATTTATGTTGGCTTAAATTGCACTTGCGTCTAGTTTTAGTGCAAGTTTCAACCAAGCGCGTTTATTTAAAACAAAAAAGGCCTTACAGCTTATTTACTTATTACTTTTTTAATTTGTTTAACTCTACAATAAACAAGTGTACATCAAACTTTCCTGTTGTTCTATTTATCCAGTATTTAGGTTTAATTTTTAGGTCTTATTTTACATAATAACTTATTATTGCAAATAGGTGAGCAGATGTCGACATACTGTAAAGTCATCAGCCTGAATCGGTACATTAAATCTGTAGGTTAATCTTTACTCTTGCACTATTTTCTTGTCAGCAGAATCGTTTGCATAACTTCTATGAAGACTGCCGCATACATGTTTAAACACACACTTATAAGTTGCTTACATAATCAACCTCAATTCAGTTTCATCATTGTATCGCATGCATTTTCGATTCATTGCTATTATGATGACTAATAAATTGATTATAACTGCATTCTTATTGAATTTAAAATATAGAAGTTTACCAATTTATAAAGTCAATTATCTTTTGAACATTTACTTATTAATACAGCTATCGGAATACATTAATAACTTCATTAATTCTCTATTTTCATTTTTTTTTATTTTAAAACCTTGACGTTATTCTATCTTATTTTCAAAACCTGTCTGCTTATCTTATTTAGTTTTTTTCTAATTTTAGGAAAATTTAATCTTTGTTGATGACATAATGAAGAGAATAATTATGGTGTAAACTCGAACTAATATGAAAGAGTTTAAATATTTTTCAGTAGCACGATCGGTGCCAGTTTTGGGTGTTTTACCCTACTGACAGTGCTGGAAAGGATAGGGAATTCATAAAATCCAAACCAAATATAAAAGGATATTTATATCAGCTTGGGAAAAGGAGATGACTTTTTTCTGCTTGCATTCATTGAATATTCATGACTTTGATCTCCCACGAGATGTTACCTGTGTACATAAAATGTCATTCTACAACAGTACATAAAGTTAGTTTTTCATATTAAACTTTCGTATCTAATACGGCCCATTTTAAATACATCAAAGAGATTGGAAGAGGAGAATGAAGCAGTCAAAGGGTTCGTCTACTAATAAAAGGAGAGTCTGAATCATTGAACAGGAAAGATTTTATGAAAGGCTACTTCGAAAGGATCTCGCCATCTGTTTCAACTATTTCTAGGAACATTGAGTAAAAAGTAAACTTGAGAGTGACATAACATTGTTAGTTTCTGGAGTAAAAAAACCCAATAAAATTTATTTACACAGTATTATTGTGACATATAGTCCTTCAACTTAGTTAAAAACAAAGTTAACGTTATAGAAAAGCAGCAGCAGCAGCAGTAGTAGTAGTAGTACTCGACCAAGGCCAGTGGAGTCCTGCAGCCCGGAGCCGTGGCGCTACTGCTCATGCGTTCGTAATACCGCATCGCGATAGTTCACATTACGCCCGCTGCCCCACTCGCCTCGAACGAGTAATAGTAATACAGTTTTGTTTGTAGTATATCAGAGCTAATCTAACTAATATGCTGTCACCTCGCAACTTCATTTCCACAGCATGTTCCATATTATGAACTAGCCGTACCCGTGCGCTCCGCTGCACCTGTTAGAAATAAATATAAAGTAATTACATAATTAAAATAGGACGTTTGATCCAGGGAACATTCGTGTTTGTTAGAAGGATAAATCGTTTAATATGTTACTTAATTGAAATTGTATTTAAATAATTAAATTGCGATCATTTTGGTCCAGAGGGCACTCATTTGGTGCAACGACAATTCCTTTAACATGTTTCTTATTTGTTATTACACGCAACCATAGTTTAATGAAGATTGACATATCATTTAGTTTTAATGTGTAAACTTTATATTACTTGCTAGGCCTATATGGTTCCATTGAATTATGGTAATAACTTAATTTTAACCCTTGTTTTCTACGTCTTCAGTAAATGGCGCTTGGCCCACTATGGTTCTGAAACCTTCAAATAACTTAAATAGTGATACAGCATAAACAGTGATATGTAATTATATTTCTTTCTTTCGTAAAATGTAAGAATTCACGATCTCCTATATACCATTGCCATGCAATGAATAAATGTGTTCTTTCTTCCTACTCAAAAATTTTATATTTTGCACATGGGAATTGCTGCAGGAACAACAACGTTACAATCTGAGGCGGCGGTGAAAATGTATTGTATTGTTATTTTAAAAGTCTATCAGACCTACCAAATTTTGCATAGAATAAAACTTATCGGAAATCATTTTTAAAGAAACTTTTGTTATGTAACATTTTTCACAAAAAAACAATAATAAGCGAGATATTTCGATATAATTCAGGCCCCGTTAAATGAAGTATTTTGATTGCCATATAGCCTAAAATCTAAATTACAACGAACTTAATTTATATTTCAATTTTCATCGAAATCCGTTCAGCCATTATCGCGTGAAAAGGTAACAAACATTCAGACAGACAGACAGACATACAAACAAACAAAAAGTAAAAAAATGCGATTTTCGGTCTCGGGATGAATAATTATACATGTTAACACCAATTATTTTTGGAAAAGCGAAAATTACCAGAAAATTTTCGGCTACATATTTATTATTAATATATATTATATTATATTATATTATATTATATTATATTATATTATATTATATTATATTATATTATATATTATATTATATTATATTATATATTTTATTATATTATATTATATTATAGTATATAAAAAGTGCGTTGATAACGGATGTACTCCGATAAGAAAGTTTTTAATTTGTTGTGGGGACTCTTGAATCTCAGAAGCAACAACTTTTATAACAGCGCAACATAATCTGCTTGGCTCATTATCCAATTTTTTTTTGCATTGCATTTATTGAATATATAGTCTATTTTATGTATTTTAACACGATTCGATTGAGCATAGTTAAAATTTGAATTATAAAATAATGAATTGCTAAGCTAACGTACTATTACTGCATACTAAATCAATACACTCTCGTTGTTCGTTAATTCTCTGAGATTAAAATGAGTGTGTACATAAATATTATTTTAAGAAATACAGAAAACGAATGTACAAAAAAAGCCTATCAAATTTTCTGTGCATAGGAAGCTATTTTAATCTTACCTGTCCTCGATTTACTAAGAAGTTACTGTAATTCATTATAGCAGTATGTCCATCTAGAGAAACTACGCTTTCCAATGGTGAAATAATAATTAATTATACAAATCGGTTAATTTAGCTTCCGATATTACCTCATACAAACACAAACATTGTCTGTAGGCTAAGTTTAATAGCTTTCGATTGTTGCTGTCCAAGGCCCCTTTTTCGATTGTTGTTGTCCAAGGCCCCTTATAGACGAAGTCATTTGTTATTTCATTGCACCGTCTTAGATGGCGTTATTTTAGTTTTAAAACTCATTTATCTCATTAAATATCAGTCCTATCAAAATTTTGTAAAGAATGAAACTTATCGGAAATCATTTTTAAAGAAACGTTTGTTATGTAACTTTTTCACAAAAATCAATAATAAGCGAGATATTTGGATTTATTTAATTCAGGCCCCCTTATAACCCCCATTTTAAATAAAGTATTTTGAATGCCATATAGCCTAAAATCTAAGTTACAACGAACTTAATTCATATTCCAATTTTCTTATAAATCGGTTCAGCCATTATCGCGTGAAAAGGTAACAAACATACAGACAGACATACAGACAAAAATTTCAAAAATGCGATTTTCGGTTTCAGGGTGGTTAGGACCATTTATTTTAGGGAAATCGAAAATTACCAGAAAAATTTCGGCTACAGATTTATTATTAGTATAGATGTTGTCTAATATCCTGGAATTCTTACAAAACTATCGCAGCACTGGCATCGTTTTCTACGAATCTTGGCCTACCACAACGTTTCTTATCTGTCACGGAACTGTTATCTTCAAATCTTTTACAAGCTTACAGTACACAATGGCGACAAATTGCAGCGCTTATACCTCACTTCACTTAGAATTCTGAGTTTTCTTTCAGTTCTTGAACAATCTCTATTACATTTACAGTAACACAGAATAAAACCATTTTTCATTTGTAGAGGCGAAACCATTCTTTTCTATATAATTGATTAAATGGCGATCTTACTCGTGTTAATTATGTAAGCATGTGGGGCTTACAGCTGTTTCGGTGCTACTTGACACAGAAGGCTCTGAGGATGGTGTCAAGTAGCACCGAAACAGCTGTAAGCCGCACATGCTTACATAATTAACACGAGTAAGATCACCATTTAATCAATTATTTATATTCAAGTGTTAAAAGTATAGTGTACGAAAGATTCAACATTCTTTTCTAGTATTAATTTTGCAAATAAAATCATTAACTTGCCCAATAATAACTTAAATTGCTGTTTATTTCATTTAGTTTAGTAAAAGTAGTGAAAAATTGAAAGCGGGATTTCTGTGAAAATAAACTCTCTTTTATGAGCAAAACTGCATTATTATTTATTATAAATTAACTTCTAGATAGAGTTGTAGGACTTACAAATTCTTCTTGACGTCAATAATCCTATGTAATATTTATCTTCATGTTCAAGCAGCTGTACCTTCTCACGCACTAGTGATTTTTGTGACCAAGCAACTGGTCCAGGCTTGCAGAACTGGGCGCCAATTGTGGAGTTACGTCACTCACCCCTTCCTTCCATCCCCGCGTCACTGACTTGGTAGGGGAGAGGATTTGTATTCAGCGTCTGTCTTATGTGATTGCGTACGGGCCACAGATACGTCATTCAACGCCGGTGGACTGTGGACGGGGAACCAACGCTTTCCCCATGCTTTCCACCCCTCTCTCGCCAGTTCTGTATTCCTGAACTAGTCCATCAAGACCAATCCATCGGTTGGGGAAGATGGCATCCATAAAATGTCGAACATTAATGCGTCAGTGCCCTGAACGACCATCATGCTAATACCACATGTTACTAAGAACTCTTTTACTCAGAACAGTCTACGGCACCACCCCTTCTAAATATTTACAGTACTATTCCTCCTTAATCACACTTTAAATACAGGTTGCTTCAATCTTCAATAAACTGAAAATAGAGTTGAGTATGATAAGGCAAAAGTTCTCCATTTTTGTCAGCGAATATGGGATTGGCGACTCATTCTGCTATGAGAATATCAAGTCGTATTAGTAAAAATTGATAAAAGAAACAATAAAATTTCATTGTTTCTTAAATTACAACAATCGTCCAAACCTTGGATCCTCACTCTCTTCAACATCCCTGTAGTATTACTGATTGTGCTGTTGCTGTGATTTTGTAACAGAGAATCTTCTCGTTGACTGCCATGGAGAGAATCAAAAGGAATTACAAGTGAGTAAGATTTGATTATCTTGGTGGCCAAGCAACCAGCCCTACATGATCAATCTATCGGTTGGGGAAAGTGGCATCCATAAAGTGATAAAAACTAATGCGTCAGTGTCCTAAACAACCATCATGCTCATACCACATACGTTACACTACCAAATACACACCCTCAAGCAAGGGAGAAAGAGTCTTCTGGACAAAATGGAGCCAACCACTGATGCAGGCACAAGTTTATTATAATCGATGTCTGCAAGTACAAGTACTGGTTGAACAGTTCTAGACACTATACTTAGGAGTACAGCTTGGTCGTAGAGGAATAAGCCTACGAGTCGCCGACCTCATATTACCTGAGAACAAATGTTTTTCTTGGCATGCAGAGATACACTTTGTCTATCGGATTCTGGAATACCCTGTATAGATCATTGTTTTAATTATAAAATATTTTACGTTGAAATTCAATATCTTTCTTAAAATATTAGTGTTTTATCTTTGTTTAATTATTCTTTCTTTTTCCTAAATCTATAGGTCTGTCAGCTACTTCGTCTACTACCCATCCATCTGCCTTTATTTTATTACTACTAAGTATCCCGCTCATTTAACTCTTCATCTACTCATTTAACCCTTAATCTAATCATTTAACTCTTCATATACTCTTTTAACTCTTCATCTACTCATTTAACCCTTAATCTAATCATTTAACTCTTCATCTAGTCTTTTAACTCTTCATCTACTAATTTAATCCTTAATCTAATCATTTGACTCTTCATATACTGTTTTAACTCTTCATCTACTCATTTAACCCTTAATCTAATCATTTAACTCTTCATCTACTCATTTAACTCTTCATCTACTAATTTAACCCTTAATCTAATCATTTAACTCTTCATCTACTAATTTAACCCTTAATCTAATCATTTAACTCTTCATCTACTAATTTAACCCTTAATCTAATCATTTAACTCTTCATCTACTAATTTAACCCTTAATCTAATCATTTAACTCTTCATCTACTAATTTAACCCTTAATCTAATCATTTAACTCTTCATATACTCTTTTAACTCTTCATCTACTCATTTAACCCTTAATCTAATCTTTTAATTCTTCATCTACTCATTTAACTCTTCATCTACTAATTTAACCCTTAATCTAATCATTTAACTCTTCATCTACTAATTTAACCCCTAATCTAATCATTTAACTCTTCATCTACTCATTTAACCCTTAATCTAATCATTTAACTCTTCATCTACTCATTTAACTCTTCATCTACTAATTTAACCCTTAATCTAATCATTTAACTCTTCATCTACTAATTTAACCCTTAATCTAATCATTTAACTCTTCATCTACTCATTTAACCCTTAATCTAATCATTTAACTCTTCATCTACTCATTTAACCCTTAGTCTAATCTTTTAACTCTTCATCTACTCATTTAACCTTTAATGTAATCATTTAACTCTTCATCTATTAATTTAACCCTTAATCTAAACATTTAACTCTTCATCTACTCATTTAACTCTTTATCTGCTCATTTAACCCTTCATCTACATCTTTAACCCTTAATCTAATCATTTAAAGCTTCATCTATTCATTTCCTTTCCGTTTATTCATTTATCTTTTCATTTATTCACTTATTCTCTTATTCATTTAATCTCTTCTTCATTTATTAATTCATTCCTTCTTCTGAATCTCCATTTACATATATAGAATTATTTGTTATGTTATTTATTTATTCATTTATTTAGTTAATCATTTATTCACATTAGGAACCATAGTGGTGATATTGAGCAATTTTGACCAATATCTTTTATTTATCGTATTGGTTCATATTCACCACAAAACTGAAAACGAAACTGATGAATGAACCCAATCTTTGACAATAGGTAGTGTGGTGTGGTGGTGGTGGTGGTGGTGGTGGTGGTGGTGGTGGTGGTGGTGGTGGTTGTGGTGGTGGTGGTGGTGTGGATTAATGACTCCATGCTGTTATTAGTTGCCACAATCCAATGTTTAAATGATAATGCTCACTGTGATTAATATTACCAAATATACATTCCTGCGATTTCTTTTCTTTAGCAGCAGCGTTATTCGTGAAATAAAACCGAGAGATCTAAAACCTAACAACACAAAGCAATATTAAATTTTTTTCATAACCTAGTATATTAAAATCTGTTAACATCTGAATACTTCACAATGGGCAGTGTTTAATTTCTTAATATAATATTTAGGAGATATTACAGAATTCAAGCTTTAAATCAGTTTTATCACAAATCAGACAATCCCTTTTGGATTTTGAAAAAGATTCTTTAATATCAGCATTAATATCGTGCAAATTGCTCTTTGCTAAAGAATAGATTAATGAGAGATATATTTGTTGTCGAATTATTTTTCCATTGAAGCCCATTTAATTACACCAAGTAATTCTGTTTGGCCGTGCACGCCTTCTTTACGGAGCCGTCTAACAAAGAACAGCTTGCAAATGGAAGATGAAAGGAGAAACACAAAGTCTAGGCCCTACTTAAAAATACCCATTAAAAATATATACTTCTGACGTAGAGCACTACGTGACGTCAACCTCAATGAACAGCATAAACTAATACAAACAACTGAAGACATTAACATGGGAAAACCGCCGCGTCGCTCAAGATAAAAAGGCAGACCAGAATTTTGCGATTTTGTATATAGTAGGAGAATACTCTAGTGTATGTTTTAGCATTATATTCATATTGTTGTACTGTATTTGTGTTTCTGTGTGTACGCTGTGATCTGTATGTACCGGTATGGTAAAGTAATTTATCTATTTGGTGTATAATGTGTACAATTATGTGTCGGATGAGACCTCTTTGTATGGTTTTGTATATACTGTTGCGTGTGTGTGTTGTGTGCACAGTTATGTATTGTGTATGGCTGTATTGTATTTGCTTATGGTTGTGTTGTCTGTTACGTGCGTATACTGGGTGTTCATTTCAAAGTGTGTCATGACGTCACTGTTGGGTCACCGATTTGAAGCGAGTTTCAGCTTATATGTTAGAGAAGTTGCCTATTATTTAAGGCGTTTTTCAATCTGAACTTGAGAACGTGTACGGTATAACTTGAACGTTAGCAACAGATGGCGGTCTGTACGGTCTGTGTGCTACCATAACCTCTTTCGAACTGTGTTTTGCGCCGGCAAGTCGTACGCAGGGTATTTGTTATCATCGGTTGCGTACGGTAACATTCCACAATACAAATCAAATGCTCCGTGTCCATGTTGACAGTCGAAGTTAATGTCAACAAATACGTAAGTAATCGTCTTAACCCTTTCCCCATATCCCGACAGTACGTATTTCCAAACGGTTCACATTCCTGCCACTACCGGCGTTACCGTACGTATCGGTACGTACTCTTCAGAATGAACGCCGTACTTGCTAGGCAACTTTTCTGCCTCATAGGTTATACACCTCTGCGGAAGTGTAGGAAGATTGAATTCTCTAGGCCCTAGGTCACCGGCTAGCCACATGACGGCATACAGCGAGCCATGACACACTTTGAACTGAACACCCAGTAATTGTTTTGTGTCCCATGTGCGTATGGTTTATTTATGTTGTCATGTACGTATAGTTGTGTTGTGTGTAAAGCGCGTATGGTTGTGTTTTGTTTCGTGCGCGTATGAGTCTGAAATGTCTCATTCGTGTATTGTGTTATGCATCATGTGTAGGGAACGGATTTTTATGTTCTAAAAAATTTAAATATATTTATTTTTATGTGTTAAAAAGTACGAACATATTCGCTAAAAATAATTTTTTTAAATATGACAAAAACACCTTACTTAGCTTGAAAAAAAAAATTATTACTAAGTACTCACCAATCATACTTGAGAGCTAGTAGTTGGCCGAGAATTGTAGTGAACAACAAAGGTCATATCCAAATTCTCCATCACAAATGCATGCCGATTATCTCTGAACAACGACTTATACTGTGAAAACGATTTTTCCACATCACAGGACGTCAGACTTGCATATTTAAAGAGAGGAATGTCCCAAACATAAACACCGTCAATTTCACCTACAGGTACACCCTTCAATACTTGAGCAACTTTACACATTTTTTTATATCCACTATTTTTCCCAAACACATTCTGGAATTTGTTCCTTAGTACTTGTACATCTGAACCTGATAGTGAGTCTAGTTTAATTTCCACGGCACGCACTTCCCTGTTTCAGACAACAGGTTTTTGGATGTTTCGAGTTTTAATGGTATCACACAAAAAGCTTAGATTTGCTAATAGGAAAACCAAATCGTTTTTTAAACAACCATCTTTCAGTATATCTTGAAGGATATCGATTGACGAAGCCCGATAACAGGGAATCACAACAAGATATATTGCCGTACTTGATAGACATGAGCGAGAGGAGAGAGATTTGTTTAAATTAAATAATGTTAATACTCGAGCTCTTATCTGATGTGTTTCACAAACAAAGCGTGGAATGAAATCATCTTCAGCAACAATAAACATTCCGGATTATAGGTGTTGCAAGATCTCTCCTCCTTATCCATGTTAATTTATTCTCTAATAATAACACTGATATGCTGCCTAGCAGTTCTCAGAACTTGAGGCGATACTATTACAAAAATGGATCACGGATACACCACACAGCGCTTAAAAACACGAAGCAACCAAGAATTCTTAAAAAGATAACGTATTTCTGAGTGATATAAATGATTTAATTTTAAAATATTTAAAAGTTCTTGTAAAAAATTTAAGTAGAAAACTCCAAGATTTATGTGTTTATAATAGATTTCCTGAAAATATGTATTTACATAAGTTTCTTGTGAAAATATGTGTTTTTATGTGAAATAAAATTCGAGTTTTAAACTTGAAACTTCATGTTCGGGTTTTTTAACTTTGTTAATTGTGTTTTATCTCACGCAAAAATAATATTTAATTACATAGGAATCCGCTCCTTAGTCATGAGTGTATGGTTGTGTCTTATGTCGTTATGTATGGTTGTGTATAGTTAAATGATTTATGGTATATAATATATATATATATATATATATATATTGCTGTGTACTGTATATGAATAGATATGTGGGTTGTGTATATACGGTATTACTAATAAAAACTCTATATACAGACGTTTAACTGTCTTATATTTATACAATGAGTAGCTCGTTTATAAGTCGTGTGTAAATTCCTTACTAATAATCACTACATACGTCGTGTATAACAGTACAATTGTTACATAGCTACGTCATAGTTTCGTCATTACTTCGTTACGAAAGGTAATAGAATATCTGAGGTTCTCTATTGCATCCGGTAGAGCGCTCTAGTGTAGCGTGTTAAATATCGATAGTATAACTGGCTCTAATCGATTACCACACTACATTTTGGTCAAAGAGTACAAGCTGCAGCAATATTATTCTAATAATTCTATGATCTTTGGTTTGTTCTTCTGTGGTTACAAGGTAACCATCATCATAAAATGACAGTCGATACGAACAACTGTTAGAGGGGCGGCCATTTTTTCGCTATATACAACGCTTAAATAAGGGGTTTCGTGTATATAACTACTGCAAAGCAATTCCCATTGTATAGTTACAGACTGTTTATACGTCCATCGCTTATGCATGGTTTATTAGTAACGTTTTCTGTCTCAACTCTGCATAAGTCTCGTATAAAAACTGTACACGGTTTATTAGTAAGACTGATAGAGTATATTCCCTGAAGTGCATTCTTGATCTACTAGATAAGCATCGCTTGCCCAACAACAAATTTTTTATAATATCTGTCAACTGAAATTGATTATTCCTTTATTCTTTCCTCTGTCTGTTTGGAATATAAAGAGAATATATGAACTGCAGCTAACATTTTTAGAGTGGAGTACTGCAGCCCTACGATTTAGTTATCGGATGCTTTGTGTATGACAAAGCTCAACGCAGCGAATGAGTACTAATGTAGTTATCTAGGACGTTGGAAATACTGTAAGCCATCCTCTATCATTTTTCCGATTGCGAAGGTTTGTAACTCAGGCACAAAATAGGAATTAATTTCCGGCTATTTCCAGAGTTTTATAAATTACTGTGTTATAGACTAATAGTTGTATTTCTTGAGTGATTGATTATTTTCGGATAGTTATTTTATTAAAGTTTCTTGACATTAATTTGTGATTGGTAATAACATCTTTCTGCATTATTATTTATTCTCTCTTTGCAGATAATAAATTACGGAGTCTTACCTAGCAAGGTAACTCAGTGGTAAAACACTGGACATGCATTCTGTAGGATGTTTCTGTGTTTCCAGAGCTCAATCCCAAAATCGATAAATCGGAGGGAGTTTCTAGTAGTTTTCTCGATCATAAAATAATTGTGAATCTAGTTATTAAAAAAGTTAAATGCCGGTTTGGTTCCCATTTCTATTACGAACCTAGAAATAGGGTAAAGTTTGGTAATATTGTGATATGAGTAAAATTGCAATAGTTCTTTTGAGAATTTATTGCAACTTTACTGAGCGAGAGGAAGAACGGCTTTTTGCGTCAACGTATTAAGGTATGTTCGTGGATAAGTTTCTGCACAAAACCGGTCTTTCTCTCGCTCAGTAAAATTGTAATAAATTCTCAAAAAAAAAAAAAAAAAAAAAAAAAAAAGCTATCACAATAACACCAACCTTTGCCCTATAAAGGTTCCAACACTTCAATTGGACTATCAGTAATTCCCCTTCTGACAATCAGATGTAAAGCATTATTATGTATCAGTTACACGTTACCTGTCATTTTTCTGCGAAAAATTATTTTGTGGCATGTTTTGCATCTAGCAACTGCTTTCCTGTACATTTTCTTGAAGCATATTTTTCCTTGTGGACTTGTCTTGATCTTCTGGATCAGAAATGATTTCTGCGTTGATGTGTTTAATGTAGTCTGAAATTCTGTCTGATTTTTTCTCACAACACTGAAGACTCTTTCCGTAGGAGAGTTATTGAGAGGCACACTCAATATGCAAATAAATTTTATTTAATATTTTACATTTCCTTTCATTTCTAAACTCTATAATTTTGACCCCATTTTTTTCTTTTCTTGATATATTTATAAAGTATTCAGAAGACATATCTCATTTGTAATCTGCAAATTTCTCTTCAAGTCTTACCAAACCTTGAAATATCTGAATAAAATATTCAATATATTAATATGCAAGATATTTTTCCTCTGTGAAATTTCTACAACTTCTACATGGTTGAGAAAATTAATCTCAAGTGTAAATTCCTTTATATATTTTTCTCCTCTTTAGGAAAGAAATATTTTGTCGTTATAATTTTAGTTCCACGTAATTTTCCTTTTGGTCGTAATGTCGTAATACAGTAATAGCGAGGGGAAACATCCCTAATACCAGTAGTTGGCACAACTGCAGATAGGGGAGAGTCTGGTAGTATCGGACATCGGGTAATATCGGACAGCGAGTTTCTTTCATGTACCACACGATGATAGTAACTGATTGACATGGTTACGTTTCTGTGATGTCGCATAGAGAAACGTAATCATGTCATTCAGGTACTACCATATGGTGGTAGATGAAAGAAACGCACTGTCCGATACTACCTGATGTCCGATACTACCCGACTCTCTCCTAATGTTTCCCTATTTGAATGTACACTGGCGTTAAAAGATACCTGACCTACGATTTTATGATCGTGTAAGCGAACTTTCTAACCACGGGATAAGTCAGAACCAAAGACATAAAAAAATGACAAACTTTGAAACAGTTCCGCTAGCTCTCAATAGGTGGCACCATTATTGGGGCGGTTAAAGTGTCATGTCGGGAAAAATTATGATGTAGATTAAGCATAAATTATTCTCATAATTGACAATATCACCTGTTTCCAACTAACCCCAGTGTTGTTTTACAGTCAGCAAAGGGAGATCAAATATTACATTCTATAATTCGGGTATATTTATGGCAATGGATCGGTGAAAATAGTGAAAATGCTATTAAAAATTTTTAAATTTTGTTTTTAACTCTAAAAAATAAAATAATATTCCAGTTTTCTAAATCTGTGCACAGTCTACTATATAGAGTCACGAAGCTTGGGATGAGTTTTTGCCAATGAGTTGCATTTCTCGCGATAGTTGCTGGCCGCTTGGAGCGCTGTGAGTACTAGGAACAATAGACTGTGTCACTGCCATCGTGATCTAAGGCAGGCCATGTGACTCGCTTAACCCGATCACGAAGGGCGGCGTTTCAACCATATAAATTAGTTGGAATGCATAAAGAGTAACATATATTTCTCTAAAATGTAGTGTAATTGCATTAATAAAATTTAAAACAATGATTATGAGACATTTCAGACATAATTCACTTGACAGTTAAGGTGTAATATTATTTTTGGTGTGAAAATTACTTTGTTCGTATGTGTAATACCAGCCTTTATTTAGATTAAATATTGCGAAATTCTTGTACATTCATTTATGCACGATTCAATAAATTTTCAATTGCACCGCACGAATATTTAGATATGTTGAAATTATAGGTTATGTTTACTGCACCAGTTGCCCCTTTCTGTCTAATTTTAGTGGTCTCCAATGCCCTGTCACTACATATGTATGTTATGTCATATGGATATTATAGCTTATGTTTACTATATTTATCTTATATTCCTATATTTGCAACTATACATTATAATTAAACATAGTGTCATGTATGACACCCGTCACATTCTATTTGTCTGTATTTTAATACTACAATTGAGTACTGAATTATTGTATTTATCTACTACTTAAGAGACGAAGTAACACAATTGTACGTACACTAATTTCATAGGAGTGGTATGGTAAATTTTCTGTCTACAATTAAGGAAGGTAGATGTGCTAAATTAAAATCACAATATAAATTCGTTTTTATTGAACCTCAAAATAGCTTCCATTCTAAACTTGAAATGTTGACGCAAACAGATTATGTTAAAATGTAAAATTCTCTTCACATTAAAATAACACAGTTTTGTAATTATTTCTACAACATAAATGCAACAAGAAGTAAACGGAACTTATGGACAAATTACACTAAATAAATCTTAGCAATGATAAGCAATAAAGTTATAATATAATATTTCACTGAGCTGCATACACTGAAATAGAAAACCTGAAAAAACATTACGGCCTGGTCTAGATCGAAAAAGCATTGACCGTGCCGTATTTCGCATTTTTGTGAAAAACTATGTAAACTGTGAAATGTTCGTTATTGGTTGTAATAACTGTAAATGGCTAAAATACAATATAATTTGAATAATAATATGGGACAAGGAGACGTTTGTAGTACTATAAATTGTAAGAAAAATAGGTTAGAATTATCCTTCTTCCGAAAGATCCAGGAAGGTGAGTTTATAGAATATAATACATATTTTATGAAAATAATATATAAACCTTTTGTATTTCATATTTTAATAGTGAAAGGAAGGTGTTAATTTTTTCAAAAGAACACGATATCGAAAGTACAATACATTTTATCGTCTGTGATGAGGCGATAGTAGCGATCCTGGTGGTGAGCAACTATCTATGGATGCATATTTCAACTGTCTATATTTGCATAATTAGTAAGTATTAAGCTTCGTGACTGTATATAGTAGACTGTGATCTGTGCTTATTTTGACCCTCTGACAATTTAAAGCCTCTCAAAACGAATTTAAAGGGTCCAGCGCGTGCGTGGAGCTGCAGCCCTTTAAACTGATATTCAGCTATCATTCTGACAGATTTTGTTCTTCATTCTAACTAATTTTACTTTTTATTCAGTTCATATTTCGCGCTGTAATGTAAGAGAAAAATGTGTATAGTAGACCTGTATAGGAAGGAAGGATATCGATAGTATATTATATCATATACATGCTGTGCTTTGATACTCGTTTTCTCAATTTTCCAATTTTCAACATTCTATAACATTCAAAATGCTCTAATGAATGCAGTTTTTCGCAAACCTCAGTGAAAGCTTGCAGAGAAGTCCACAAAAGCATGTGAAGTAAACTGACACATGTGTTTTCTTCTGCCATTGAAAGTATTCAAACCACCACGTGTTGAGGATGTGATGGTACAAAATAAAATTGAAAAATTAGCAACTTAAAGGGCAAATATATTTTTTTTTCTCAAAAAGTAATTGGAAAAATATGAAAAGCATATGTCATATTTTACATACATATACCATGAATATAACGAATATATAAATTTACAGAAAAATTATGTAAACTTTGAACATGGGACAATTATAATTCAGTATTAAGAAAACAACAACAATTAATTATATTCGGAATACGTATGGTCAGACTTTCCTGGGTTAAATTTCAACGTACGTCGTTTACATGTTTCGACCTATTTATGGGTTATCTTCAGAACTGGTCGTTGTTGGTCTTGGCACCATTTGTTCTGTTTCCTGTGAGGGTGTGTTCCTGTGGTATAGTGTAGAGTTGAAGAGTGTGTACACTATACCACAGGAACACACCCTCACAGGAAACAGAACAAGTGGCGCCAAGACCAACAACGACCAGTTCTGAAGATGACCCAGGTCGAAACATGTAAACGAGGTACGTTGAAATTTAACACAGGAAAGTCTTACCATACATATTCCGAAGTGATACAGTGTTAAAAGTTGTGTAATCAAGACTAATCAATATGTATAATTAATTATAAGTAAACTAACTGGAATATTAAAGTGAAAATTTGTTTAGTGCATGTCCATATTGCAAGAAATATGTGGTAAAAAAGTTTAATTGGTGTAAAAATGTAGAAGTTAGAAACTTCACAGATTCATAGCCTTATATACGATTGGCAACAATGACTATTATATTCACCATCTATGCGTAGCAGTAATAACTAAAGAAGCCACACTTACACAAACAAATTATCGATCACTATCGATTAGTAGGGTTAAGTATCTTTGCACGCCAGTGTATATATTTCGCAGATGTGCCGAAAGATGGCAACAATTCAATGTAACAACAATAACGAAAGTCGCGTAACGACCTTGCAGCTAAAGCTAATACAAATAAAATGACAGTCATTGTACATTACAGAACATAAACCATTTCGTTTAAGTAGTTTAAGTGCAAAACTGTAAATTGTACAGTCCGGCAGATGTTTGTACGCATTTAACCCATCGTTCCGATGCCGGATCAAAGATACCCCCTGAAGGAGGTTTCAGTACCTAAAGGAATTTATTTACAGTTATTTTCCGAAAGGAGCAGAAGGACAAATGGAAAGCTCATCGCCTCAAACACCACGTAGTAGGCAACTAAGGTATTACTAGGACGCGAGAGAGGATGAATTTGGTCCAGAGGCTCTAATTTAGGCTTGTAGATTTTTAACGTCTCGGAAAGTTCAGACACGGGACACACGGCTTGAAGTCCTTCCCTGAGGAGTTGCGCTCCTGATTTTTACGTCCTGAAAACTCCATCGACCCCAGCCGGGTTTTAATCCGCTACAGTCCAGCAGACTTTGGCCTGAATTGACTAACCTAAACGCAACACACGAAGACATAAGTCAAGAGTATATGAGACATTTTCAAACGTATTGCGAAACTAATGGATTGCAGGAAGTTCAAAACTTAAACTCTTTTGTTGGCTTCAGGAAAACAGAGTTTGGTTCAAATATTATTAAAATAATCTCTACAACTTACATAATGTCATTCAGAAACAAGAGAAATCCCAGTCGCTTATTTCTGCCTTATTTCCTCTGAGAAAATTCCGGAGTACAAGAATAGACCTTAAGCTTGTTGCAACATTACGCACAAACACTGCACAGATGAGTCTGTTAGAAAGAAAAGGGAGATGCTTAAGAGATCCATCGACTCTTTACGCTTTTTAGCTATTCATGAACTTCCATTTCGTTGGCACAATGAGGGAGAAGATTGTCACATTAAGGGTATTACCTACGTAGTATATCATACTTATTAGGTAATTATGATGTAACTTTAAACAGTCATGTTGAAATGTCAAGTATACTTCGTGAAACATAAAACAATTATTCAGAGACACAAAACCCATGCTGTTAATGATGTAATGCTGGAGAATTTATTTTATTGGGTTATTTTACGACGCTGTATCAACATCTCAGGCTATTTAGCGTCTGAATGAAATGAAGGTGATAATGTCGGTGAAATGAGTCCGGAGTCCAGCACCGAAAGTTACTTAGCATTTGCTCGTATTGGGTTGAGGGAAAACCCCGGAAAAAACCTCAACCAGGTAACTTGCCCCGACCGGGAATCGAACCCGGGCCACCTGGTTTCGCGACCAGATGCGCTGACCGTTACTCCACAGGTGTGGACATGCTGGAGAACAGAAATGGAAAAATTACAGAATGAACATTTGTTGCTCTATTATTAAATGCAATATCAAACGAAATGAGTAACTCGCTTCAACTCTCATCCACTCTGAGATATGTTAATTCTCAAACTGGAAACGTAAACTGTCGAGGAAATTTTCCAGTAAGACCTAAAATAGTCCTAGATAAAACACCAACTGAACAAGTCTCGCGTCCACCGTTGTGGAGTAACGGTTAGCATGTCTGACCGTGCAACGAGCGAGCCCGGGTTCAAATCCTGGTTGGGACAAGTTACCTGGTTGAGGATTTTCCGTGGTTCTCCTTCAACTCATTAAGAGCAAATGCTGGGTAACTTTCGGCGCTGGACTCTGAACTCAATTCACCGGCATTATCACCTTCAATTCTCAGACACTAGATAAACATAGCAGTTGCTAAAGCGTCGTAAAATAATCGATTAAAAAAACAAGTCCCACATTTTAAATATTTACGCTGTGATTAGAATTAGAATTAGCCCGTAGAATGCCTGTAGGGCAAGGGCCTCTTGGCTGGCAAGGGGGCTGTTCTGGCATTCCCGCGTAGTACGCTGTGATATTAGATATTAATTATAGAAAAGATGAAGACATCAATATAAAGCTATCAAAATTCCAAGACATGCGGAAATATCAAAAGAACTTTAGGAAGAAAGGTGAGGCCAAAAACGAAACTGCAACTGTATAGAACTTTAGCAGTACCCACCTTGCTTTGTGGAAGTGAAACTTGGGTAGTAGGAACAAGAGAAAGAGGTGGCATACAGGCTGTGCAGATGATTTATTTAAGATATGTGAAAAGATGCTCGATTATGGATGAAGTTAAGAATAGAGATATGCATCAAGAACTGGGAACACAAAGTAACCTATAAATGATACGATATATCACTACCAACGAAACTGGACAGAACACATAACAAGGATGGACAACAGCCGAATACCAAAGAAAGTCCTTCATATAATCCCAGAGAAAGAAGAACGGCGGAGAATATCTTGAAAAAGATGGACTGCTATCTTAAACATCGCCGTAACAGGATGATTAGGTTCCGGCTGGATTGACATACTGCACTTTACCTACTGCTGTTTGACATAAAGTAATTTGACACATAACCAATTTTACATACAAGTATTTGGCTTATTTATTTTTCATCTAATTTAATTTGACACAACCTTTTAGGTAATTTATACTTTTTCTGGGAAACAACTACTTTGTTTCATTTGTACATTCACATATCATATTTTGACACTCTCTACTGTAATTATATTGTGCACATTGTTAATAGTTCCTCTTATAGTTTCTAAGGTTACTTGTCTTTGCTTAAAAATTATAGAGGTTTCGTATGTATAAAAATTATGGAGGGTGAATTTATAGAAACAACAAGAGTAGGGAAAACATTTATCTTTTAGGCCAGAGGTTCCCAAACTGTGCGCCGCGACGCCCCGGTGAAACTTGACATGCAAGTTTTCAGTACGTGTAGATATTTATTTTATTCCAATTTTGTATTTTTAGAAGCTGATAAGGACGGCTAAATGACTATTTTCTTTAAAAAAATATCACCAAATCTAATTTGAGAATTTTTTTTTAATTTTGGATAAAAGAACGTCGCACGGAAAATCTTACATGTGAAGGACGGCGCAGTCTCAAAGCATATAGCCCAAGATATCAACAACGTAAGGATGAGTGATGCATTTTGGATTACTTAAGAACATGTGGCCACAATTTTACTTTGTAATTTGTTCATTTTTTTAAATACCAGTACATTACACAAAGTATGTCAAATGAATATTATACCAAATTAGCATGAAAACGATAAGCATGCCAAATTTAATGAGTAGGCAAAATGTGAAGCAAGTAAAAGTATTGTATGCAAGAAAAAATATGTATATTAATAATGTATTAAAATGTTTATGTCAATTTTGAATATGTCAGATCTCTTGTAGGTGAAAAGTAATATGTTAATCAGCCCGGTACGGAATGATTACCTTAACCCATACAGTCGATGATAACGGTGATGATTATAATAATTATTATTATTATCATTATTATCATTATTATTATTATTATTATTATTATTATTATTATTATGTTAAGCAGTGTCTGTGTGGATAGATCAGACAATGAGGTATTTCAGCATGTAATCCAAATCTTAATTAAGTTCCCTTAATTCGTGAGATGCAAAACCTTTCAATGGAACAGCTGTGTTGTAAAGTCATACAGGTTGACTAAAAGGTAAAATCCAGGAAGTGCACCCAACGGCTATAATTGTTAACTGACTATTGTAGCAATATCTTTAACCTAATATTCCCGTGTGAAAAAATACAGAATATTTTTCCAGACGCTAGCAGGATTCGGTTTATTTTCCCACAAATCCTCCAAATGAAATGGTGGACTAAATTAACAGCAAAGAGAATCTCTGCAACTGCCACAACAGGTCAAAATGTTACATTTTCATCTAGTCTACATTGTATGCTTCTCAAATTTTGGTTTCTTTTAATATATACTGAATGAAAGTTCAAGTTGGACATTGAAACTGTGGGGAGGGTGGGTAGAGTATTTTTTTTTATATTGGTCCGACCTCAACATTTTTCTTATAGACGTTCAGCACAATTTTGGGCTAAACAGAAGTATTCTTCAATATCCTCGGACGTAAGCATTTAATTGTTATGTGTTACTTCCAAAAACAAATTCAGGAACCCAAAAGAGATGCGATCCAGTAGAATTTTGGGCTACATAAATGTGAATTTCAAAATCCACGACGTAAGCATTTAGTTATTATGTTGCTTCCAAAAATATATCCAAGAAATCAAAAGGCAAGTATTAAACTTAATCTGCCAGGATGATTTATTCTGGAGTAAGAATCAGATGTTGATGACGATCCTCCTGCTAAACAGCGATTTAGTGGTGGAGATTCTACAACTTTTATTGCAACATTTTCATAAGTAATTTTTCATTATTTTTTTTTTCGTTGTTGGTAAATCTATAGCAACTATTAGTGCTTTATGCTTGTGCTAACAGATGGAGTTACTTGTCAACAATGTGACGTTGAATCGTGTGTTCAGGTTACTGCCCAGCGACAGTCCTCATGTATTTTATATTTTGATGATTGGCTAATTAATATTAATCCGGCACACTCACAATCACACTCACATTCATACTAATTTCTAGACTCTAGATAATCGGGTAATTTTTCTTCTTCAAGAAAAATTCATCGAGAGTCGATCCAGGAATTGAACTCGGAACCTCCAGATCTGGAAGCCAGCATGCTGACCAATAGACCACGGAGGCAGTCTTCGTAAGTCATGGCGACTATTTTTTTTTTCCAAAGTTAAGCGATGGTATCACGAGATGTATGTCATTTGTCATCCTTAATATGTGGCCGCATCAAACACTAGATGGCAGTGTAATGTATGGTTATCATGTGAATTCAGTTGTGAGTCGACTGTCGGGCTAAGCATCTATAGTGAGTATGTGGTCGCATCACTAGATGGCAGTGTAATATGGTAATCGCATAGAGCAATGGTATGCGTAATGCGTGAAACAGTTTAGAGTCGACCGCTGTTCAAAATGGATGTGACCCGATGGGTTTTCGTTTTAGGGTTTTATGGTGGATATGTATGCTGCAATGTTATTCCAACTGCTGTAATAAACACGAGAAGCATGGTTCTGTGTCGTTTATGGATATTTGATCCCTACCCTAACCTACAGTACACATAATCTGGCGTTTCATTTGTGTATTTCAAAATTTCGAACATTGCCCGCATTCTCACAAAAAATTTGTTGCCATGACTTATGCCCCCATGCCTCGTAATTCTGTAGAAGAAATATTTGTTTTTTTTTATACAAAATGTAATTTACATCAGCTGGATCCAAAGAAGTATGTAAAGAACATAGAAAAAGACGTTTTCTTGTAACTTTATTTAAAAAACTAAAGTAAATCTATATGAACGCATATGAATTTAATCAGATTAAAGATTCAATTGTGTATGCTGTACTTTATTTGAAGATTTTATTCCCAACAAACCTCCGTATCAGTTTGTGAGTTCACTGAAGAGTAGACAAAAATTAGACACAGTGCAGTCGGAAATGTATAACTAGGTATGATTGCTCATTCTATCTCAAGCAAAACGAACACTGCAGAAAGATCGTTCTGTGCGCTAAGAATAGAGTCAAAGGCGTCTTTCAGAATTGGCACTCCTGTCGGTATAAAAGGGTGCTCTTCAGTAAAAGAGCGCTCGTATACATTATAGTACCATCACTACTGAATTCACCTAGCGAGAAAGAGAAATAATTTACATGTAGGAACTAAGAAATATATCATTTTTAATGCGTTCATGTCATGTAATTATATTTCAATGGATCGTATTTTCTCTCTAAACCAGTGGTCGGCATTTAACTCGCGAGTCAACCCCTTAACACATAAGCAGGACGGAGAGGTAAGGCACGATCTCCCTCCCCTTAGCCATCACTTGTTCATTCGAAGTTACGCAGTGTTGAAGTAAACACGACAGGATCAAGTTGTAGGATCAAAAAGAATTTCGTGTATGACAGACGAACATCTCGTTGTTCAGTTAAATTTCTCTGCATGTAGCCTGGCTCGTAATTTTAACGAGTTAGTTACACATCCATCTTAATGTTTAAATTGTTTATAAAACAAAAGGAAAAATCAAATCATACGGAAATTAAGAAGAAATGAACAAATATATATTTACATGAACTTAATTGTACTTTTCCTTAAATTGGATATCTTCACTGTCCTATCTGCGCACGCAAACCTTGCAATAGTGAAGATGTTCCGCGTCTTCTCTTATACTGCTGTGTTTTTCGGGCTGTATTTCATATGACGTCACCTCTACCGACCGCTGCCCTAAATTGTACTTAATCGCCATGTTAATGCATTCCATTTACTAATTTGCTTTGCAAGCGATTTAGTTCATGCGTCTCATCTTCATGGCTACAATATTTTGTCTGGTGCATGTGATATTTAAATTACCACCATTAATAGCGACCGGCGTAGCTAAGTCGGTTAAGGCGCTTGCCTGCCGATCCGGAGTTGTGCTTGGGCGTTGGTTCGATTCCCGCTTCGGCTGATTATCTAGTTGGGTTCTTCCAGAAGTTTTCCCCAACCGAAAGGCGAATGTCAGGTAATCTATGGCGAATCCTCGGTCTCATCTCGCTATCACCAATCCCATCAACGCTAAATAACCTTTTAGTTGATATACTATCTATCGTTAGATAACTAAGTAATAAAAAAGACCGAGTCTTAACAATACAACTAGACAACGTTGCTTTAGAGTGAATGTGTTGTTCTGGGAGACTAAAAAAAAAAAAAAAAGCAGCGAAGTCCATGAACTAAGTCTCATGAAAAGGGGTATAGTTTTATGAAGAATTTCTACAACATACAGTATGTATACCTCCTTTACACATCACACGTGTTTCCTCAGAAGCCTTCCTAATTATTGCTTGAGCTTAAGGAAATATTTATAATTATTCAGTCACATTGCATTTCTTAGGCCTATATTAAATGGCAAACTGCATTTTGGCATAAAATATATAACAAAAATTAAATTTAAACGTATTTGGTTTTCAAACTACGCCACAAACTTTTCATTCTAACAATATATAAAGTAGTTTATTTCTTTATTTTAGTAGGTTATTTTACGACGCTTTATCAACATCTTAGGTTATTTAGCGTCTGAATGAGCTGAATGTGATGATGCCGGTGAAATGGTTCCGGGGTCAAGCACCGAAAGTTGGCAGCATATGCTCATATTGGGTTGAGGGAAAACTCCGGAAAAAACCTCAACTAGATAACTTGCCCCAATCGGGAATCGAACCCGGGCCAAAAGTAGTTTATTGCTACAAACTTTCCTTATTAAAGAGATATCACAAGGACAACAATTATTATACTAAATTTAGTGAATTTACAAACTAAAATATGAGGTTTACAATCTTTAAATTATACATATCACAGAAATTCCTACCAAAGCGCAAAATTGTTCACGCAAAAGTAAAAGAAGCAGGAAGAGAAGCCATTTTGTATCCCCTACTCTTTTTCTTGAGGGAAAAATAGTGTGCTTAAAAACATTCACGATTGTTAACACGGCCCTAATATCTGTGTATCCACCGTTATCAACTCAGAAGTGTAAACAATATTGAAAATCGCATATTAACTTATTGATTCCAATTTAAGAGTCTTTCCATATACATTTAATGAACTTTCATAATCTATCCTCAAAATAACCATGGCAAACAAGACAAAATTTGGCAGTCTGTATCCTTTGCAGATGTGTCCACAGTTACATGCAATTTTTTACGAAGGATAGGGGAAACGAAGGATTCAAAATGTTTAATTTAAATCAAAGTCCACAATAATTTAATCTATTTATTTTGGAATATCTCTCCTAAATTACTACCAGTAACATTCTTTTATTCACACTGTAAGGTTAGCCATTTAGTTAATTTTCTATCTAACCAGTGATAATACTGGAGAGGAACATGTTTCTTTTGATGAATTGAAACAGACTACATAAATTGAAGAACCACAAAACCCCAAGAGTAAATTTAGAATTAATGAAGTAGACTAGCCTACGTTAGTCTTAATATTTTAATAAGATTTTTTAGATTTCTAAATGTGCTTTGGAATGGACAAGCCATCCCAGAAAATTTGACTGAATCAGTGACAATCTCCGTTCACAAAAAAGAAGATCCAAAAATTAATGGAAAATTATAAATTAACAAATCTTTTGAACTCCGAATGCCAATATGTACAAATATTCTCAAGAACAAATTACTATATATGAACATTACGAAGGTATCATTGGAGAAAAAAATGGTTTTCGCAAAGGCACGTCTGTCTACGATGGTTATTTTACATTGAAATTGCTAATTGGAAAAAATAGAGAATTCAACTTAGAGAGACACATTGCTTTTATTGATTTTAAACAAGCTTTTTATAGAGTCAATCAAAATAAATTATTTTAGGTTTTAATAGATGATCATATCCCCAACAGCTTTTAATTAACATTCATAACATTTACAAAACACGTTTGATAGCAGTTAGAACCAACAATAGACTTTTAGATTGGCAACAAATTCATAGCGGAGTAAGACAAGACTGTGGCCTATCTCCATTACTTTTCATTTCATATGAACAGAATCATTAAAGATTGGAAACAGACACGTCATGGCTCAATTTCTATCAGTCAAAATTTACAGTTTGATAGTCTACTCTTTGTTGATCATTTAGCCCTAATTGCAGGTAATGAAGATAAGCTCCAATATTCAGTGCGCAATCAGCGAAAAATACAACATGGAAATCAATATTGAAAAAACAAAACAAACATGTCGTGGGAAATACCCGGTCGCAAACAAAATTTGCTTACACAACAAATTAATAGAGAGAGTAAATAGGTTTACTTATTTTGGCTATGATTTAACTTTTTGTGTTAAAATAAATATAAATTCTAAAATTTTCAAATACAATAAAATATGGAAATAATCAACAAATTTATGAACCTACTCTACTACCAGTAGCGGCTGATGGTCAAAACAATGAATGTGCTGCAATCTCTATATCGGCCTACTGTAAACACTTACTTACTTACTGGCTTTTAAGGAACCCGGAGGTTCATTGCCGCTCTCACATAAGCCCGCCATTGGTACCTATCCTGAGCAAAATTAATCCATTCTCTATCATCATATCCCACCTCCCTCAAATCCATTTTAATATTATCTTCCCATCTACGTCTCGGCCTCCCTAAAGGTCTTTTTCCCTCCGGCCTCCCAACTAATACTCTATATGCATTTCTGGATTCGCCCATACGTGCTACATGCCCTGCCCATCTCAAACGTCTGGATTTAATGTTCCTAATTATGTCAGGTGAAGAATACAATGCGTGCAGTTCTGTGTTGTGTAACTTTCTCCATTCTCCTGTAACTTCATCCCTCTTAGCCCCAAATATTTTCCTAAGAATCTTATTCTCAAACACCCGTAGTCTCTGTTCCTCTCTCAAAGTGAGAGTCCAAGTTTCACAGCCATACAGAACAACCGGTAATATAACTGTTTTATAAATTCTAACTTTCAGATTTTTCGACAGCAGACTGGATGATAAAAGTTTCTCAATCGAATAATAACAGGCATTTCCCATATTTATTCCATGTTTAATTTCCTCCCGAGTATCATTTATATTTGTTACTGTTGCTCCCAGATATTTGAACTTCTCCACCTGTAAACACTTATATGTATTTTTCTTAATTTGTGACTCACAAGGAGAGGACACGCTCTGTATATCACCAAATGAAATAAGATTGTGTGAGATGAAAGTACAAGACGCACTATTGAAAGTCATATCTGGTAAGGGTGGTCAATAACCCCTCGTTTTGGAAATATTTGCTATTGTTTGTGACAAACTTCCGTTAGGTGCCTAATAGGGAAACATTAGACTGTGTAACAACGTACCTAGCTCATTTGGTTGGATGCTGAGTTATCCAGGCAACCTGAGTTCGAATCCTAATGCCTTCTAATTTTTTTAAAGCTTGATATTATTATTATTATTATTATTATTATTATTATTATTATTATTATTATTATTATTATTATTATTATATTTTCATTTATGTTGCAATATTTCTGTTTTTGTTTGTACATGATAAATTACCTCCTACTAAGCGCATGGGTCTCTATGCACATACAAAAATTAAATTGCAAAAGTGCAAATAATAATAATAATAATAATAATAATGATAATAATAATATCAAGCTTCAAAGTATGAGAAGGCATTAGGATTCGAACTGAGGTTGCCTGGATGACAACTCACCATCAACCATGTGAGCTACGCCGTTACACAGGCTAATGACTTCCTATTAGCCACATAACGGAAATATGTCACAAACAATAGCCAATATTTCCATAACGAGGGGTCACTGGCCACCAATACCAGGTATGACTTTAAACAGTACGTCTTGTACTTTCATCTCACATAATCTTATTTATTTTGGTGATATACAGAGCGTGTCCTCTCCTTGTCAGTGACGAAATATGAAGTCCATACAACGTTCCTTCCTACTGCAGAACCCGTCAATTACCCTGGTGTTAAACCCTCCATCTTGGACATCATACTCTTTTCTATTGACAGTATTGCACAAGCAGTGAGACGATCCGGGGAACATAGTGTTCCTTAAAAACGTTTTCATGGGTTTCAAGGAAGAAAAACATCTTTCTGGCTCAGCAATGGCCATTGGTGTTGTAACGAAAATATTTAACAACTTCGTTACTTCAGAGAATGGATCCTGTAAATTGTTGGAGACTATGTATTGCAACAATTGAACAGCCATCTATATTTCGGAAGTCGGGTTTTCCGTATAGAACTCCAAGTTGTCTCTTTAACACTCTTTTGTTCAGTACAGTATAGATGTTGACAGCAACTTCAAGTTCGCGTTCAGTAAAATTATGCGAAAAATTATCAAAAATTTTGCTGTTTAACAATTTTGTTGCGTCTAGTTACTATAGCTTAAAGACTGTAAACG
The DNA here is from genome assembly GCF_040183065.1 of Periplaneta americana. Lineage (NCBI taxonomy): Eukaryota > Metazoa > Arthropoda > Insecta > Blattodea > Blattidae > Periplaneta > Periplaneta americana. The sequence goes on along the minus strand of NC_091123.1, from coordinate 130,683,665 downwards.
TGAGTAGCTTCCTGAATTATACTGTCCCATACTTCCTTGGCTTCAATTTTCTGGGGTTCCATTTTCCGTCACTTGCTGGCTGATTCAGGAGGAACCTCAGACAGGTATATGTCAGCAGCGGTCCGATACTTAAATTACCAAATACATTGTAAATAGTTCCGAGTTCTTCCACAAACAAGCATTCTTTAGTTACGCTTTAATTTTGCAATCTCCAAGCTGTGTCGTGCTGAAGCTTGTTACAGCACTTTCCCGCGTAAAACTAGCCAATCACAGCTGATATTTCAGCTTCGCACATGCGCATAATTGTCTACATTTTCATGTGGAGTTCTGAGTAGCACAACGAACCCCCTGAGACACCAAAGAGCGAAGACTAAACACTCTATAACGCGTCATAAACATAATCACGGGGAATTATCAAATGACAGATCAAATACTATGGTATTACAAATATATTATTTGAGCAAACATTATCATTGTGCTATAGCACTATAGCATATAAGGACGGGCAACCCCTGCCTACTACAGGAACACACAAGAATATGTTTGTATAAAACCTTAGCTAATCCTTTACTATGATACGGTAGTGAAGAATGGACATTGAGAACTACTGATATCAACTGAATAACAGCCTGTGAAATGAAATTATTTATGAGAGCAACACTAGGATATACTCGCTTGGACCGGAAAAAAATTGAGGATATCGTGCAAGAACTCCATTTACAACCAGTTTCCCAGTTTATAAACAAGTGTCAGCTGCAGTGGGAAAACCATATTCAACAAGTGAATTGTAATAGACTCCCAAAGGACATGCTTCAATACCGTCATCAAGAGAAGAGATCTTTGGGCCGTTCAAAAAACTGTGGACCGAGAATGACACTGAGATCGTAAAAGGCCTTGGGCATTATACTTGTTTGGATGATGATGATGATGATGATGATGATGGTGACGACGACAATCTAACCACTGAATCTCACACCCTTTTTTATTACAACTTTGGCTCCTGATTTGGTTATATTTAATTATACGATGAAAGAGTAATGGAACGGAGAAAAATTCTCTCCGGCGCCGGGATTTGAACCCGGGTTTTCAGCTCTACGTGCTGATGCTTTATCCACTAAGCCACACCGGATACAACTCCGACGCCGGTTGGAATCGTCTCAGATTAAGCTCCAACTCTTGGGTTCCCTCTAGTGGCCGCCCTCTGCACTACGTCATAGATGTCTATGAACGCAGGAACGAAGTCCACACATGTGCTGAGGTGCACTCGATATGAGTGACTAGTTGGCCGGGATCCGACGGAATAAGCGCCGTCTTAAATCACGAAGTGATTTACGCATATCATATATATTATTTTAATGTACCGAAGTACATGTGATATTTCCATGCAGATATTCTGCGTCATCATACGATGAAAGAGTAATGGAACGGAGATCGTATGATGACGCAGAATATCTGCATGGAAATATATGTACTTCGGTACATTAAAATAATATATATATATATATATATATATATATATATATATATATATTTAATTAGTTATAGGCCTACATTTGAAATATAGATACCAGTAAATTTATTTTTGAAATATAAAATCATTTAGCGTACTCCATTACGTTTGTATATTCTCTGTCCATACCACTATTTCATTTTATTTTTATTTCATAGATAATAAAGAAACAATGTAACCATCCATCCTGTAGTTCGAAGGAGGAATAATAAAGCTTAGAAAATTATTTTCAGATTTTTTGTTTTTAATAACAATAATAATAATAATAATAATAATAATAATAATAATAATAATAATAATAATAATAATAATAATAATAATAATAATAGTTTTATTTTCCCTGGCAGAGTTAAGGCCATCAGGCCTCTTCCACTCAACCAGGATCAAATCACATACAGAAAAAATACATACCGGTATACAAATATGAACTTAAAAATTTAATATTTTTATTTGAAAATTTGTCTTCTAAAAGACACGTTGCTTGTAGGTTGGCCCAAGTATGTCTACTTTTTTGTCAGTATTAGGTTGTACCTATGACTTGCAAATATGTTCTTTGTTTTCTGGGTATGTTTTATCTGCCTTATATTCTGGGGTGTTTAATGAATAAATTTCTAGCAATATTCTGCAAGTCTCTCTTCTACTGAAATTATATCCAAGTCTTATTACTATTGTTTGTTTTGTTTTTGTCTTTTTTTCGATTCTTTCGATAACCTTGGCAGAACTACCTTCTGTGTAATATTTTTAATAGTAGACTACTAACCTACATTTTATGTGTAAGGTAGAAACATTCTAGGACAATTTTATGAGTTGTGATGTAAGAGGTTTTGGTATTTTACCTGTTGTAAATAACATTTTGGGAACACTTCCTCAAAAATTCTTCAAATTTAATTTGAAGTGCTTGAAATTTCAAAGCTTAATTTATTGAATTTCTTATTTAATACTTATTATTAAAATAATATTATTTAATGATAATGTAACATTAATGTTCTATAATATTAATCTCGCTCCTATCGAGGATTACATCTTTGTCCTGTTCGGACTTTCAACTATCTCTTTCATAGTTTAACAATGTCTATTTTTTTTTTCTGATTGAGGAACTAAATATCAAAAGTACTTACATTGGACTGACCATGAACAATACGAAAACAACAAACGCAGAGGAGATCCCAATCAGAGTAGGCGACACAGAATTGCAGTATGTCTCTGAATATGTGTATTTGGGTCAACTAGTTACCTTCTCACAAAGAATCCACAAAGAGATCAATAGAAGAATTTCATCGGCATGGAAGGCGTTCTGGAGCCTGAAGTTCATATGGACGGACAAGACAACCAACCGCAATCTCAAGTTCGAGGCACTAGAGACATGTATAATCCCAGTTTTGCTATACGGCTACCAAACTTGGACACTGACCGAGAGACAACGCTCAAGTATACAAAGATTTCAGAGGAAGATGCAAAGAAAAATACTGGGCATCACGCTACGAGACAGAATGACTAACGAAACACTACAAAGACTGACGAACACTACTGACTCAGCAGAACGAGCCAGGGCAACGAAGTGGACCTGGGGGGACATGTGGCGAGACAAGATGGACCCATGCAGTCACGATGTGGGACCCCTACGTCGGAAAGAGAGGACAGGGAAGACCACGGCTCAGATGGTCTGACATGTTTACCAAAGAGGCGGGGAAACAATGGTCGAGGACAGCAAAGAACAGAGTTTTGTGGAAAGAACTAGGGAAGGTCATTGTAACTAGATAACGTAATCAGTGTTCAGATATTGTAAATAGTAAAGTCAGTATTAGTGAAAATGTAAGATAAGTTTTGTAAATAGTAAAGTCAGTGTTGAGAAAGTGTCGGGTAAATACTGTAGTGTAAATAGTAATCAGTGTTTGTCAAAGTGCCGGTGTCAGTATAATGTGTGTAGTGCAAGAAAAAAAAATGAACAAAGAACAGAATGCTGAGACTAGTTAAAGTCTAACAGGGTTATTAACCATGTCACAAAAGTAGTATACATGACAAGCTCGCCTGGATTGGCTCACCAAGCGAGTACACTTGAGCCATCCCTGTCGAGGGGGTTCTAACCCCATCACAGGAGGCCTGTGCCCAACTTGGGACATCATGGCTAACATTCATTTTTTAACAGGTCGATACTGAAGAGCTATTTCCGGTTAATTTCTGGCTTAAACTGTTTTGACATGAACTATGAATATTTTAAGAATGGTTCATATTTCTTGTAAAAATAGTATCTACATTAAAATCCTGAAGGTATTCAACCCTTACAATGTACTTTGCTTATGGTGAAACAAACTTTTCTGTAATATTCATGTTACTATCGTTAAATATTATTAAAACGTATTATTATTTCAACAACGCACAGATTAAACTAGAGTTCACAGCCGTATTTGGATCTCGAATTAGCTTTTCTTACAACGGAAGAAGAAAATATTTCTCTCTCAACTTGCTCCCTCATAGGGCAAATATATTACCGACAGTTCAGGAAGCTTACTGAAATCTAACTTGCAAACGAGATTCCCTTTGTTACCTTGGAAACCCGCTCCTTACCTTGCTCGGCTATAAGAATAGCAAATGGTTAGAGACATATCTACCTACGCAAATAATTTGCATAACTTTTGCTTTGAAAAACTGGTATAATATATTTTTTCACGAAACTTTGTCAGAATGCTACTTGTTAGTTTTACTCTATATTACATGTTATGTTAGAAAAGTAGGCTCACTGAAATCAATGGGGTTAGTTCCAACGATGAATGAATACTGGAAATATTACAAATTCTTCTACGGTATTCAAAAATTGCAGTCCGATATTCGATATTATTTTGTTTACCTAGACATAAAATACAAGGTCACATTTATATAAAACATTGTCGCGCGAATTATGACGCCATCGACAATATTTTTAAATTATTGTGACCGTATAATTTTTCGTTTCATTATCATCTGAAGGAGTATATTTTTACTGCATATTTCAATTAACTTTTATACAGAAGCATATGATTAAGGTTACAATGGTAACAACATAATTTTTATGCTCGACCATGCCGAAATGTAGTAATTATACAGCCTTTTAATGGACCACATTAAAGTACACCTATTCATTAAAGTTCTGGTGTTCCACCAATCAGAAAATACCATTGCAGCAATATGAAAGCGCAAGTATCGATTATTCTCGGATATGCAATCGAAAGGCAACAATAAATCAATAAATCACCTATATTTGAAATAAAGTCAGTTCTGTTACTATAATAATTAGCGTTAATTGTAAATAATATTAAAATAAATTCAATTTGTCACCTCGTTTTTCAATGTTTAATTCAATTTCAAGGTTATATCAAGATTAATCTTTATTTTACTCTCTAGATTATATCAAGGTCAATGTCGACATTTATTTCTCGGAAAAAATCAATACTTTCGCGTCTGCGCACATCTCACAATTTACGAGGTATTGCACAAGGTCAGTTCCGCTCCTCAGTCAGATAAGAATAACATGAATACTTATGAATAATTTCAAGTTAGAAATATGATCGAGCATAAAAAGTCGTATGAAACTTGACTATAATGGTAATTAAGACGCTCGTATGAAAATTATGAAACTCGCTTGCGCTCGTTTCATAAACATACTCGCGTCTTAATTACTACCATTATAGGCTCGTTGCATAATGTACTATTATACATTTTGTTACTCTGTGTTATAAAATCATTTTTATGCCATCCTAGCATTATAAACAGGTTGTTGCTACATCCAGAATCGTGCATAATTGGCTTATTATAGCACGCGTGCCAATAGAAGCAATGACGTAATACCGGAACGCTTGCTATCTTGCTTACCGCTTGTACAGATTCGGATTTTATCTCTGCCGGTAAATGGCAGTTGGGATTAAAGCGATTGTCATGGTTGAGGGCGTTGAGTACTATTACAGCAAAACAAAAGACATCTGGTCACCTTACTCCCAACAAAACCGTTTTCCTGTTAGTAATGTGTGTGTGTGTCGGAAATCGGTTCGGGTTGCAATAATGCCAGAGTTACAGTCATTATTATTATTATTATCATTATTATTATCATTATTGTTATTACTTTTATTATAGTGTTATATAAGTCTAGCTTATAATAGTTTGTGCTTTAGTTTCGTAATTACTAATTTTTAAATATGTTGTAAATTGTGCACTGGTAGTCCTTTTAATTTCTAAATTTTTCACCAATCATATCCAAAGTTAAAAACAAAAAACTGAGTGGTCAAAGTCGGAAGTTGGTGGCTTATGTATTAAAGTTTATGAAGGATGAAGCAGATCGTGGTAACTTCAGTATTTCTTTCGCTAAATCACAGGAGAGGACAGCGGCTGCCACAGGCATATCAGAGAGAACGGTGCGTGTGATAAAACAAGAACTATCCGCCATTGAGAAAGGAGAAGCCAGTTCGTTCACAACACCAGATAAACTTCGCGAACGTCGTAAGACTGTTAGGAGCTTGGAGGAAAAGCAAGACAGTGATGGTGAGGATGGAGTTGAACATTTGCAATAATCCTGAAAGGAGACGTACAGGTATGCTTCACTTCAATTTATTTATTTAGTAGACCTAACAATGAGTAATTTTCATATTGCGAAAACTATAGGCCTAATAATGCTTCGTAACATTGAGCTCTTATACAGTTAAAATAATTGTAAAAATACTTAGATACTCGAGGTTAAGCATGTGGGCGAACATTTTTCACAGACTAGTACAATCGCTGCTTTCCCTCTTCCTTTCTACCGAAAACTATGACGTCGCCCACCGGCAGAGATAAAATCCGAGATCTGTAAGTGCGACGTAACAAGAAATGAAATGCATTTGTGTGTGTAACGTATCATTTATTTTCAATCTTTAACAATTTTGTATCAGTTTTGTAACATCACACAAAATAGTTGTGTGGTTCAGAGAAACTATATTAACAAAATAAAGGAACATTTGTAACATAACCTACAATGTAATTAATTTCTCTATATTCATTGTCAATGCCAACCGCAACTAATCGATACGAACATATGAAAACTCTGTCAGCTATGGATCCCGAAATATTTCATAATTTATTTCCTACAATTTATAATGCTAAGATACCATAAGTGTTGTATCTAACTCGTGGATAATCTTATTATGGCACTCGTGAAAATAAACATTCACTCATGCCATAATCATCAAGATTATCCATTTAATGCAGAAATAACTATTATGGATGAAATCAACATAAAACAAGATGTTCTTGACAGAAAATGAGAGAATTGATGTCCTAATGATGATACGATTTGACAGAAGACGTACAAAGCAAAGAGTATGCACACTACGAAACTCATCCAAATCGGCCATCAGTTACTCAGTCAAATGTGTCTACAATAGATCTCAAATTCCTCATTTTCTGTTAAGAATATCTTTTTTTACGTTAATTTTATCAATATCACGGTTCTCATAACACAACTAACAAAATGTACCAACAATTCAAAGGTTACCGTATTAGCCATAACCACATTGCTTCTCTATAAAACAGGCATATTCAGCGAGGGCATTTGTAGCCTTAAAAAGAAGGTGTAACAGTGACGTATTGTATTGTATTTATTTACATTCGTACATCGCTTCATAGCAAGAATATGGAACATGTCAAAGATAAAAATTTTAATAGTACTATAAAGTGTTAATTATAGTAACAGTCTAGTTGAAATATATACAGAAGAGTTTTACATTATAGTCTACTAGTGCAACACAAAGTTTTAGTATCAATACATAATACAAGACAGAAATATTCATGAAGCGTTGTTGAATGTCATTAATTTACCTACAGAATAGAAGGTGTATGAAATTAGGTACTTCTTTAATTTTTCCCTAAATAATCTTATGTGTTGAGTTAGATTTTTTTATATACTTTACATATGAAGGCTATTAAACATTTTTATTGCCCATATAACGCACTCCTTTTTTTAATAGCACGATAGACTTGCCGATGGAATATGAAAGTCATTTTTGACGCGTATTTATGGTATGAATTGTTGAATTATTTACAAAGTTTTCACAATTACATAAGAGGAAATTTATTAATGAAAAATATACTGACAAGCCATGGACATTATTTGCAGTTTTTTTAATGATTCTACACGATTCCCTAGATTTGGCACCTATTATTATTCTAATTACTCTCTTTGTAGTAGGAATATACTGTTACTATCTGTAGAATTTTCCCAGAATATTATTCCAAAACTCATTACCGAGTGGAAATATGCAAAATATATTGTTTTTAAGGTAGTGATATTTACCATATCTTGCATAGATCTAATAACAAAACATGCTGAATTTAGTTTGGGGGTAATGATTTTTTCCAATTTAACACATTATTGAAGTAAAACAAGTGCGTAGAATATCCTTTAAGCGTGTACTTCTTTGCGATTCTTTCTACGTCACTGTTGCACTCCTTTAAAGGCAAAAAATACCCGCGCTGAACGTGGCTGGTATAAAATAAATTAATTATTTACTATCGATACAAAAATATGCTCTTTCAGATGATATTTAAAAACTGTAGTGCTACCACAGTCTAGAATATACAGTCACGAAGCTTGAATTGTTGAGGGTACTAGGAACAATAGACTGTGCCTGTACTATTTCGCATTGTCTGTGATGAGGCGATAGTAACGATCCTAGTGGTTAGCAACTATGTATGGATGCATATACTCTACGTATTAAGCTTCGTGGCTGTATATACTACACTGTGATGTTATTTTAAAATGTACTTGAAGTCATAACTTGAATTAAATTGTCGTAAAAATTTTTGTTTTCGTAAAACTATTTTTCTTTCTAAACACAAAGCGTTCAGTTTTAAAGGGACTCGTTACAGACAGCTGTAGCATAGAGCGTATTCCGAATCTCAGCGCTGAGCAATCTGATGGCATCACGGTGTTACGAATTTCACCGATGGAGTCACTGATGCTCCACCGGTGTCGCACCTGTGCCCTCAGCTTGGAGAGGTGATGGTAGTCTCCATCAGCCGCCATCAGTGAATCTGATTGGTTCTTGTATAGGGCGGGAATTAGCATACGAATGACATCGAGCACTGTTGTGTCATGGCGGCGTGTTCTGCTGTATTGTTTGTAATGAGCACAACATAAAAACAATATGTTAATGGCTTATGAACGAACATGTCAACGGACCAGTTATTACTACTGGATCAATAAATAAATTGTTTATGCTCTCTTTTCTTTGAGCGAGATGACAGTACGGAAATTTCGCAAAACCTTGCTAGCGTAGCACAGACAACAACTCGTACAGCCGCCATGATAGCCATTGAACTTTTCAGCAGTTTTGTTCTATTTCGCTGCAGCGTGACGTCATTGACGTCTGTCGGTCCGGTGAGATTCGGAATACGCTGATATGTTGGAAATAATGTTCCTCCGTTTCAGTGAATTTGTCCAGTCCACAACAGACGATTGTTGCTCGGTTCGGTTACTAATTATGACGTATACATACGACGTAGAAATGAATATATATATATATATATATATATATATATATATACATACATATACATATATCGTCGGTTTCTTGGTAAAAGTGACCAAGTCACATTCCAAGGCTTCCAAGCATTATGAAAATTTAAGACATAATTTTATATTAAAAACTAATAATATAGCACATTTACTTTCAAAATAACTTATTACTAACATCTAAAGAAGTACAGTTATCTTTGGATGGACCATTAAACCTTTAAATGGCCCTTTTCCAACAATTTTGCATTTTGGACTTGGTCACTTTTACCAAGAAACCGACGATATATATATATATATATATATATATATATATATATATATATATATATATATATATATAATGCCCTATTACTACAAACAAATTATACACATAGTTACGTTACTCTTCAAAGTGCCTTCCTCCTTTAAATTTACCGAATTGTACTACAAGGTTGGACGTTTCGTCTACAATCCCCTCATAAATTTAACTCAAATTACGTGCTCGCTAGTGAAACACCTGTACAAATTAATTTAATTTGGGGTTACAAAAATGTTTTTAGTATGCTATCCAGAAAACGAAACGTTCATCTTATTTCTCTCCACAGTATATTATCTGTATCTCTTGAATAATACTATAAATTTCTCATTTCGCAATAATACAGTTTTTAATAATAATAATAATAATAATAATAATAATAATAATAATAATAATAATAATAATAATAATAATAATCAGATATCCGGAAAGCAACATCAACAGTTGGGGCATGTTTTATTACGTAGCCTACAGCTTATAACTACAACTTTTCACTATTTTTCAACATAATCTCTAGTCAAACTGAGTCACTTCTTGTAGTGTTTGACAAAAGTATTGTATTCCGTCGTCACAGAATTCTGTCGCCTGTGATTTGAGACACACTTCAACACTGGAGTGCTATCGTCGTCGTTTCTAACATAAAATAATGAATTGTGAAATGCGTAAAATTATGAGAAACTACTGTATATGCCGTCTCCTTGATAATCATTTTTCCATTGGCCCTACAGTAAGTACAATTTCTATTTGTCTTAGCATATTTTTGATGAAACTAATATAAATTAATCTCAGACATTTAATCTGTTTGCTAATTAAATGCGTGTATGTAAAATTCGAATATACCAAGAAGTGCAAATCTACTATCAAATAAAATAAAATATAGGAGCCGAGATTTTGCTCTGTATCTCATCAACTTTTGAAGCTATCCAAAATGATAAAGACAGATTAAAGAAAATCAGCTGAACATTACTTATAAACTTTAATATTCTAGTGAACATATAAATATTTAATATACTATTAAAAAAAAAAGGAATCTCGTGATAGAAAAATTTGAAAAATTACATTATATTAAATTGTTTAATTAAAAACTATAAATAATATAGGGTTTATTTTCAATCTCATTACTTGTCAATTTCAATTACATTAACACGTAATATTTTCATGTTGAGTATCAATATAATGTTTCTATTAACGTTTTCTCCTGGTGTGGCATATTCGGATAGGCCTACAGTTTTGAAAATATCTATTTTATCGTAATACTTTAATCTATGATATAATTATTATACTGGATGAACCGCTCGATTGTACCTAATTTAAATTGTATGTGACTGGTGAAGGGTTGAAGATAGAACCTTATGGTAACGTTTATATGAAAGGAAAACTCAAGTCTCGAATCCTGTCGGTAGATGGTGCGCAGACACGGTTTCTTTTCGTAGATTGTATCGATTGTCAAAATGGCGACACCGCAGATGAAAGCGCAAACTGTGTTGTGGTATGCGGAGTTTAAATCAATTGTTAGAGTTCAAAGGGAGTATCGGCGAGTGTTTAACCATGATGCTCCAACTAATAAAAGCATTAAGAAGTGGCACGATACATTTTTAGCTACAGGATCGGTGTTGAAGAAGCATGGTGGTGGTCGTAGAACATCCGACGAAATGGTTTCAAATGTTCAAGCCGCGTATGAGCGAAGCCCGCGGAAGTCATTAAGAAGAGCTTCGCGGGAACTTCAAGTACCAAAATCAACATTGCAAAGAATTGTCCACAAACGTCTCAAACTGTACGCATACAAAGTGCAGTTAATGCAACGTCTGGAGCCGGATGACAAACCCAAACGAGTGGAATTCGCCAATACGATGCTAGACCGTCTCGGCGCTGTTCCTGATTTTATGTCCGTTGGATTGGTAGTGGAGGACCGATCGCTTGGCTCCCGAGATCTCCGGATTTAACACCGCTCTAGAGCTACGTCAAAGATAAAGTGTACATCACCCCAGCCACAGACCTTCGTGATCTTCGGGAGCACATGATAGACGCTATTGGTAGCATTCCAGAAGGCATGCTCCAACGTACTCTGCAAGAAATCGTTCATCGCCTCGGTATCGTCACAGTGACAGCTGGAACTCACGTAGAGATATGGTGACGTGCATATCGAAAATTGTTGAGTTGTCCTTTCATATAAATGTTACTGTAGGTTTCTATCTTTAATCATTTACCAGTCACATACAATTGAAATTAGGTACATTCGTGAGGTCTACTCTGTATTAATTTATTTACTGTATATTCACTTGTAGTTTTGTACAAAATTATAATTATGGTCATGTAATAGTACATTATGCAACGAGCCTATAATGAAGGTAATTAAGAAGCGAGTATGGTTATTTTCATACGAGCTTCTTAATTACCATTATAGGCGAGTTTCATACGACTTTTTATGCTCGACCATATTTCTAACTTGATATTATTAATTTTATTTGTATCTGACCTTGACCAATGTCCCATATGTTGTGAGATGTGCGCAGACGCGAAAGTATTGATTTTTTCCGAGGAACAGATGTTCACATTAACCTTGCTAGGCCATAAGAACCTACAGAGATAACATTGAAATTAAATTAGACATTGAAAAACGAGATAAATTGAATTTATTTGAACATTATTTACAATTAACGCTAATTATTATAGTAACAGAACATAACCTTCTGCGACAGTTGGATTTCCAGCCTCCGTGACTTTTCGCCAATTCTCTTTCGATTGCATATCCGAGAATAATCGATACTTGTGGTTTTATAACGGTAGATAGCTGACCTGTCATTGGCTGAACAGTTGTAACCTGAGTCGTCATTGGCTGAAAGACCTGACCTTTAATGAGTAGGTGTACTTTAATGACATGCATTAAAGGTCTGCTACCAGGTGTATAATTACTACATTTCGGCATGGTCGAGCATAAAATATGTTAAAATACATCAAGTGCATAAAAATATTTCCATTAGTAACATTGTTGTTTATGCAATAATTTTTCACAATATTGAATCAATTCACATTTCCGAAATTTCATATTAACGTACAGAATAGGATCGAGTAGGCATACGCTTGTTGAAGTCAACAAATTACCTACTTGATTCTTCGTATTCGTGTATAGACGAATGTAAAATTTGTTATCATAAATCACTGAAAAGACTGTTGTCAAAAGTTTTAATTTATTCTATTCACCACGTCAGTAGAAAATTGTAACTGGCAATATTGCTATTATACGAGCTGTGCTTTGTTAAACTTTCACAGTAATACCAGAACGAATAGAAGTAAATTAATGTAAAATAGGGTCACATCTAATTAAAAAACAAAACAAATTTTTGTTATTTTCTAATGAAAATCATGGCTTAATTTTCATATGATATTATTTGTGAACAAACACAATAAAATTCGTGCAAATAAACGGAATTAACTGCATGATGACACAAGCAAAAATTAGTCAGAAACATTTCGTACGATTTTACTTCACAAATATTTACACTGAGATTGTAATGTACGTACATTTCACTTCATTTTAATAATGCACTCATATTGTTAATGCAAATTTAAATTAATGTGACGAGTTTTTATTATTATGTAGATTAAGCATAATATTCTTCTAATAGATATCAGCGGATTTCAGACAAATTCTGTGTTGTTTTACAATCACTAGAGTGGGATGAAAAATTGAATTCTATAAGACGGATATATTTATCTACTATTGGCAACAGTGACTATTACCTTCGCCATCTATTCATAGAAGTAATAACTAAAGAATCCACACATACACCAACAAATTATCGATCACTATCGATTAGTAGTATCAGATATCTTTGAACATCAGTGTACTTCTAGGTGATCCGGCGATGCGCTGTAGTCAAACTACGTAGACTTTAAGCCTAATTTTCTAATTAACCATGCACTTAATTACAAAACAGATATTTTATTTATTTTAATATATTCTAGTGCCCTCTTTTCATGTACACAGTTATATCACGTCCATCCTTCGTAATTTGTTTTTGAGATGTGCGTACTCATACCAAAATATGTTTTTCACATCTATAATTTGGACTCGTAATGGAAAATACGGGAAAACGGCTCAACAGATTTCAACGGATGACCTCTTATTTTGAAGCTTGACATCCAAAGATGTGCGGAAAAATAGTAGTTTTCAATGAAATGTCAATTTTCGTACATAATGTTTCTATTTTCCAAAATCCATCTTTCGTCAGTTTTGAGAATTAATGGCTTTTCAGAATAAAACAAAACACACACATTACAAAAACAATATTACACGAAGGCCATTACATGAGAAATGCTGACATATTAAGAATTCAGATGGCTCAGATTCTCTGACATCATAATGCCAATATGTCGATCTTCATTTGTGTAATTTTTTCTTCTATATTGATTATTGAAACCTCCAAGACTTACTAAAAAGAATTTACAGGTTTGATTCGTGTGTAATTTTCTGAGTACAGCTGTGTATTGGATATTAAAAACTACAAAACTTAAGAACGTTTCATGATATTACCATTAAAAATGAAACATTATTATAGTTAATACCATGATGTATTTGTCATTATTGTACACATTAATACTATATTGATAATATGAAAGTGAAACCTCATTTTATTTTTACTTCAATTTTTATTGTACCTGAGTTTTATAATGTACTTCACTCCCACTCCCCGTCTACTAGTAAACTTCCAACAGAATCAAGGCCGCGTTGCAGTCAAAGTCGCCTTACGGTCATAGTAAGCAGTACTGAGTTAGTGAGTATAGTATGTTCCAGAAATATGTTCGCGTTTTCCAGTGGCGAAAGAGCTTTCAATATTCAATCATATTTTCGCACAGATACTGCGTCAGTTTGCCTACGTCACATTCCGGTTTACCCCACCCGCTTCTGTTCGCCCCTCTGTAAAGGCTAGTAGCTGGGCTGTCTTAGCTCTTTTCTGAAAACAATTTCTGTTAGGTATTGGACGTGTACGTAATATTATACAGCTGTTTAAAATAACTTAAATAAAATGGCTTCGTTAAGTAATTGACTGTCACGTGATTTCCCCCCTTTCTGTGACCCTGCGACAAAACCACTTGGACGGACAGTAGATAGCTTTTCTGAGTAATTTTATCTTTTCGGATCGGGCAGAAGTGAAGATTGAATTTACAGTACGTAAGGTACTCTTTTATAGAGTAGGTACAGAATTATTTCAACATGAGTTACTAGTACGAAGGACGAAACTGGTAATTGGTATTAGGTACAATAGTCTATAGTGCGATAATATGCACATTAGAACTGAAGCCTGTATCGAAATGAACTGCTACCGTTTTCAAAAATGTGTTTAAATATCCATATTATGATTATTTTTCAGTTTAATTTCATTTTCTATAGTGTACGCTAATGTGCTGTAGACAGTATAATATACACTGCATAATGAATACGTTCGCATGGATAGCTCAATTAGTGACTAAAAATACTTATTGTTAATACTGTACTGTATTTTGATTATACAAAAAGCTAATGAAAATTATCAAACTCAAAATCAAGATGTTTCCTAGTTTACGTAAATGGATGAACTACTTTTCTTCCCTCCTATACATAGTCAAGTGATTTGTTTGTATTTTATGCCAGTATCATCGAACTCCAGTCGTTGAACGAGGTAGCAAAAGGTGTTTCGGATTCTCAACCGTTAATCCAAAGGTATAGCCAGGTTAATAGGCTATTAGAAATGTTAGCAAAAATAAAAATGATGTCCCTGTATATGTTACTGAAAACTACAAAACTAACGTTAGATAACAATGTTCGGTGCGGTGTAGATATTTATATGCGTGATTCTCTAATTTTCCTTGGTAGGAATGCAGTATTGTCGAAAAGTCATTAGTAGGCCTAATTGAGTCATGCTTCCTATTTTAGCTGCGTATTTAAATTACATCAAAATTAATTTTATATTCCTTTGATTTAGTCAATTAGATTTGTGATCCTTGCCAAGCATATAATTTTGTCGTAGGGAGAATAGCAGATCATTTCACTCCTTGCTGCCGTGATGAGTTAATTTATTTCCTGCAACCAGCAACGAATGAAACACAAACTGCTAATGATTTACGATGAAAAATTTTATTTAGGGCGCATAAGTTATAAGATTCTACAACTCTGTTATAGCATTTTCCACATCTCAGCATTATATTCCTCACAACAGCCTACACTACTGAAAATATATGGGATAATACATAAATAACTTACGTCTCCGATTTCCCGCCATTAACAATTCATTACGAGCTTATGGCCAATTATACGTCTTGCTTCAGCATATGTTAACATACATTCATTAGTTACACAAGTTAATCCAGCAATATTTGGTAGACCAATATTGTCTGGAGGAAGCGCAAAAATGGTAATTCCTAAGGAAGACCAAAAGGTATTACTTACTGATAAAATAAGAAGCCTACAAGATTTTGTAGTCTCCCAATCACCTCAACAAGATCTCTTAGCAGGAAAAAGTGGTTCTCTCCTCTATATTTCAAGGTAGTTCACGAAACATGCAGCAGCTATACCAAGATGCTATGTCTATTGCTGGAAAACACGGCAAACTTGATATTTTCTTAACTCTCACCTATAATCCCACAATGATCGTCCTGGCATTGTTACTTGCAATTCATTTTAGTTTTCAGATAAATCTATTCGATAATGATAAATTTATTTTAAATGCTCAATCAATATGATTTATCTATTTGCTATTACATCTCAAATAGATATGAACGTTTTCGCCTGTTCGGCATCATCAGATATTTAAAATTCGACGAAATCTAAACTTAATCCATTAAATTGTACAAAGTAATATGCATAACAAAGATGATTAATTTTATCATGAGGCTTATGTAGTGGAAAACGTATTGGTAGAAATGTTCAATTTTGAATTTGTGTAATTTGTTTTGCCAGAAAATAAAGTATGAAATTTAAGATTGTGGATGTGAATGTTAATACATGTAACTCATGTTACATTGTTTGTTAAATACCACTTATTGTAAAGATAAAATAGTTAAAATTGATAAAATTTTGCATTACATTACGCGTTACCTGGCAACTACATAAAACTCATGATAAAATTAATCAGTTTTGTTATGCACATTACTTTGTACAATTAACGGAAACGTTCATACGTCATATAATTTATTATGTAAAGGTTAACATCTAGTAACATTATACAAAACAGTAAAGTTAACGACTGAAAAATAAACCTTCAACATACTTATAGACTTTTCTGAAAATTATGCATAATGAATTGCAAAATATTAACGGATTAAGTTTAGATTTCGTCGATTTTTAAATATCTGATGCCGAACAGGTGCAAACGTTCATATCTATTTGAGATGTAATAGCAAATAATAATTTGCAAATAGATAAATCATATTGCTTGAGCATTTAAAATAAATTTATCATTATTATTATTTGCGTTTTCGCATTGAAACTCAAGAACTGATAGGTTCAAGAAAAAGTATTTGGCAAAAAAAAAAAACACCATTCAGAGGGAGTATGTTTCATTATTATGGAAGCAAATAACTTTCAAAATATCTGATATTCTTCATATAAAATAAAACTGAAAAAAAATGTATTTGAATTTCTAATGAACTTATTTGCAGCATTTGCTGCACAAGTCACTAGTAATATGTAATAATGACTAACGAAAAGAACTGTGAACCTAAATGTTAAATCTCACATTTAAAATATTCCTAAATAATCCACTGTAACTCTGTAAAAATTGCACGAAATTATGACTGAAAGATATCTGTGCATCTGCAGTTCAATAATAGGAGAAGTTAAAATATTGTATTAGCAGATTTTATAAGGATTATTTACGCGTTCACGTACATACTTCCTTAAATTCAGAAAGAAGAAAGATTCACTACTCGCAAATACTTTCGCTCTATTTCATATAACTAGAGAGATGTACACTAGGAAGATACAGAAAACATAGTGCGACATGAATTGCGTTACCTGGCAACTCTAGGAAGTTCGACGTCCTCCTCTGACGTCCGCGAGGATTGCTACTGAAGTTGAGAGGCCCGACGTCTTCAGCGGAAGCCTGCGAAACTTGAGAATCCCGACTGCCTCTCCGAGACGCCAAGTAAGCAAGCCCACCCCCCTTGATGCTGCCGGCGCGACTCCTGGGAGAACAGGGCCTGGATAAAGAAGTCGCGGTGGTGGAGCACTCCTCCTCCACGAGGTCCGTGAGGTCGGAGGTCGACCTACGACACCGGGTCCACGAGGCGGAGGACGTGGACCCAGTATCCGTCGAACTGCCGTCCTGGTTGCCCGAAGAGTTTGTGCTAACGCTAGGACTTCTCGTGCCGATAGATGAAGACCTGTGGTATCCGTTAGGACTCCGGGCTGCCGTGCTAGGACTCCTGGAGCCGGCGGGACTCTTGGGACCGAAAGAAAAGTGAGTGCTAGAACTTTTTGTGTTGCTGGGGCTCTTGGGTCCGAAAGTGAACTGTTGTCTCGGACTTTTAGGACCGGCGGGACTCTTCGGGCCGAAATTCGGGCTCTTAGGACCTCCTGGGCTCTTGGGAGTGTAGTTAAAATTGCTAGGACTCTTAGGACCTCCAGGACTTTTCGGTCCAAAATTGAAGTGGGTGTTGTTTTTAGAACTAGCCGGACTTTTAGGACAATAGTGATTTGGGCTCTTGGGGCCTCCCGGGCTTCTGGGAGGAACAAAATTGAAATGAGTTGAAGTTTTTGAAGCTGGACTACTAGGGATGGGGCTTTTTGGGCTTCTGGGGCTAATGGGATAAGTTCCGGGGCTGTTTACTGCCATTTTTGTAGCGACTTGAGATAGCGTCTGGAATGTAGAGATGCAGACTTCGAATCCCGGCTCAGTACGTCCCGCGTCGAGTCTAGACAGAAAGCGTCACATTCTCGCGACGTGTGCACGTGCTACGAGCGTCCCACCGGCCGACGCGCCTCGTCGCGACGCCGCTTCACCGCGCACTGGCTGATGCTGGCGTCTGTCAGGTTTTTCGAAGGCGACCCCTCTCGCCGCCGCGTCGCGCCGCGCCGGGCATCTGGGCTGCCAACCTGCGCGATACTCCGCCTCCACGTAACTCGGGGGTCAACAGGCTATTCATGAAGAGGACCGTGAACCCGGCGCGGAACGCACGTCAGAATATTGATATGAAGACAAAACTAATACTGATGTATTGTATGTACAGTATTTATTTACATTCCAAGGTATTCGTACATCGCTTCACAGCTAGAATATGGAACATGTCAAAAAATCTTAATAGTACTATAGAATCCTAATTATAGTCTCAGTCTAGTTGAAATATATACAGAAGAGTTTTACAATATAGTATACTAGTACAACACATAGTTTTATTTAACGATGCTCGCAGCTGTGGAGGTTATATCAGCGTCGCCGGTGTGCCGGAATTTTGTTCCGCAGGAGTTCTTTTACATGGCAGTAAATCTACTGACATGAGCCTGTCGCATTTATGCACACTTAAATGCCATCGACCTGGCCCGGGATCGAACCCGCAACCTCGGGCATAGAAGGCCAGCGCTATACCAATCCGCCAACCAGGTCGACCCTCTGATTAGATTCTGGCTGTTATCTATATATATATATATATATATATATATATATATATATATATATAGATATATATAATTTGACATTCTAATGGAAATTACGAGAAAACGGCTAAATGGATTTTAATTAATGACCTCTCATTTTGAAGCTCAGTATCCATGTATGTGCGGAAAAACAGTAGTTTTCAATGATATGTCAATTTTCCTACATAATTTTCCTGTTTTCCAAAATTCATCTGTCGTCAGGTTTGAGAACTAATAGTTTTTGAGAATAAGACATAACAATAACATAAACATTACCAAGAGGTTTGTTCGAGCACAGTTCGGAATCGATTCTGAACTGCCTGCTTATGCGCAGCAGTCCAATGTGTGTTCCAACAAGACTAGAACTGATTCCGAACCGATACTGAACTCCCAGTTCCCTGTTCCAACGTGCTTCAGAACTCGATCGGAACGAGTAAAATTGGTCCTTGATTAAGAGCAGAACTGGGAATTATGAACTGTTGACGCAAGCGCAGATGGTTTAATCTGAAGTTATGGTTAAAATGTTTCAAGACTAGCCACATTAAAAAAAATAAATAGTCGATCATGAGTGATTTGGAAGGTGTTAGTAATATATTTTATGACGAATTAAGTTGAGAAGATGAATATGATTTGATAGGAGAAGAAACTCCGAAGGCCGTGAAAGAACAGTTCAAAAAGCGTTCCAACATCGTAAAATCCCGAACTAGTTCTGAGACCTACACAACTGGCATATGCGTCGAAAGAAGTTCGGTATTAGTTTAGAATGCGTTCTGAATTGCTTGCTGGAATAAACCTATGGAGATTCCAGGATTGCCAACAGATTTTCTGACATAATGTCAATAGGTCGATCTTCATTTGTGTAATTTTCTAAAAACGTCTCTATATTAGTTACTAAAAACTTCGAACTTATTACCAAGGTTATATTATCATGAATATACAAATTTGATTCTCTGTTTTGTAATTTTAATTACTGTAAAGAGCTGCATTATTATTTCATTAATATATCATTTTTTAAGAAGACAGAGTGTTATTAACTTAAAAAAAGTACTCTGAAGCTCAAATGCGTTGTTGTTGGTCTAGAAGATACACAAATGTAATACCTGGACTGATGAATGAATCAATCAATGAATCAACTAATAAATCAATGAATTAATCAATCAGTGAATCAATCAATCCATACATTAATGAATCAATGAACCGGTGTATGAATGAATCAATGAGTCGATGGATGGATGATGGATAAATCAATGGAGGATAGATTAAATGATTAAATGTACTGAGAGAGGAAGAATTATCAATTAAATAGTAAGCCTACACGATGATAAACGCGTCCTTGCAAGGATTCTTGTAACTCCTTCATGGCTCAATGTGGTCTGCCTTTGCGGTTCACCCACAAAGAATGAGAAACAACTCGAATATTCGATAAACCGAACTTGAGGCACTCCGCGAGATGTGAGAGCTTTGCATATTGACTATAACGCCAGGCGTTCAATAGCAATATATACCGTAATTTATATTTCTCGTAATAGGTTATGCACAACTCTAGTTCTGTGTTTAGAAATGGAGAGTGTAATTTATAGTATCAGTACAGTATTCTCAAGTCGGAAAATCAGCGCTACTGAGTTGGCTTTATGTTCAGACAGTAAAGCCTTTGTTTTTCTGAACCGACGCATGCGACGTTCGAGGCGCGAGGCCCGCTTCGCACAAATCCGGACTACATGAGAAATAGTGGTTTCTATAACTGCGAGATGCGAGGTCTGCGCACCTCACAGCCATAGAAACCACTCACTATCTCTCGTATAGGCCGGATTTGTGCGAAGCGGGCCTCGCACCTCTCACGTCGCATGCGTCTGTTCAGAAAAATCAAGGCTTTAGGGTTCGATCCCGACCAAGTCGTGATGGAATTTACAGTGGAAAAGCTGACGTTGTGGAAGGAATTAGTCTACAAGATCGGTATCATGGGCGACAGTTGAAATGAAAATATGTTGCCGGAAATGTACAGTACCTAATGATAAATTAAACTCTTGACAGTTTGAAAACATTGTGTCTACTCTCTATAAGCCTTGGTTTTTTGAACCGACGCATGCGACGTGAGAGGTGCGAGGCCCGCCTCGCACAAATCCGGACTACACGAAAGATAGTGAGTGGTTTCTATGGCTGCGAGGTGAGCAGAAACTATAGAAACCACTCAATATCTCTCGTGTATTCCGGATTTGTACGAGGCGGGCCTCGCATTTCGCACGTCGCATGCGTCAGTTCAGAAAAACCAAGGCTTTACACTATCATACAGAAGTTACTTAAACTTTGACTCTTGAAAAGCAATGTCATCGAAGCGGGAAAAATGAAGAACATGTCGGTCTTCTTTGCGCTAACCTCAAATCTCGCCGCTTGTCGACGATGTCAACGAAGCGATACAACGCCGTTCCCTCATTCATTCCATCAAAACTCTCCATCTTCCTCTCATTTAATCCGCCATCCGCAATAGTTAAAGAATAACCTGGGTTCAAACCCGGGGGGTAATATGGGTTTCCGATTCTGATACCGGGAGAGTTTGGGGCTTCGGGCCCTAAGGATTATCAAGTAATTAATAGGGGATGAGATTTGGCTCTGTCAGGGCTGAGGCACGTTGGATCACCTACCATCGGATTCATGAATGCCACCCAGGCCACCTGCCGGACTTCGGGCAAATATCCCATGTATAGGGTACACGCTGGATGTTGTAAGTCTGAGTGCATGAATTCGTTTCTCCCCAGGGCCTTTCCCTCTAAAACAATACCACACTTACACATCTATGGCTTTTAAGGACCCAGGAGGTTCATTGCCGCCCTCACATAAGCCCGCCATTGGTCTCTATCCTGAGCAAGATTAATTCAGTCTCTGCCATCATATCCCACCTCCCTCAAATCCATTTTAATATTATCTTCCCATCTACGTCTCGGCTTCCCCAAATGTCTTTTTCCCTCCGGCCTCCCAACTAACACTCTATATGTATTTCTGGATTCGCCCATACGTGCTACATGCCCTGCCCATCTCAAACGTCTGGATTTAATGTTCCTAATTATGTCAAGTGAAGAATACAATGTGTGCAACTCTGCGTTGTGTAACTTTCTCCATTCTCCTGTAAATTCATCCCTCTTAGCCCCAAATAATATTTTCCTAAGAACCTTATTCTCAAACACCCTTAATCTCTTTCCTCTCTCAGTCAAGAAGATGTGAATTAAAGTCATGGTCCATGTACATAATGCCTGAAAATAGCTATTGATCTTTTGCGTGTTTGTTTTTAAAATAATGTGTTTAATCTGTAACTACAGTCAGTGTATTGTTATTAGTATATCTTTGTTGTTACCTATTGCTTTAAAAAGAATGCGTTTAACTTGTAATTTTAAGTACATTTTTCTACTATTCCTTTACTGTTTACATTTGTTTTTATATCTTTTGTATTGTCCCTACTATTACATATTGCTCTTCAAGAATTTCGTTATTCGTTAGTTGTAAGTCATTATTTGTCTTATTATTTTAATTATTGTACTTGTTCCTGAATCACGTATGTAACTTGTAACAGTAAATCATTGCTTGTAATATCTCTTTATTACTCTTAACTGTTCCATTGTTCATGAATTGAGTATTAATTTGAAAGTGAAAGTCAAACTTTATTATATTAATCTACTATTGATTATCTTTTTAGGTCGTGTATTTACTCTGAAACGGTTAGACATTCTTGTATATCTTTTGCATTGATTATTCCTCAAACATCTCATTAATCTTTAACAGGATCCATTTTTCATCAAGGTGCATTCTTCTACATAATTCATGTGAATTGTAACTGTGACCACTATTTTATATTATAACTTTACTATTGTTTATTGGTTATAAAATATGTATTTTGATACAACTATAACCCTAATATATCTCAGGTTGAAATAGGATTTTTATTAAATTGAATAGTATAAAAAAGTGAGAGTCCAAGTTTCACAACCATACAGAACGACCGGTAATATAACTGTTTTATAAATTCTAACTTTCAATATGGTTCAATATTAACACGTGAAAGTAATCACGACATATTATATTCCTAAGTGATATAGTGTTAAAAGTTGTGTACTTAAGATGTACAATAATTTATGTCAGCCTTCATTACATACGCACATAACACTAAATTTACACCTTTAGGGCCGTAATCAGACATTTTTAGCGCGGGCTTTCGGTGGTTTTTCGTATTCATAAACCAGAGTTAGCGATAGGATATGATTTGAATTCTGTACTAGTAACCAGTGGATAGCCGTGGCTAGCTTAGTACGCTCGTAGCGCATGCTGCGAAATGTCTATGAATAGCACCCCTAATGATTAAAAGTTATCTAATCCTTTAGCATATTTTATCAGTAGATGAGCATCACTTGTTTTATACAGGCTTGCTCTTATTCCTACTCAGGTTTCTATAGGGAAGCATATGGACAATATGCAGACAAAATTTTTTCCCTTTAAACATCAGCGTAACACCTCTCACAAACACAAAAATTGTCGTCTTCGATAGTCTGACAATATCATGTTCCATTTTCTAATGCAATGCATTTTCCTATAATCTTATTCATTCATTCACATTCCCTGCGGGGTCTGTGAAACACACCATGACCACAAGATTATTGCGTAGAGGAAAAAAGTGTCCGAAGGCTTCGCAAAACGTGGAAAGGACATCAGAGAAGCCGACCATCAGTGATGTTAAACGAGTGGAATCAATTCGGCAAAAAGTAATTAAAACAGTTCCCTCAGTACCGGGAAAGAAACCACACCTCTCACTTCTTAGCTTAAAACTGCCCCAATCTCTTCTCACTTCTCAGATTAGATCGGATTTCAAAGAGTCCGCAGTAGTCTCGTGAAAAGAAAAATCTTCTTTCCAGTGATACGAGACGAGAATATTCTGCAAAGTACTTCATAATTTTTATAAATATTCAATTATTCACTTTACTGTCGTAATATTTCATTACACCTATAGTCCCAAACTGTGGATCACGACCCTCTGGAGGGTCGTGTAAAGAGCTGAGAGGGATGGCGAAATGATTTACAAAATGAAACAAAAAAAACGTATTAACATACAGTTATTTTGCATGTAGAAACATAATTATAAACAACTTCAAACATAACAATAAAACATTTTTCAGTAGTTATAAAGTGAAAAATGATTTGTGTGACTATTACGCTTTTACTATGTCATACTACTTCTGACCAATAAAGCGGTACGGAACGACGTGTTTCAATCAATCATGGCTGTTTATCCTACAATTTTTGTCACCTCCCTAGCATTTTATCACCTCCCTAGCATTTGTTTTTAACATATTCCTAGCATTTGTTTCTTTGTTTTCCAACGTTGTACTTTCAATAATTGTAGCCTAGTCTTTAAAATGATTTATGTTATTTCATCACCCTTAATTAAAACTTTTCTATCATTTACCTTGTTTATATTATTCAGGTTGTTATAGCTTCTGCTGTATGAGATTATTTTTATACTTAATTTTACTTTCTGGTAAGAAATTGATGCAACCGTAACATAAAAACACACGGACACACATTCAAGTTCAAATATGAAAAATTATATCTCGCATGTAGTCTATAAACAAACACCAACCACAACTAAAGTAATATAGAAACTTTTATGGAAATCCTATGTACTGAAAAAATTAGTAACTTGATAACTAGAACAATACGAAATGTACAGACATACAAAACACATCCACAACAGACAATTGAATTTTAGAACGCACACATAATTTGACACAACATTGTCGATCATAAACGTACGCACCACCAAAGCATCAATAGAAGAAACCGGAAACAAACAAAAATATCACTAGAAATCTGAAGATGGCCGAAATCAAGCCGAAGTAGTCATTAACTAAGGCAAATTACCGTCATTTTCAATTAACATAGAAAAATGGGATATAATTTACGTAAATAGTGAATACTGTAATAGTATTCTAGCATTATATGGGACAGACGACGAATGAAGGGAAATCACTGGATACATTTAAAATATGGGTACGGAGAAGAAAATTCAATTCAATGTAGAACTTCCATTCTCTGCACATGTTTATTCAGACACTTATTCTAGACAATAAGGTAATAACTTTTAGTAAAAGAATTAGCTTGCTTTAAATATTATACTGATAATATGAAGCCACGAATGCAATTTAATAAGATTATTCAACGAATAAAATTAAATAACTTGCAAAACCGAATTACTTACGTAAGTGATAATAATTATTTTATAGCTTATGTTCGTCCGCAACCCTTCCCTCTCTTTCGCTCTTATGCAACCCCCAACGATGAGAAGTCTTCACAAGACAAACATAAAGAAAAAACACAAATACCGATATTTTGCTCAGGTTACTTATTTCTTTGGATCCTTACATCACCAGCTTAAGGAAATTAAGGAGAGAAAATAGCAATCGATTTCAAGAGAAGTTCTGCAGTTACTTTCCGAGCCTTCATTATGTACAGTAGTGGCAAAAAGAACTGGACCGACCCTTGTAGCTGATTTCAGAGCCTTGTTCACTCCAGAGCACGATAGACTGGTAACTAAGACTTTCGTGATTCGAATCCTGCTTGGGAAGGATACGTTTTTTTTGTTCCTTATTCAAATTTATTCCCAATACTTTTCGACAGCTGGTAAAGTTCATGTTCTGGGAATAAAAAGTTAATTAAGTAGAAAAATATCGCTGCAATCGAAAAGTATTAGGAATAAATTTGAATAAGGAACAAAAAAAAAAAGTTTCCTTTCCAGGCAGGATTCGAATCACGAAAGTCTTAGTTACCAGTCTATCGTGCTCTGGAGTGAACAAGGCTCTGAAATCAGCTACAAGGGTCGGTCCGGTTCTTTTTTTGCCACTACTGTACTCGATGTTGCCAAAGGAGAAACTAGCAGCGAGGATACAAATTCTGATGGGGATGCATCTGATTTCTGAACGAGTATGATATGTAGCAATATTCCTTCATCTTGCTCTTTCAATTTTAAGCGCGTTCCACATTGTGAATATTAATTTTTTTTTTTTTTTTCACTGAAATCGAAAAATGTATTACAATATTGCTAATTTTATTTTATTTTTCAAATTAGTTGTTATTTTAATTTTCATCATTAAAAACTTATTCTCGGCCAATAATTAAAGCTACATACCAAATTTTATGAAAATTGAGCGATTAGTTTTCGAGAAATGATTTTTGGCCGTCTAGACCCTCTAAATTATACACTGTGCAGCGTGGTCGTGTATTTATCTCAGCGGTATACCAAACCGAGACATGATACGAGGTTAGCTCTACTTACCTACCATAGAGCCGAGTGCGGTCAGGTTAGGTTAGGTTAGATCGAGCAGGGTTCTGGCCGTAATTAGTTTATACAACCACGGGCTACGAGAACACAGGGGGAAGGGAGAAAATTGAAAATGTTGACCTTTGCTTCTCGTAATGAATACCGGCACACACGCACTGGATAATGCTAATGCTATTAATCAAGGAAATCCTTTTATTCTAGAGATGAGCCAAGAGCCCTGTATACTAAAATCTAGGGGACAAACAAATTGATCGATAATAGCTTTTCCTGGGGGCCCCTGGCAATGTTCGTCCGCAACCCTCCCCTCTCTTTCGCTCTTATCCAACCCCCAACGATGTAAATCCTCACCCTCTTACAGCTACCTGTTGGCTGTGGGTGGCTGGGCAGTAGACTGACATCCGTGCGTTTGCGCGGGAACTGTCTTTCATGACAGCCAACTTTATTTTCCGCCCACTAAAACGTTCGATATTGATTGAACTAACGAAATTTTCTGAACACGGCAAGTGAATGAATTGTGGCACAGCATTTGTTTTAGTAGCGCCCGAATTTATATACGAAATACATAACGAATAAAAGATTCTCTAACATATACGAAAATGATATTACAGTAAAATCTAGTTTATCCTAACTAAAGGGGGCGTAGCCAGTGTTAAATTCGGACCATTTCCCCATCGAGGATTTATATAGGGACATCATTTTATTTTTACTTCAATTTTTATTGTACCTGAGTTTTTTAATGTACTTCACTCCCACCCCTTCTACTAATGAAGTTCAATCGTCCTCCACACAGATACAAGACCGCATTACAGTCATAGTAGCCTTACGGTCACAGTAAACAGTACGTTCCAAAAATATGTTCGCGTTTTCCAGTGACGAAAGAGCTTTCAATATTGCATCATTTTCCATTTGCTTACGTCGCATCCCGATTTCCTCCACCTGCTTCTATTCGCCTCTCTGAAATGCTAGTGGCTGGGCTGTCTGAGAACATTAATTTCTGTTAGGAATTGGACGTCTACGTAATATTATATCTATACAATTGTTTAAAATAACTTAAACAAAAGGGCCTCGTTAAGTAATTAACTGTCACGTGATTTCCTCCCTTTCTACGGCGTTGCGACGTAACCACTTGGACGGACAGTAGGTAGCATGTCTGAGTAATTTTATCTTTTCGGATCGGGCAGAAGTGAAGATTGAATTTACAGTACGTAAGGTACTCTTTTATAGAGTAGGTACAGAATTATTTCAACATGAGTTATTGATACGAAGTACGAACCTGGTAATTGGAATTACGTACAATAGTCTATAGTGCGATAATATGCACATTAGAACTGAAGCCTGTATCGAAATGAACGGCCACCATTTTCAAAAATGTGTTTAAATATCCATATTATGATTATTTTTCAATTTAACTCCATTCTCTATATTGTACGCTAATGTGCTGTAAACAGTATAATATACACTGCATAATGAATATGTCCACATGGAAAACTCAGTTAGTGAGTAAAAACACTCATTGTTAATACTGTACTGTATTTTGATTAAACAAAAACCTAATGAAAATTATCAAACTCAAAATCGCGATATTTCCTAGTTTACGTAAATGGATGAACTACTTTTCTTCCCTCCTGTACCTAGTAAAGTGATTTGTTTGTATATTACGCCAGTATCATCGAACTCCAGTCGTAGAAGGGGGTAGCAAACGGTGTTTCCGGTTCTTAATCGTTGATCCAAAGGTATAGCCAGGTTAATATTAGAAATGTTAGTAAAAATAAAATGATGTCCCTGTACTATACCAGACGTAGCTGAGACAATCAGCAATAGAAGACGTTACCTAACAACAGAGGTAGTCTATTATGTAAAATGAAACGTGAGTAGGGTACCATCCGTACGGCAAAAGGAGGACACACTCTCTTATTTAATAATTTTATCCTGTCCGGCAGGCATTTTAAAAAAACTTTGAAATGTCCGACATTTCGAATTTCAATTAGAACTAATTAATATTTAACGTAACTTCAACACCAGCATCATAGGAGTAGGCTGTCCAGCTCACATATTGCACAACTGCATCCAGCATGGTGCTGACAGTTTTCCGATCGATTTGGAGAGTATTATGCTAAACATTTTCAATTACTTCAATATCTATACAATTCGTACAGAGGAACTGAAGGACTTCTGTGAATTTGTTGAAATAAAATATCAACAACTTCTGAGTTCATCGAAAAACAAGATGGTTAAGTTTATTTTCTGCTTTGGAAAGGCTAATTAAAATGTTCTCAGTTGTGAACTCATATTTTATGTCCCAGCCATCTAAACCTGTGCCAATTATGATAAGGCCTTTTTTTTAAATGAGTTCTCAGAACTGTATCTTTGGTTTCTTCATTCGATAATGTAAGTTTCCACAACAAAATCTCAAGTGTTGAAAGGGAACATAATAAATTCTATAGTGAAAGTCTATGACTTTGCTATATCAGTTCTAGTTTCTTTGCAGAATAGGCTGAAAAAGGAGTTCTTGACACTAAAAGTAAAACAGTCATTAAATTCATTTTATGAAAATGTGTTCCATACAGAATGTAAAAATGTTAATGAAAATGTAATCCATTTCTATGAAATTTGCATAGAATATCTAAACAAATCGTCAAAACCTATGAAAGAATTTAATTGATTTCAATGGTTGAAGCTGGAGCACATACAAAACATAAAATATGATGCATTGAATTCTTATACTCTAAAA
This sequence comes from Periplaneta americana, assembly GCF_040183065.1. Classification (NCBI taxonomy): domain Eukaryota; kingdom Metazoa; phylum Arthropoda; class Insecta; order Blattodea; family Blattidae; genus Periplaneta; species Periplaneta americana. The sequence continues at coordinate 130,654,682 of NC_091123.1, read as the reverse complement.
ATGTCACTATTCTTGATTCTAAGCTATTTGATCAATTCTGCGATGTACAAAGATATGTCAATCAAGTTAATTTTGACAAAGATTTAACTTCTGATAAATAATGGTGCAAATTCTTCAATTCCAATAGTTCTGCGAGCACTGAAACTTTCTCAGAACTTTAAAAAATATGTCAATTCTATTTCTCTAGTCCAAGTCACAATGGAAATGTTGAGAGAGCATTTTCCCTAATATCAGCTCAATGGACAAAAGAACGAAATCGCATGCTAATGGAGAGAGTCAGAGGTATCATCATGGTGAGATATAATTTCAAGGTCATGTCCTGTGAACAGTTAAATAGTTATTTGTTACAAGGTATAAGTTTGTCTCTTCAGGCTCTTCTGCAAAGTACAGATGTAATACTGATCCAGCAATTAGTGAGAAAACTAACTAAAGTGAGCCATTATTTTTATCTTTAATTTTTTTCGTACCGATTTTTAAAAAGTCCTCCTTTTTTCAGCAATGTCCTCTTATTTTAGATTCCATGTCCTCCTGTAGAATTTCTTCTCATGGTAATCCTAAACATGAGAAAATGCGGTCAATTAAACAAATAGATTCGTTTATATTTTGTTGTAAATTAGTAGGCCTACTATTAAATGTTAATATAGGCATTATCTTAAAAATATTCGTATTGTTATGTAAAGCATGACGAATATGAACTATCCTTCTGTATAAAATTGTTCCAAAAATCGGCTAAAGTGTCTTTTAGATAAACCGCCTGAATTTAATAGAGGAAAAAGTGGTAATATGGGACAGTCTTTTTCCACAGTCTCTAATTTGAAAACAACGAAGTTAAAAATGCGATTTGTGGTGATTCCTTATAGGAATATAATTTCTTCTTATGTGTGCAAAGTCGTAACATGTTTATATCGAGGAATCAAGTGTTATGTTTTATAAAGTTCTCATACCGCATAATTGGACTAAGGTTATAATATGGGACAGACAAACTGTCTGCGTAAATTCTAATAATTCTGTGGTGTTTGGGTAAAGGGAGATAAGTCATAAAAATGAGTTCTGAGATAAATGAAAATTAAACTTGTAACCCATATTACAAATAATTTTCTACACAAATAAAACACATCAACTGCTAGTATTCTTTGATTTTTGCACACCCACTTGTATAATTTAACTTGTGTGTTCATCTGGGGAACAAAATTCCACCTGGACAAAAAAATGACTTACACCCCTTTACCCGAACACCACAGAATTAAGCCTGGAATCACATGCAATGCTTAAGACATGAATACTGGTAACACATTAACACAGAATTCATATGAAAGTCAATGTCTTCATAGTTATAAGTTAGCCTATAAAAAAAATATGAAGTTCTCCGTTTTCCATAGGTGAAGGCCCTAGTTTTGTAATCGGCACCTTTCATGCACGTTTATCAGTACCTTACATATAAATTAGAAGTTTCTAAGACTAGTTTGTCGTAAATAGTAAGGTTGTAATATGGGACAAACCTGTAATACGCGTTCTGAGTGATAAAACAATCAAAGTGACGGATTATTAGAAAAGAGAGAAAATAACTAATAACTGCAGGTACACGCATCCAACCTTTATTTCCAACGTTATAAAATCGAAGGCAAAATCTGAGTAAATACATTAAGTTGACGGGATTGAGATTGAAGTGATAATGGGTATACGTCAACATGTTGAGCTATTCTCTTCGCTTGTTTTTGTGTTTTTATAGAATTCTTTAAGTCTGAATCAGTCGGTAGTGTCAACAAAAAATTATAAACACAGTACTGCCACCATTAAATCAAGAATAATGTTTTTAACATTTGAACCCGGGTTTTCAGCTCTACGTGCTGATGCTTTATCCACTAAGCCACACCGGATACAACCCCGACGCCGAACAGAATCGACTCTGATTGAGTTCCAACTCTTGGGTTCCCTCTAGTGGCCGCCCTTTGCACTACGTCATACGTTCAAATCCCGGCGCCGGAGAGAATTTTTCTCCGTTCCATTACTCTTCCATCGTATGATGACGCAGAATATCTGCATGGAAATGTCATATGTACTTCGGTACATTGAAATAATATATTGTAGTAGGTTATTTTGTATGTTCTAAATATGAATTTCAAGGAATACTATATTTATATCTTTCATAGTTTGGCAGCAATCAGAATTTAAAATATTGGTTTAACAAAGAACACTGATTCATTCATTAAAGGTTTCTTACTGTGTAAAGAAAGATGGAAAAATGATTTCAATGCAGTTCGAAACAGAAGAGCCTTGTCTATAAATGCCCTTAAAATGAAAAAAAAATATATATATATATATATATATATATATAATTTTTTAAATAGTTACCCACCATCAAATAATTTTAAAAAATATAGAACACAAAATGCAATTCATTTTTACAGACAAAAAACATGTGTTTAATTCTTTAGGGTATATTGATTCCACCGTGAAAATTTCAGAATGGTGACCTAAATATCATGTCAGTTTTTAATAAAAATAACTCACCGGAATAAAGGAGCTTAGCAGGTAGGCTCTCCCGTCGTACAGAATGTTGCGCGATCAAGGTCAGGGAGACGGACGTTTGAGATTACTCATCGTTACGAGATCTCGCGAACGCTGCGACCGCCACACACAGCAAGCGATTTTCAACCGTCGGAATGAAAATTAATATAATTTAATTATTCACAGGTTTTTTGAGATAAAGTCATAAAACTTGGGAGCTGGATTAGGAATAAAATTTTCTTTAATACGAATGAAATTCACATGAATTTAATTTGTTGCATTCGAATATAAAACTATTTCTTTTTTTCAATGAGATGTTTTTTTGAGCATGCCTTAATATTATTCAGATTAGTCTTTAAGGTATTAAAATATGGTTATTCATGTTTACAATGGCGTCTGTTTAGTTTCGATGACACTTCATATAGCGTGTCTAGAATATTTTAAATGATGGATAACGTGTAACTGCCACCCATTTTTCAGTCATCCATATGACTAAAATATTAATATGGCGGCCATAGTTGGCAGTTTAATTAATTTTCATAATAACATTATTATACTAAAAGCCCAAAAAAATTCATAACATCGCTGGCATATTCTTAAAATTTTGTATGGAATGACTCAATATTAACACAAAAGTCTGAATGAAAATTCAACTTACTCAATATTAGACTCAGATCACAATGTAGTCGTAACTTGGTGTTTTACATAAACAACATTGACGATGGAGCGCCTGTATTGTACTATGATTCATAGTCTTTGCGTACCTGCTTGCAATTCTACCCTGCTATGTGCATTCACGTGAAGTAATAGATGTACCAGAAGAAACTACTCGATCCGCTGTATGTTTGGGAACACAAATGCGCTGTCTGTTTATTACATAATATGTTTACTGTTTGTCACACCTATCTGCAGCTCTGCAAAAAATCTAAAGTGACTGAGAATTCATCCACTTTTCTGTCATAAGTAAAATGAACTTGTATTATTTTACTGCTAATAATGAAACATTTCACTTACCAGTGGCCCTGTATTCATTTACATTCTATGGTATTCGTAAACCTACATCGTTTGACAGCTAAAATATTGAACATATTAAAAAAATCTTAATAGGCCTAGTACTATGAAGTCATAATTATAACTAGCCCTGAGAAATATATGCCGTTATACAGGGACATCATTTTATTTTTACTAACATTTTTAATATTATCCTGGCTATACCTTTCTATTAACGATTGAAACCGGAAATACCTTTTGCTACCCCTTCCACGACTGGAGTTCGATGATACTGGCGTAAAATACAAATCACTTTACTAGGTATAGGAGGGAAGAAAAGTAGTTCATCCATTTATGTAAACTAGGAAATATCGGAATTTTGAGTTTGATAATTTTCATTAGGTTTTTGTTTAATCAAAATACAGTACTGTATTAACACTTAGTGCTTTTACTCACGAATTGAGCTATCCATTCGAACGTATTAATTATGCAGTGTATATTATACTCTAACAGCACATTAGCATACAATATAGAGAATGAAGTTAAATTGAAAAATAATCATAATATGGATATTTAAACACAATTTTTGAAAATGGTGGCTGTTCATTTCGATACAGGCTTCAGTTCTTTTGTGCATATTATCGCACAATAGACTATTGTACCTAATTCCGATTACCAGTTTCGTCCTTCGTACGAGTAACTCATGTTGAAATAATTCTGTACCTAATCTATAAAAGAGTGCCTTACGTACTATAAATTCAATCTTCTCTTCTGCCCGATCCAAAAAGATAAAATTACTCAGACATGCTATCTACTGTCCGTTCAAGTGGTTTTGTCGCAGGGTTATAGAAAGGGGGTGGGAAATCACGTGACAGTTAATTACTTAACGAGGCCCTTTTATTTAAGTTATTTTAAACAGTTGCATAATATTACGTAGACGTCCAATTCCTAAGAGAAATTAATGTTTTCAGAAAAGAGCTAAGATAGCCCAGCTATTACAGAGGGGCGAGCAGAAGCAGGTGGGGGAAATCGGGATGCGACGTAGGCAAACGGACAGTACCTGTGCGAAAATATGATTCAATATTGAAACTCTTTCGTCACTGGAAAACGCGAACATATTTATGGAACGTACTATACTCAGTAACTCAGTACTGCTTACGCGCCCTCGGCTCTGTGTCGTGAACGGTTGGAAGTTTACTAGTAGAAGGGGTGGGAGTGAAGTACATTCAAAAACTCAGGTACAGTCACGAAGAAAAATCTGGCCGATGAGCAGCAAAACTCGTAATGTTACTTACGCCGGTTTTGTTGTGATTATAACAGTACAGAGTGTCTAAGAGGGATACTGTTTACTCCCACTGACGTTGCTGGGCTCGGAAGGAGAGGCTTTCGGACTGTTTCTGTTCACATTCCATAAGGTTGAAACTCTTGTGTTCTTGTCGACATAGGCCTACAAAAATGTTCTTAGTAAGCATTGTAGTAGTAATTTTCAGATAAGTCAATATACAATACAATATAGCATAAATATTTATTTGTTATTCAGTCTAAATGACTTATCAGTGTTTTAAAAAAAGATCAATAAAATTTATAAATATAAATATTCATTGAAGTTAAAGGTTAAAATAATGCTAACATTTTCGCCTATTAGCATCTTTAGGCATTTGAGCAATATTTTATATTAGTTACTTACGATACGTATATATTATAGAACGAATTGAATCATGAACAGCTCAACTTCCTGTTGAAAGCCAAACCTGCATTCTACGTTTCAACCATCGGAAATTATTTCGACGTCCGCTCAATATGAAGTTTAATATTGGAATCAATAAGAACCATAAGATTCTATCGTTGTAATACATATAATTACATCAATAGCAACGGCACAAACCAGTAATTGATAAAAATATACGACCAAATGTATACATTAATAAGACATTATAGAAGTAATCAATTTTTATTACAAGGTAATATTTTATTTAATTTGAATCCATTTTAAATCTACAATTTAATCTTTGTGTCCTATAATTGTTTTAATTATTGTCGTAAATTTAAGTAGAGATGAGATAATTAATTCAACTATCACACATATCAAAACAATAATTAACTCAACTATAGTTTATAATTTAATTTGCACAAATGATTTTAATATGTTAGTTTTAAGATTGATTAATGTATATATTCAACAGCCATGCCTTTTACTGTAAATTAATGTATCACATGATATTGTTGGCTCAAGTGCCTGAAGATGCCAATAGGCGCAAAACGTTAGCATTATTTTAACCTCAACTTCAATGAATATATATTTTAAAAATTTCATTGATCTTCTTTAAAACACTGATAAGTCATTTAGACTGAATAACAAATAAATATTTATGTTATATTATATTCTACAGAAATTTGTTATTTCATTGTTTTTACCATTGCGGGTATGAGAAATTTTACTGATTTCATTATCATCTCCTCTGTTCGTCCCTCTTTAAACTATAGACCAGGGGTGCTCAACCTTATGAATACTGCGGGCCAATATTAAAAAGAAATATTATTGGAGGGCCACAAACATCGTCCAATAATAAATTATTTACATAAATGTCTTGCTAATTAGTGATTATTGTAATTTATATTAATTAATAATACAGGTCTGTTCAAATATTTTTTTTAAATTTTAAGTTTGAAACTTTAGTATCGGGCACAGCTGCTATAGACATACTACGTTTATTTATGGTTTATTCTTATTTTAATATCTTCCTGGCAAAACAGACTGCCAATATGACGAAGAGTAAACAAAATTGAGAAAGATACAATACATAGGAACTTCGTTCTAAGACGATATAGAAGTGAACAGTCAGATAAAGTAGAATAAATATAAATTGATTGACGTAATCCAATACAAATGGTATAAGTGAACATTAAAATAAATTGAAATAAATATATTTAAATTAATTTAGGTAAACAATTAATAATAGTGACGAAAGAGGAACATAAATAGATTTGTTAATTAGAAATAATTTTTGTGCGATTTAAGGACACGTTTGATTATATAAGCGGTTTACTATAACTTATTTATTTATTCTATTTTTAAACCTACAGTATTTACTTTTGTTCTGAAAATAAGGGAAAATATACATTCCTGAAGTAAAATAATTAATATTGAATGTTCTTTTTATCACAAATTAAAATGTTCTTCTTCTTACGTAGCTCTAGTGATATACAATAGTTTCATTCTGGACTTAATAATGTCTAGAAACCATTGGCATTGTTCACTGTATCCATTCTTCCTCACCTCCAAACTCTCCTGGACCGAAGTAGCTAAAGAAACCTGGAGGAAATATAACGCAGCCACCAGAGCAATAAGCTACCTAAGTGGCATCAATGGACCCGGTTGTATAACTGAAACACTCCTCCACCTATACAAAGCATTGGTTAGATCCCTATGCATTAGAGTTGGGCAACACGATTCTTTTTCAGAAGTCGATTCCAACGATTCAATCATACGTTACGAATCGATTCTAACGATTCGTTCACGATTCTTTCAGTCTGCGATTCCAACTATTCTTTTGAATCGTAACGAGTTCACGATTCCTCCTAGTCTGCGATTCCAACGATTCGTCAACGAACGTCTTACAGGACACTTTCCTTTGCAAACCACGGGTAGAACAAAAACGTTCTACATCTCTCGCATAGATGGCATAAGAGGCGTGACATTGGACTTCTCACGTGCCCATGTGTTGCTGTGTTTATCATGTGACTGCACCCAGAAGGGTGGGGAAAGAAGGGGATTTTTGCAGTCCTACCACAACATTAATAACATGTTACTAGCTCTATTACATGAACTTAATGACCAGTGCCCCCACCCCCCTCTCTCTCTCTCTCTCTTTCTTTCTGCAGCAGTAGTAATAGAATGAAATAATATTAAAATTATATATGTGATAATAATTATCCTATGTACAGAATTCAATAAATTTTGTGACACGATTGGCAATTCTGAGTCTCAACCAATAGAAAAATGTATAGATGTAGCTACAATAGAAAAAGTTAAAACAATAATATTGCAATTTATAGTGTATACGGTAGTCGGTACAATATTGCGTTGTACGTATTTACAGTTAGTGGTTGCATGTCTATTAATTAAAAGGATACTATTATAATTATAGTGAATTAGTGATGGATAAGAATAAAAGGAGTTTCATTTGGAAATATTTCTTGCAAATTAGCCCAGGACGTGCTAAATGTGAAATTTGTGCTAATGTGTATTCCTATAAGGCTGGAACTACCTCGAATTTAACACGACATTTAAAAAGTAAACATCCTACTGCTGCCATAAAACCTGAAGAGCCAGAAGAACTAATTGAACTCGAAGAGGTAGAACCTACACCCTCCACGTCATCAGCTGCTGCACAATCGGAGCCACCATCCAAAAGACGGAATATTAGTCACCAAAGCAAAGTAAGTGATTTTGTGAAGCGACCATTATCAGTGTCAAAAAGTAAAATTATTGATGATATAATTTTAAAATTGATCGTGAAACAGTTTCACCCACTTAGACTTGTTGAAAAACCAGAATTCCGAGACCTATTGCACAATCTAAATCCAAATTATGCAATACCCTCGAGAAAGACCCTGTCAAATGCACTTCTAGATTCGACATATGACAGTGTCAAACAGAGAATACAGACGTCCCTGGAAAGTGTTACCTCATGTTGTATGGCTACAGACAGCTGGACTTCAGCTGCAAATGAAAGCTACATTGCAGTAACTGTACATTATTTAGATGAACAATATAAATTAAGCAGTGCTCTTCTAGACTGCTTCATGTTCAGCGAAAAACATACTATTCTAAATATTGCCAATGAGATCAGACGGCTATCCCAGGAATGGGGTTTGTGTAATAAAGTTGTCGCCCTGGTATCCGATAACGCTGCAAATATGGTTGGAGCCGCAAGATATTTAGGGTGGAATCACATTCCATGTTTTGCACACACATTAAATCTTGTTGTGCAAAATGCAATGGGAGAAATAAAAGAATTGCGAGGAAAAGTGAGAGCAGTTGTTGAATATTTTAAAAGAAGCTCTCGTGCTCTTTCAAAATTGAAGAACACACAAAAACAAATGGGACTCCCCGAGCAGACACTGAAGCAAGAAGTAGCAACACGATGGAATTCAACAGTGTTGATGTTCGAAAGTGTTGTGAAAAATAGGGACGCAATTTTGTCCTCATTAGCTATACTGAATCCTGCTATTTTGATTTCACAGGAAGATATCCAGATAATTGAAGAAATGTGCAGGATACTAAAACCATTTCTAAAAATCACCCTGGAAGTAAGCTCGGAAAAGCAGGTCACAATTTCCAAGCTCATATTGTTTGCTAGAGGACTAACAAATTATATTAACAAGTATAATCAAAATGATAAGCACGACCTCATAAAAGCAGTTGTGACGAAAATTGGTGAAGAACTGAAGAAACGCTTCAAAGACATTGAAGAAAGAACCATTTTAGCAGAAGCTACATTACTAGATCCCAGGTTCAAAAAACAAGGCTTTCAGAATGAAATTGCCTACAGAAAAGTGAAGGATTCAATTTATCAGAAAGCCGCTTCTGTAAGAATATTTGAGGGTGAAGATGGTAAAGAATCGAATGTGACAGTGGATTTAGAAGAGAGTGGTGAAGATGAAAGTGCAATATGGGGCGAGTTCGACTCCAGTGCTAAAAGTTCCTTCAGTCTTGTAACACCAACTGCAGCAGCTATAATTGAATATGATAAGTTCATCGAAGAACCTTTATTAGGAAGAAAAGCTGATCCATTTAAGTGGTGGCAAGAAAGGAAATTGTACTATCCGAGGCTACACGAACTCATGAAAAGAAGATTGTGTGTTGTAGGGAGTTCTGTGCCTTGTGAGCGTGTGTTTTCCAGAGCTGGAAATACTTTAACTGACTTAAGAAGACGTCTAACGTCCAAAAAACTAAGGAAGATAGTGTTCCTGAACTATAATTTGTAATGTGAAGAAAGTGGAATTTTCAACATATTTGTGGTCGATGAGAGTCTACATCATTATTTTCAGGTAGGCCTAACTACAAATTTCTCTTACAGTATTATATATTTATATTATAATTATTGTGTTCAAGGGAAATACGCGTTAGAACGATTAGGCAGACAGCTGTAAATCGCAATTCATTTCCATCTCGTCCGTCGGTCTTTGTATTATGCTGGAAGAAAGAGGCGAACATGATCGGGCTGTTTGAATCATCGTATTTCATTCGGCAGAGTTCGGTAAAGTTCGGTCAGCTTGTGGATGAGTACTGATATAACGGAATAATATTCTGTGGTGCAGTCGTGTCGCTGCGATGTACTACAGTAACGATTCTACGATTCCAACGATTCATTTGAACGACGATTACTTGTATCGACGAATCGATTCGCAAGATTCTTTATTTCGATTCGTTCAAGAATCGACCCAACTCTACTATGCATACATCCCTCCATTTTCCTCGCACAAGCCCCTCCAACGACCCAATTGAAATTTGAAGCACGCGAAAGAAGAATTCTCCGCCAAATCTTCCAACTGCACAGACGCACCAGAAATAACACAGTTTACACTACGACCAAAACAAAGCCACTCTTCACACACCTAAACAACATAAACAGGAAATACACACATTCGGCAGTAAATCGCGTATATACACAACACATCTTCGCAAATCCCACGAACACAAACAACAGAACAACACTGGAGAAACTCCTCTACAACTACCACCAGCCCCCACCACCAAACTAAAACTCACAAACAAAACCGCAAACACTGTTGGAAATTTGAATACTGTCTGAGAGGACACACGACAGCAACAGAGAGGCAGATGAATAAAATAACACCACACCATGAAAGTCTCCATAACCATTCAGACGCTTCTGCCACCGGAAGGGGAAACTTAAAAATGTATGTATGTATGCACAGTGTTCTGCCCAAGAGCAGGTCTTTAACTGAAAACCCAGCATTTCCCTTTCTTGCTTTCCTCTTAATCTCCCCATATAATACTTTAATGCTGTCTATCAACTGATATCTTTTACCCCGAACTCTTGTCCCGTTCACCATTCCTTAAGCATCCCAAATTAACAAATTAGGCCTACACCAAAATAATTAAAACAAAATAAAATAAATAAAAAGCCAATCACCGCACTCACACACCTACTGGCACTTATGCCAGAAATAGTGTCATACACAGTATGTAAATATATATTTATTGTTATTTATGTACAAATGGCTGGAGAGGGCATCCTGCGCGTATAAGACCCTAAAACGGCCTCTGGCTCAAGGCCAGTAAAGTCAATAAACATCAACATCTTCTACTTACAGAATTAACAAGGTTGTAGATATATCTATCTGACAATGCAATATCATCCCAAGCATCTGAAACGAGATCCCACAATTCGTCTGTATTCCTAGGACGCCGACCCTGTAGTTGTTCATTAACATCGCGTTGCACTTCCGCCCCACATTTTCTATGGGATTTAAGTCAGGACTTTTTGGCACCCATGGAACCTCTACGACATCATCCCTGTGAATGTTGAACCACCGCTGCACGGCAACACTTGTGTGTACGGAAGAAAAGTCGTGTTGGAATTTTATTATGTTTTCGGGCTGAAACACACGCACACTAGGTAGCATCACATTTTCCAGTATATTGGTGTACTGATGCCCATTCATATGCCCATGAATCCTCCATAGCGCGCCGCCACCATACCCAGAAATCCATCCCCACACCGACATGGACAAACGACCAATGCGTTGCCTCTGGACCACATATTCAGGGTCAAATCTCTTGGATTGTTTCGGTCGATATACTTGCACTGGCCCTGTTCATAAACACTTTCTCATTCGAAAAGATGACCTCTTGCCATGGATAGTTGTAATGCATTTGGCAAAATGCGACACGATTAATTCGATGGTCTTCAGTCAGAACTTTACCGCCACTCTTCTCGGCACAATATTGGCACTATTGAGGCTTCTACGAGCCGTTCTGTTGGAAGCAGGAAATCCCGTGTCGGCAACAAGCATTTTAGAAGTGTGAAATGGAAAGTGCCTCGAACGTTCTATTAACATAAGATCTTGTTGTGGTGTTGATGCCTTGGGTCTTCCGCTACCAGGTTTACGAGTTACGTATCTTCGCTCTTGATACTGCCACAGTTTAGTATATACAGTTGCGAAGCTTGGGATGATTTTTTGCAAATCTCGCGATAGTTGCTAGACGCTTGGAGCGCTGTGAGTACTACGAACAATAGACTGCGTCACTGCCATCGTGATCTAATACAGGCCGTAAGGCAGACCATGTAACTGGCTTAGCCTGATCACGAAGGGCGGCGTTTCAACCATATAAATTAGTTATAGTCTGCTAGGGAAAGAGTCTGTGATGAGGCGATAGTAGCGATCCTGGTGGTGAGCAACTATCTATGGATGCATATTTCAACTGTCTATGTTTGCATATTTAGTAAGTATTGAGCTTCGCAACTGTATATACTAAACTGTGATACTATGCTCACCACCTGGCCGCTATTCTAGTCGCAACTCCATAGCGTTTCCAACTTGCGCCGCGCAAAATCCGCCTTCCTCGATCAGTGCAATTACTTTGGCTTTGACGTCCATAGCTATCGAACTGAAATACTAATGATGATTTTCGAAGTGGTTGTGGCTATTTATAGACAAAATCTGTTGGTAAAGATGGACAGGGTCACGTGTCTAGGACTCTAGAAAAAACACGAAGTAGGCTATACAGTGGTCATAAATCATAAACGTAGTATGTCTGTAGAGTGAAGACAGACGAACAGAGGGGATGAAAATTACATTAACAACATTCTTCATATCCGCAATGGCAAAACCAATGCCAAAACAACTTTCTATATGTCGACTAAAACACAACAAACGTTGCAATTATACAAATACAGTATATTGTAGACTTTAAACTTTCCGAAAGTCAGTCTCTCGTAGCGTAACAGCTACGAGGGGAAGTCAATAGTGTCCCTATTAGACACTCTGAACAGAGACAGTCCGAAAGCCTCTCCTTCCTAGCCCAGGAACTTCGAAGGGGAGTAAACACTATCCCTCTTAGACACTCTGAACTGTGATAATCACAACAAAACCGGCATAAGTAACATTATGAGTTTTGTTTCTCATCGGCCAGATTTTTCTTCCGTGACTGTACAATAAAAATTGAAGTAAAAATAAAATGGTGGCCCTGTACTACCAGTGCGCTTCGTGTGCCTCTGACTTTGAGTACTCTCAAAGTTGGGGTGAGTTAACGCAGTGTCTTTCGTTCGTTTGAACTCATGCTTATCATCACGGTAAGTTAGTCCTCAACATTTGGGTGGTTGAAAGCCACTCCTTTGACTTCGAAACACAACTATCTGCTAAAGAAAAATTTAAAGACTTTTCTTTGTTAAGAAAAATGCACTATTTTAAAGACATTTTATTTTCTGTCTGTAGAAAATACACCGACATTGACAAGTATCAGCCTTCTTATTTCACTATGTTAATATGATGATGTATTACGTAACAGGCTGGAGGTCTGGCCACTCAGCCACCGCAGAGGTATAAATACAGGCGTTAAAATACTGCAGTTTCGTTTTCTTATTTTCGCAATGAGGACACTTCTCAATACCGGATATTTTTAAATTTGTAAGTATGTCTGTATTTATTCACACTGCAAATGGGTAAATACCCGGTGACAGTGGTAACTAATTACTAGGGAACGGAATTTGGAGCAGTAAAAGCTAGTATTGGCATCTACACAGTCATTTGTTTACAACCCTTTATACCAAGTCCTCCCCTCCATGACATACTCGCAGCTCTCTGCACTTCAACAACAGGTGAACGGGACAGTTGTCGCATAAGAACTTCAACATGCAGGTGTGTAGTTCAGAGTAGTGAAGTGCAGGTACAATGCCGAACGTGAAACCAACTAACAATACAAAATTGAAAGACTAGCCTATATTTGTAAAAGCTCCAGATCGAGTATCAAAATTCAGGAAACAATTCCCAAAATTGTCGCTCTCCCCATTTCCAGTTCTTAAGAGCTGGGGGTCATGGTTAGAAGCTTGCAATTATTACGCTCATCACCTCCAATCTGTGAAGAAAGTGGTCCAGTCTTTCAATCCCGATGACGCGGCTGCGATTCAAATACGCTAGGAACTGCTAAAGGATAGAACAATCGAGAAAGAAGTCGTGGATATTAAGTAAATTTTTTTATATTTACCGGATGCCATTATTCGATTAGAAAAGTCAAGGGTAGAACTAGTTGAGCAAATAAATATTATGAGGACTATTGTAAATAAACTGAGTGCAGTAGAAGGTGAAGTAGGAAACCGTGTTGGTGAAAAAATGAACAGGGTTTGATTAAAAATGATGGATACGATATTCTTAGTCGGATTTCAGATGTACTAACAAAGACGTGTCCCAATGACGTCATTCAACATGATATTTACAATTGATTACAACAAGGCACAGCAGGAATAATTGTTTCATCAACAAAACATAGCATTAATTGAAAATTCCATTTCGTTTGGTTCTATATTTTGTTCAACTTTTAATGATACTACATTAGGCTATGTTGTAAACATTGTAGTATATTGCATATATTGTAAATTCTGTAGTATACGTTGTATACATATTATCATATTTCATAATATTGTAAATAAAGGTTTTAATTTAACACGCTCCTGACAGAAAAAAGCATACATATTCAGAGGCGAGTTCCATACAGAAGACAACTGTCTATCAGCCATCAATGTTTCCACTGACACGCGAGGACGCAGAGATTGATATTTAATTATGTATATTTGTATTGTTGTTTATTGGTGTCTTGTGCGTTGCCAAGAAAAACACATGTAGTTCAAAATGAAATGCAGATTATGTACATTATGTAGGCCACTATATATCATTAAACTATAACAATTGTTTATTCTGCAATACGTTTACAGCACGTTGCGTGTAAGTTTGTATGAAGTGGACTGTACTCGTCCATGCTCTGTGACGCAGCTCGCTTGACAGTCACTGAGCTACAAATATCTATACTACGTTTCACCATTCTTTATAATACTCCAAATCCCTTTCCCTGCTAATTACACTTAATAATGACAATTAATAATAAACACAATTAATAAAAAATACAATTAATAATAATAATAATAATAATAATAATAATAATAATAATAATAATAATAATGAGCATCCTAATTAAACAAAGCACGATCACTTAAAATAACGTTTAAAGTAAATCTAATTTGTGTCTTAACCCTGAGTTCGAACTATAACCCACGAGTATGATATGTTCATACAAGTACCTTTCAGCACTTCACTCATTTCGCTGTCAACTCACTCACTGCACTGGAACTGCGACACATTTCACTGATACTATCCTGATTTTACTAACACCTCAAAAACATTTCGCCGTTCAAATACTTTGCATTACCACTATAAACTATAAAACTTCACTGACATAAACACACTTCACTTGCACAACACACTTCACACTTCACCGACACAACACACTTCTTCACTGATACAACACTTCAAATAACAAAATGTCAATTACACCCTTTAGTGTGTATAATATACTACCGTCTATTAGTAAAGTCAATTTTTTTAAGTTGGTTATTTAACGACTCTGTATCAACTACGAGGTTATTTAGCGTCGATGAGATTGGTGATAGCGAGATAGTATTTGACGAGATGAGGCCGAGAATTCGCCATAGATTATCTAGCATTCACCTTACGGTTGGAGAAACCTCGGCAATCAGCCCAAGCGGGAATCGAACCCGCGCCCGAGCGCAACTTCAGACCGGCAGGCAAGCGCCTTAACCGACTGAGCCACGCCAGTGGCTAAAGTCAAAATTTACAGGTTTCCGGTATTGAGGAATTTTACTGCATAGGCCTACTCCAATCTGCCACAAAAACAAGACCCTCAGTTTCTACTTAACATTAACTACGTGCGGTATAAATCACCTTGTTCAGAACGACGACCAGCTGCAACATTAATTTCTCTCTCTTTCACAACTCTACAGTTTGAACACGGGAAACAATAAGAGCGTCAGTAGCGTACAAAGGCGGGCCAAAGCAGACTACGTTACGATAGAGGAAGAAACTCAGTTTGATTTACGACTAGATTAAGCCACATCTTTCTTCTCTTGAACGAAAATATTAGTGGGAGACGGAAATTTATCTCCAACTTTTTATGGTTCGTGTGACGCTGCTTCTACCATTCACAGTTTCCGCCTTCTGCTGAGTTACCGGCACGTACAGTATTACTTTGGACACGGAATAGTGATTACTTTATCGGCCGCTTTATTTACTTTTATTTCATTTTCCGTTACATTCCCTTGTGTTAATGTTTATTTTCTTTTCATTTCCTGTCCCATATACAGCTACTTCTCTAATTTCCTGATTTTGTTTGCTGGTTACGCTATTTGCACATCTACAGAATGAACTTAATGTCATTAATACAGGGAGTTATTCTTTAAGAAATTTCAAACCAAAAAGTTTAACACAATTTTGCTCGTGTTTGCTTTCTTTTCGAAATAAAAATATTCCATTATATGAAAGATTTCATAGCGTGTTTCGGGAAAGCCATTGATTTATTTCCTGATATGCGCAGTAGTCATTTATGATAATAAATGATTAAAAGAATTTTAGTTTTGTCCTTAAATGCACAGAAATTTCATTCTAACAAAAATGTAACATTTTAAAATTCCTTTCCAGAACGAAAAGATATATTTGTTCGGATCAAATTTCTGCACATTTAAAGGACAAAACTAAAATTCTTTCAATAATTTATTATTATACAGGGACATCATTTTATTGTTACTAATAATTCTAATATTAATCTGGCTATACCTTTGAATTAACGGTTAAGAACCGGAAACACAGTTTGCTACTCCCTTCCACGAGTGGAGTTCGATGATGTTGGCGTAAAATACAAACAAATCACTTTACTAGGTATAGGGGTGAAGGAAAGTAGTTTATCCATTTACGTAAATTAGGAAATAACGCGATTTTGAGTTTGATAATTTTCATTAGGTTTTTTTTAATCAAAATACAGTACTGTATTAACAATAGTCAAGAAGTGAGCTATCCATTCGGACGTATGCAGTGTATATTATACTGTCTACATCACATTAGCGTACAATATAGAGAATGAAGTTAAATGGAAAAATAATCATAATATGGATATTTAAACACATTTTTGAAAATGTGTGGCCGTTCATTTCGATACAGGCTTCAGTTCTAATGTGTGTAATTCCAATTACCAGTTTCGTCTTTCGTACTAGTAACTCATGTTGAAATAATTCTGTACCTAATCTGTAAAAGAGTACCTTACGTACTGTAAATTCAATCTTCACTTCTGCCCGATCCGAAAAGATAAAATTACTCAGACATGCTATCTACTGTCCGTCCAAGTGGTTATGTCGCTGAATCGTCGAAAGGGGAGAAATAACGTGACAGTTAATTACTTAACGAGGCTCTTTTATTTAAATTACTTCTATACAGTTGTATAATAGTACGTAGAGGTCTAATTCCTAACAGAAATTAATGTTTTCAGAAAGGAGCTAAGACAGCTCTGCCACTAGCCTTTACATAGGGGCGAGCAGAAGTGGGTGGGGGAAACCGGGATGTAACGTATGCAAACGGGCGACAGTACCTGTGCGAAAATATGATTCAATATTGAAAGCTCTTTCGTGACTGGAAAACGCGAACATATTTCTGGAACTTACTATATTCACTAACTCAGTACTGCTTACTATGACCGTAAGGCGACTTTGGCTGCATACGCGGCCTTGGTTCTTGTGGAAAACGGTTGGAAGTTTACTAGTAGAGGGGGTGGGAGTGAAGTACATTAAAAAATGCAGGTACAATAAAAACTGAAGTAAAAATAAAATGATGCCCCTATATATTTTACGAATAAAATACCCAGAATATATAAATTAACTTCCTAATTTCAGAATATCCTTTCTTTATTTCCTTAGATGGACCACGCAAGAAGTTATTGTTGTTTTCACTTATGTATTATGTTATCATGCTAAATTAAAGTTGATGAGAATATTGCTATTTTATTCTTAACAATGGTGCAGTTCCCATTCAAAGGGGAACCAAACCGTTTCACATACGTACAGAGATGCTATCACACACTTATCGTATATTGTTAAGAGGTAGTAATGTATTGTGAAAGTACGTTTGTTTTGGAATGAGTCATTGTCTCGCTTCCAGGACTGTGTGTTTGACAAATGGATCAGGAGATATAAAACGAGGACATGTCAGTCACTTTTTTCATTAAATACGAAGCATGCTTCCATTGTGAGCGACCCATTAATCAGAGCATGTTGCTACAGTGTTAACTTTTCAATTGTGCAACAACTACATAAAACACGCATTTTGTTTAGATGTCCTGTGACATTTCCACTTTGACATCGGTACCAGGAGTTTTGGAAGTTTGAGATTGAACTATAAATAGCCTATTTATTTTTGTGACTTTCCCATTCCATGAAGAGAAAATATTGTAATGTTACAAAACATAAGTTTTGATATTTCCATAGAAATACAAATATTTTGTATTTCTAATTATGAAACGACATGCCAACTCTCTGCCTGTCTTTAGCAGCCATTTCTGCGAAATTGTTGGTACGGATTAAGTTCATGTTTGGTACCCAGGGTGCGAATTAACGGGGTGGATGGGGGGATTCCCCCCCCCCCCGTTGGAAAGTTATCTCCCTCTCATAAATTCATATTAACATCCCTGCCAGGGACAACAAACTTCTATTACCCCTCACAAAATATAAGATTATACTTTATAAAGCACAGTATAATAATAATAATAATAATAATAATAATAATAATAATAATAATAATAATAATTTATTTATTTATTTAATCTGGCAGAGCTAAGGCCAGTAGGCCTTCTCTTCCGCCCAGCCAGACTCTAATTCTAATTAAATACATTTGCTTACATAGTTATTACATTAATATCTTGATCATAAAACAACATGAAAGTAAATAATGAAAATTGGATAACTAATGTTAGTGTGACAGTAATAAACACTGGTAAGAAATAGTTATAATAATAATGATAATAATAATAATGGTATTAATAATAATAGTAATAATAATAGTAATAATAATAATAATAATGAGAGAATTTAGATATTTATCTGTGATATATATAACCATTAAACATTGAGAAACCTGAAACAGCTATTATTGTTGACAATAATTGTTAGAAAAATATTTCGTTAGCCTATTCTTAAATTGATTTGATGTCTGACAGTCCCTGACATTACTCGGTAGGGAATTCCAAAGTCGAGGAACAGCCACAGTGAAAGAAGATGAATATGAGGATGTTCGGTGGGAGGGAATGGATAATATTGAGGAGTGTTGTGATCGTGTGTCTAGGTTATGACGGGTGGATAAATTTTGAAAACGAGACGCAAGATAGACAGGAGTGGAGAAATGCAATATGTGAAAGAGAAGGGAAAGACAGTGGATTTTCCTACGATCTTCTAGACGGAGCCAGGACAACATTTCGAGGGATGGTGTTACGTGATCAGCCCGGCGAATATTGCAGACGAAACGGACGCACATATTATGAACACGTTGTAGTCTCTGCGCCGAAGTGACGCTTAGGTCAGTAAGCAGAATATCACAGTAATCGAAGTGGGGCATCACGAGTGTTTGCACTAGCATTTTTTTCATGGAAAAGGGTAGAAAATTCTTCAATCGTCTAAACGAGTGGATTAATGAGAATACCTTTTTGCAGGTTTCTGCAACTTGAATGTTCCAATTTAAACTTTTATCCATATAAATACCTAGATTCTTTACTGATTCACTGAACGGAATTTCGGTGCCGTGTATTTTAATCGGGGACAAATTTGGTATGGTAATAGTGCTTAACAAACGTGAATGGCCCACAATGATTGACTATGATTTTTCTGGATTTAGTTTAAGTCGGAATTTCCGTGTCCATGTCCAGATTGAGTCCAGATCGTCATTAATTTTAGTTATTGCATCATTTATTTCGTCAGTGTGGAATTTTATGTATATTTGAAGGTCGTCTGCATAGAGATGGTGTCGGCAGTATTTTAGAGATTCTGATATGTCGTTGATATAAATTGTAAATAGTAAAGAGCCAAGAACTGATCTCGAAGGAATCCCTGATCTCACGGCTTGCCAAGGGGAAGAACGATTTCCAGCTATCACACTTTGTTGGCGGCCATTAAGGTAAGAGTCAAACCACAGGACAACGTGCTCTTCTACGTGTAGTCTTCTGAGTTTACATATTAACAAGTTAATGTCTACAGAATCGAAGGCTTTGCTGAAGTCAAGTAAAGTCATTATTGTCAATTTACGTTCGTCCCGGGCCTCGCGTAGGTCTTCCGTGATTTTAAGTAATGCTGTACTTGTGTTATGTCCGGCCCTGAAACTTGATTATAAAGTAATCAAAGAAAATAATATTGATGTAGTATCACCACTAACAAGCTGGCAACAATCAATAAGTTAGAAATTACACATCTTACCTTAAGCCTGCTCATGGATATAATTATTATTATTATAATTAATCAAGATGCAAGACAAGCAACTTAGTGCGACCAAGCGTTGAGCCGTATCGAATAAGGATAATAAGAATTTTATGTATTAATTCTCTATCTATAGAGTGACGAGATTCACATCGATAAAAAAGAGGACACAAAACTTCGAAAAGGAGGACATTGTTCGAAAAAAGAGAACAGAGAATATGTACTTAGATATTTTTGACTTAGACCTATATTATATTTCAAATTACGTCAATATCTGTTTCATTACAAAATATTTACAATACAGATTTAGGCTTGTATCATACTTAAAAGTATGTTAAAATCTATTTTGTTACGAAATAATTATGAAAACACTTAATAATAATGATTTTATAGTTAGCTACATATGAAAGTCAGGGGAACTATAATCACAGTCTAATATATACAGTCACGAAGCTCAATACGCAGTAAATATGCATCCATAGATAGTTGCTAACCACTAGGATCACTACTATCGCCTCATTACAGACAATGCGAAATAGTACCTGCACAGTCTATTGTTTCTAGCATCCTCAAAACTCAAGCTTCGTGACTGTATAATATACTAGACTGTGCTATACGGTAATTATTAAAGAGGACAGAAAATATATTTTTAGATTTACATTCCCACCCCGATCTCTCGATTTACTATCTACTATTTACTATCTACCTGTGAGCAACGACCATAACAAGGAGGAGCAAAGAGAGTTATGATCATTGGCAAAGAGTAAATTCCGTCGATGCTGCTGCCACCTACAGGCAAGTTACTTGAAAAAGGCGTCAAATCAGATAATTTCAAAATATCAGGAATACACGTTACGAGAAGGAGAACATTTCTTGATTTTTTTAAAATCCGCCCGAGCCCCAGACAAAGGCCTAAAAAGGAGGACGTGTCCGGACAAACGAGGACGTCTGGTCACCCTATCTATCTAGGATTCTATCTCCCCCCACGTCAGAAATCTTAATTCGCACCCTGTTGGTACCTATTATTCAATTCAACTGCCAATGATACACGTAAAGTACAATCTTCTCACTAATTACAATAAAATAATGCTGAGATATCTCGGTTCAACAAGAAATACATTGGTGTCAGAATTTCTCCAAGTTTTGGATAAAACTGTAAATGGGTCTTTCCATAGCAGCTCACGTTACATTCAGACATATTTATCAACTTATTAGATATACTAAAACAAAAAATTAAGAAAGTTTTTTTCGGCTTATTTGTTGAATTTAGAAACATTCTTCATGACAGTAATCAGTAATCGGGTATATAATTAATTATTTGTGATTTATTGATGAAAAAATTGTAATTCATGTAACGGAGAATCATACCTGCTCTATGTAAAATGTTATATAATTCTTCTCCAAATTACTTGTCTTCACCTTCACAGTTCTCAATACTTCACGAAATCAGCATCAATATCTTCTTTCTATTCCGCGTCACTGAACTTCCCTATACTCATCCTCCTACACCAGTGATGTCAACTGATGCCCATAGGAGCAAGCGCACGCTTTAAAGCCCAGGAGAGCCTGAGCGCTTTACAGCGGAAAGGAAAGAGACAGACGAAAGAGGTACCGGTAGTACATGCCACTTGGTCGAGCTATATTCAGGGATGGCCAGCACTGATTCAATGGATAAAGGGAAGAGAACTTATTAAAACTGTATCCATGTTAATTTTTAGATTTGTCTGAGAAGTGTAAGTGCATTACAAGTTTAAATTTTAATATACATTTTTCACAAGTTTGCTTTTTTATTCAAAAGAAATATTTTCTCAACTTTTTTACAGAAAAGTTAAAATTTCAGATATGTTTGTTTAGTAGCCTTACAGGTACTGAAACAATGTTTTCGTAAATCTAATATATCGTAAATACGTATTACTGAAGATAGTGTATTAAAATGTTTGAAAATATTCGCATGGAAAAGCTTTGTAAGGAAATGAATTAACAAACCAAATACTGTTACATCACAAACAAAAGATATGTGCCTATGTGTTGGTAAAACGTCAGCTCTATAGTTTCAGCAGATTTCGAGATAATTTAATATTCTGATAACAGAAAGTTGCGCACCAATATCACCTAATGAGATAAGAGTTTTATTATGTAATATTAGTTACAGTTAAAACATATACCTAGATAAATTTGCTTTGTACTATTATATTGTTTTGATTATTGTATAAGGCTAAAGTTATCATCAATATCAATTTCAACTTATCATGTCATATTCAGTGTCTTTCTTTGGGATAACACTTTCTTTATGTTTAATTCACTTAGTACAGTATAATTGTACTTATTATGGAATTTGTGTGAATATTCCTTCTTTACTCTTTATTATGTTATTACGTTCAAAACACAACTGCAATATTAGGCTAAGAAATAGGTGTTAGTACTTTTGTTTTAGAGACAATATAGAAAATAACAAATAGAAGGAAACCGTATAAAAATAACGACATAAAATTTCACGTTCCGTTTGAAGTTTGTGCACCACTGTTTTCTTAATCCAACAGGCTGCTTATTCCTCTTTGCATACCTAGCGTTTAATGCCCGCGCACGACGTCAAGGTCAGAAAAATGCGCTTACTTTACTGTCCTACACTGTAACAAAGCCTCGCTTCAAATTCGTTACCTAGTGACGTCAGAGATTGCCGGACACTGTCACAGTTTGGAATTAAACTAGAAATGTATGTTTTATCCCACGAAATCCGTTGCTGAGAAAGTGTTGGATTTATGCTGATGTTTATGTATTTAGTATTTAGTAATAATTTCCTTGTTTTAGAGTAACCCATTCACTTGTCCACCACTGTGAGTAACGGTCAGCACGTCTGGCCGCGAAAAGAGCGGGCCCGGGTTGTAATCCTGGTTGGAACAAGTTACCTGATTGGGGTTTTTCCTGCGTTATTTCCTCAACCAACTGAAGCAGAATTGCTGGGTAACTTTCGGCGTTGAACCTCGGACTCATTTCGCCATCATTAATTCACATATCACCATCATCCATAGGCCTACCATAGCCTGGGTTTACTTCACGGTGCAGCGTGCTGTATTTGTACAAGAGCGCGGCCCTTCGGCTACCCAGTCACTCACAACACAATAAGCCTAAGGTTGCTGTGTAAGCCTTCGGGTCCCTCCTTTGTACAAGAAAAAAAAAACATGCACTTGTCTTCGTGCCATGATACTAGAACAACCTATCTTCCTTTAATTCGTTATACCGGAGCTGAATGCCACTCTTATTTTGCATCTGTATCTGTTGTATCTTTTTTTTATTGTAATATTCCTTAAGGGGAGAGGATGGTATTTTTTAACTTTTTTTCCTATTATGTGTAAAATATTAATTTTTTGTATGTAGAGACCTCATTGCTGTGGCAACTCAACCAAATAAAAATATTTTGAAAAAAAAATATTTGGGGGCCAAAATTTTTTGCCAATGCAGAATTGTACTAAAACCGATATATCTAAACCGTTTTTAAAGATAGATTCAAACAGTTTTTTGTAATGTATTTGCAAAAGCATGTTCTACAAACTCTCTGTAACAGAATTTTCATATTAGTCCCTACATTTGTAAAATAAATAATTAAAATTTAATAACAATTTTCTGATTTCCTTTCTTGCAAACAAACGGACGTATTTTTTTAATAAAGTCAATTAACAAAATTCTGTTACAGAGAAAAGTTTCCTAATAGTCTAAAGAATGTGTGTTCTAAATTTCATGCATGTATCTTTAATAGTTCAGAAATTATATCCATTTTTGTCTGGTAATGTAGCAAAAAGAATGAAGTTACTGGAAACCGATAAAATCGGGCGTGTGATTTAAAAATCCATAGCGCAGGAAGTTTAAAAATGACGTCTTAACATCGGATAAGGGCACAAATACCCACAAAATGTTACGCAATGCATTCCACACATATCGAAGGGTATTTTAAAGAAAAAAATTTTTTTTTTAAATTTAATTTACCGAAAACAACAATAAAAGTGGGCGTGTGGTTTAAAAATCCATAACGCAGGAAGTTTAAAAATGGCGACTCAACATCCGATAAGGGCACAAATACCCACGAAATGTTATGCTATGCATTCCACACATATCACAGGGTATTTTAAAGATATTATTTTGAAAATTTACTCATTTTTCACAAAAAAATACCATTCTCTCCCCTTAATATGTTAGACTAATTTGGATTATTTTTATTTCTGTTTGTCTGTGCAGTTGTTTTTTATATTACTTTCGTTTTGTCACACGTTATTACAACAGATTAATTCGCATGATGATGATGGTGATGGTGGTGATGATGATGATGATGATGATGATGATGATGATGATGATGATGATGATGATGATGATGATGTACACTTTTTCTTGTAGTTGTATTGCATTTCTGGTGTGAAAGAGAAGACCTGATGATCCACCAAAGTAAATAGATAAATAAATAAATAAATAAATAAATAAATAAATAAATAAAATATATTCGAAATAAAATGTAATTGCGGTGGTCATTTGAGTAGCTTCGATTGCTGACGTTATAGAAGAATTTTCTCGTTAGAGAAAATTAAGAACCAATGTAGCCTACCAATCGAAATTGGTAGACCGATGAATTATACTGTGGAAAGGGTCTTCTCCGCTGAGCCTAAAGTACACAAGCTTAATTAATGAACCTGCACAAAATGGGATACATAAATAAGATGGCACAAAAGGCTTCCACATAGCACGCGCATTTAACTGTGTCAGCATGATACATGGTCGCAGCGTTATTGTTATCTATATCGATTACTCGAACTCTCTCCCTCTCCATCAGCATCAAGTAAGTACACAGGCGCCAAGTTCCAGTCCTCTACAAGAATCGGTATCACATTTCCATTCAAGTCCTCTTTGCTTTAACTTTTCCAGATTTCCGGCTGAATATAGAAGCACTCCGTAACCGCGAAACAAGTGAATGATTTGTAAAGTAAACTTCATTACAACGAGTAAACACTATATAAGTTATCTCAATTTTCGTAATACTTTGAACTTCAATTCAGAACAAGGAATATAAAAAGCTAGTTCTTCCATTACTACAAAGTTCGCTGTATATGACACCACGGGACATATAGAAACGTTGCTACCTATTAGTGTGCCTGTCGTATGCGCCTAAGTTTAAAAGGCGTTTATCGGACATTGTATGCGTGCAGTTTATATCAGCCTATTGTGAGCTACTAAAGGGATTACACATCCGTACGTGATGTTGTGGAATGAAATTGGATTGTCCACACCTGTGGAGTAACGGTCAGCGCGTCTGGCTGCGAAAGCAGGTGGCCCGGGTTCGAATCCCGGTCGGGGCAAGTTACCTGGTTGAGGTTTTTTCCGGGGTTTTTCCTCAACCCAATACGAGCAAATGCTGGGTAACTTTCGGTGCTGGACCCCGGACCCATTTCACCGGCATTATCACCTTCATGTCATTCAGACGCTAAATGACCTAGATGTTGATACAGCGTCGTGAAATAACCCAATTAAAAAAAAAAAGAAATTAGATTCCTTAGTTACTGTGAAGGTCACCGAACCGTTAACTCTTAAAAACATCATTTGTCAACAAACAAACACGTAACAAAAAAACACAAACACAAATATTTGATTTTACTAAAATCAACTCGCCATGCAGTTTTTACCATAAATAAAGATCGATTACGTTGTATTGAAATTGTCCAGTAATTTCCCGTAAGATGGGGCTCGCCTTCTCCCCCTCTCCATCACGCAATGGTATCTTCCTCCGTGCTGCTATTTTTCATTGTGTGATACATCACTAAAACCCGAGTCACACGGGGATAGTTTACAGGAGTCAAGTGCTTGAAGCCTCTAAACTTGACACCATATTTGTGATCACACGGAGACATTAAACTTGAAACCATGCTTGAAAAAAAGCGCGCGCTGAATGTTGTATTCGCAGTGGTGTTTGAATTCTTGTATTCCGTTATAGTTAATAAAAATCAATAATGAACTGGCATTTTTGGTTTGGTGAAACTGAAGATGCCACCAGCAAAAATTCAAGCATGTGTGCAGCTAATTGGCGCCTTGTTATTGTATGAATTACAAAATATTCTTGAAAAAAAGGAAAAGAGAACATGGGTTAAGAAATGAATTCGTAGAAGAATTATGCACGGTGCATCTAATACCTTGTTGAAAGAATTAGCTGAAGAAGATCCTGCAGAATACAGGAAACATCTCAGAATGAGTCCTGTTTTAAGGGTTTTTAACTTTTTTCTAACCACTTCTACGTCTTTGTTTTCGAAACCTTGTTCCATGAGTTCACCGACTAGTTTCTGGATAATAATTCCCGCTTGTTTTTATTGAGGAATTCCTTGTCACGTATATTCCATAGAAGTTCATACTTTTCATACACATCCAAAAACTTTATGTTATCGTTGGAATTCCACTTAGGGGCGCTCATTAATAATTATTAATTTACTTCTACAATAGGCCTGAAACTACAAACTTTCTACTTGCAAGTTGCTGTAAGTTCGCATTCACACGCGGGAAGTGGTGGAGTGAAGTTGGTCACGTGACGGGAAAGTGGTCACAAAAGTTGAAGGGTCGTCAACTCAAATTCTGCTTGACCGCCAAGTCACAACTTTACTGTCTCGACCATATCACACGGGGAAAGTTGAAGGAAAGTCGACTTGACTCCTGTAAACTATCCCCGTGTGAATTAGCCTTAATATGTGCATTTGTAAATAAACATACAGTATCTCTTATCTTGTTTTTAATTCCTGGCAGATTTTCCTTCCCCCACTCTTTCAGTTGCAGTTCTCTGTTGTACGCCTTCGATATACAGTAGTTTCTAAAAAGGTTAATTAGCAAAGCTCGGAACTTGGGGACTTGTGTGTCGTGTGCATGAGTAAGGTTACAGGTACAACGAACACAAAGCTCGCGCTGTAGGTGCTCAGGGACAGTCGTATGTACTAAGAAAGTGGTCACATCGAATAACAGGAAGACGGATGGGGAAACTGTGTCATTTCGAAGCCAATGACATTCAGAGAATTACAAGTAAACGGTCTGTTTGAAGAATTAGAAAATACGTGTTATTCGAAAAGTGTATTATAGAAGTTTAAAAATAGAAAGAGGTAAAAAGGAAGCTTTTGGAAATCTAGGAATAATTTTTGCTATATTAGCAAGTTTCGACCTGATATTTAGATAGATATTATCATTATTTTTAACTGAAACCAAAAAGAGGTATATTACTGTCAATAAAAAAATTGAATTAAATCTTCCAGTTAAGGAAATGTGTAGAATAAGTAAAAGCTGCTAACTTATTACTTTTTTAAACTTTAGGTACAAAATTTCGTCGATGAATTCAGAAGAGATACATTATTTGTTTTCGAATGGAGAGTTTATAGAGGCATTCATTGAAAGACATTGCAGTCCCTTAAATTGGTGAAAAATTTGTCCATAACCATGGATCAAGTATAGAGGGAGTTGCCTTAGTAGTGACACACAAATTGAAAACTATTTTCGAGAAAAATTTAGGATATACTTATTTTTCTCAGATTCGAGATCAGCTAGCAACTGCTGAAAATCGAACAGAAAACAGTGACGGTGAAAACGTTCAGTATTTTAAGTTTGCTCCCATCAATTGATGTAACGTGGAAATAAATTTTTCTCGTTTCATATCAGGTTTAACAGGCGAAGAAGTTATGGGTTCAAAAATCTTGGAATGTACGTAGTCATACATTGTAATAAAATGTACAGAGACGAACAATAAAGTTGATATACGAGTATTTCTCATGTTTATTTTTATTATATATTATATGCTAAAAATTACGTGTTTCAACCTACCGTAATACTATCAATACGTTGCTCCATCAGACCTGACAGTACCTTCGTGCTGGAAGCGGGAGTTTGTTGATATTGGAGTCCGGTCGCTTAACCACGTGCAAAGACACAAGTCCCCAAGTTCCGAGCTTTGTTAATTAGTTCCATTTCTTCAGCTGTTCAGTTCATAAGCCATTCGCATTAAAGACACTGTTTTAAGAACAGTAATCTTGATTCTACAGTTTCCTAACCAAGTACTGTTTGGTACTGAATATACTACTTTCAGTTTTAACATTTGAAGCGGTATGTTTGTATTGGGAGGCGATCTTTTCTGCCACAACACTTCATTTAGAATTGCACCTTTTACTAACATTAGAATCTTCATTCGGTAGTAACTTTTTACGTTATAAAACTGAATCGAATATTTCACGTTTCCTGTGTTCGTTGTTTGTAAGAAATCGATCGAATTGAACTTAATCATAATGAAGTTACCTGATCCATTGCACCGCACTTTGTAGGCTTCTGCTGTCACGACGAGTTGAAGATATAAACTACAGTATATGGGGTGAACCGTAAGTAATGTAATTCATTCTGGTGGGTGATTCCTCGAGTAAAGAGCAACAAAAAAGTTAAATACCATTTTGCTATGTTTTTAATAGTTTTCCAGAAAAACGTTCTTTTTAAACTAGATGAATTATGAGAATTTGCAACGCTGCGGCCAGCAGGCAGTAGGCTACACATTGAGTTGAGATGCTTTGAACAACTCTTTCACCTGGTTTGTTGAAGGTCAATCAATTGAAGGTCACTGTTTTCAAACTCCTAACAAAAAATAAAGGCGATGTACTATTTAATTGTTGTGTTTAAACTGTGTTAGAGAACAGAGAATGAAAAATTTTCATTTCACGTTAAACAGAATCTTGGAAATTTTAAAATAAGCTCTAAAACCTAAATTTAATTAAATCTTCAGAGAACACAAACAATAAGACACGCTTATTACACACTAAAGTGAAAATATTAAGACATATTTCTACACTCCCATTTCAAATGATGGTTATAAATGGTTATAAATTATATTGCCAAACCTCTAACTCATATTTTTAATTTATGTTTTCTAAATGGCAAATTCCCAAATAAATTAAAAAATTCAATTGTGAAACCTATTTTTAAAACAGGAGACAAAAGAAATATGAACAATTATAGACCAATATCATTATTTTCATGTATTTCAAAATTACTACAAAAATGTATTAAAGTTCGATTAATGAATTATCTTGATAAACATAATATATTAAGAGCTAATCAATTTGGTTTTCGAAAAAAATCAGTACAGATAAAGAAATATATCAAGTTACTAAAAAAATTGTTAGAGAATTTGATCAAGGTAACAAATGTATTGGTATTTTCCTGGACATAAGAAAAGCATTTCATACAGTGAAACATGATATCTTATTTGAGAAATTAGACTTATTAGGAATCAAAGGTAATGCTTTAAACTTAATAAATCGTATCTTAACGACAGAATTCAAATAACGAAAATTGACAATTATTCAAGTGAACCTTTAATTATTAATATAGGTGTTCCCCAAGGCACAGTTCTAGGCCCTATTCTATTTTTAATATATATTAATGACTTATTAAAGATTGACTTACAACAATACAATGGTGTTCACTATTCTTATGCAGATGACACAGTTTTACTTTTTGGTGGAAAAACCTGGTATTATGCATATAATAATTCAAATAATGGACTTAAATTAATAAAAAAATGGTTTGACATAAATTACCTTTCTATAAACGAAAATAAAACCATAATTATTCAATTCTCATTATCTGAAAAATGTAACAAACCTCCAACATCTATATTACGTATTAAATTACACAATTCTGATTGTTGTCTTATACAGTGTAAATGTCCGATTTTATTAAAGAGTCCTCTGAAGTTAAGTATTTAGGCATAATTTTCGATAATCATTTAAAATGGAACCAACACATTAATTACCTTTGTAATAAATTACGTAAAATAGTATATTATGTTTTATTGAGGAATTACTTGTCAATAAGTTTATTACGTACAATATATTTAACTTTATTTCAATCGGTAATTATGTATGGAATTATAGGATGCGGTAGCTCATTTAAATCCAATTTTAATCCACTTTATTTATTACAGAAGAAAATAGCCTAATTAAAATATGTCTTCATAAACCTATTGATTTTCCATCTCAAAATTTGTTTCTAGACTTTAATGTACTTAACGTAAGACAAATTTATTATATTGTATTAATAAAATTCATACATAAAAATTTAAATAATTTTGAATTGCGTTCTCATAGTTATGAAACAAAAGGTATTAATTCTTTAAGATTGTTTGAACCAAAATGCAACACTGTTACAGTATTTAATCATAGTAGTAATTTAGGCCCAAGAATATATAACAAATTTATATTTAAATATCCTAATCTTGTCAATTCGAATAGTTCTAGTATTAAATTTAAAAAGTTATGTATGGATTTTATAGAAATTGAAAAATTGTAAATTTAAATTTATATACTATAATTGCACAATAGACATAAGACAAACTGTATTGTATAATTATTAATTTCAATTCAGGAATCCGCCCCTGAGCACGAGTTCTACTCTTTTAGGGGCGAGCTAAAGTTTTTCTGTATATTTTATATTTTATGTTACAATTATTAGCAAAATAATAAATAAATAAATAAACTGCATATTCTAGAGGAGGTAAACAATACTGATGCATATTTCACGTTATAAAAACAAAATGTTAAAACATTTAATTCTCTATAGGAAAAAAAAATTAAAATACGATATGCTCATTTTACATTAAAGCAGCGGTGATCAAAACACGAAATGCTGTGATTACCAGGCTTCGACCTAGGGATACAGAGTAATCAGTATGAGGTTTAGAGTACACGGAGTATAAATGACGTCATGACCCATGTGCAGTCACCCGACTGCAACAGCACAGGTGGGTCCGTAATGTGCATTACCGTTGTGTGTATTGCTGCTTGGCTGCGGTACGTGTAACAGGCTTCGGCGTAGGGACACCTGATTGAAGGTTACAACTCACGTTAATACTTTAATGGTAGACATTTATTCTACACTAGGAATGTACTGTATATACTGCATCTGTACAGGGTGAAATATATTTTGTGTCGTATTGTGACGACTGTTTACATGTTGAGACAGGAAGTAACGGCGCGCTCCATCTCCCACTCCACTTGACCAACAGAACACTATCGTCCGTGCGTTCTGAACTTCATGTGTTTCTGTGCCCAGGACCGAAGCCTGGTGATTACACACGAGAGACAGCCTAAGAAGTACGAAGACGAGGGATAGTTACTTGGCATGAAAACTACAACAAGTGGTGGTTCGTGCACATGTTGAACTGAACATTCCATAGCTCATTTCCTGTCTATCTCTATGTAGAATGTGCTATATTTATAATCATGCAGTATATTCATTAATCTCAATAACTTTATTGCAAGGAAGCAAATTGTTCTATATTATTTATGAATAATTTAATAAAGGAAAAAAAGACCTCATTTGTAAGATTACTTTAAAATATAAGAAAATCCCTTTTCAAACAGATAAATATATTAACTTAATGACTGAAACAAAACTTTAACCTTCAATTATTTTTTGTGCATCTTTCTGAAAAGGAAACAAAATCCGGTTGAATGTTACACACGGCAATTCTCAACTGCGTTATGTTTTTGTCCTTATGACGGGACCTGTTTTTGTTTAATAAGTATAACTTGTTGAAAACAACTGTTGACATAAGTAGAAGAAATGTACGCTAATATCTTAGCAGCAAACGTTTTAAGTATAGAATAATGGAGTTTAATAGCTCGTTCCATTCTTACAATGCATATGATATTGAATCAATTATTCTATAATATTAGACTATTATTAAATGCATAACTAGTAAATAACTGATAATAGTTAACCTCATCTAAAGATTAAAAAGCTTAAAATTGATATGTAGCCTATACTTCGTTCTATAATGTCTGACAGGAGATGTAAACATTGCCCCCAGAGGAGGGAAGTATAATTGCTATTGAACCAACGGCAAAGGTCTCATTATACGCTTGTCTTGAATTTGGGCGGAGGTAAAACGCTTCAGACCGTCAGACTTGAAGATAACTTGGAGAACACTGTTGCTGGTTCAGTAGCAATTTTATATTTCTCTCCTTCTCTGCCGGTAATATTTACGTCGCATGTCAGACATTATGAAAAGAAGTATAGTAATTTTATAGTTCAAGGGAAGAGAGCTTAAAAATATTCATGCACGTGCAGAAGAATAAATTTATAACATTTACTGTAAATTGGAGCTACTTGGACATCATTTCAGCACACCTTTCGATGTAAAATATGGGACTTTTATATTAAAGCGATTAAAAAATATATACTGCATCTACTTGACCTACAAGATTACATAGCTGGTATAAAAATTGGAAAATATCTTTCACAAACTTGAACAAAAAATATATTAAGTGTCCAAATAGTCCAGGTTTTGGGGTTACTTGAACACTTAACTGTATTTACACAAAAAACGTTTGGTATCCTTGTTAGGTCATGTTACCCCGTAATATACGGCAGAAGTCTTACCTTTGTGAATATGTGTATGTAGTATAATATTAATTTAAAGGAAAAGTAAGATTCATTGAAATTTACTTATTCTCACAAATTCTTTATAAAAAAAAACTTACAAGCGACCTTAACAATAATCTAATTAAAAAGTACAAATAAGTAAAAGTAAAAATAGCCATCACTCCCAGGACCTTACTTAGAAAAACAGGTCCCGGATTCTTTCCAAGTACCTCCCGTACTAACGTCGCCCTAGGTACTTTAAATTTTTCTGCTGCCCCCTTCTTCGACCTCTTTCCTCTAACTAAATATAATGTCTCAACATGTCACGTTATGTCCAAGTAGCCCCGCGGTGGTCAAGTAACCCCACTTTACGGTACTGATCAATATCATTATTATTATTATTATTATTATTATTATTATTATTATTATTATTATTATTATTTTACGTCTTATAATCAGTGTGACTTGTTATAATGCCTTTTGTTGCTTATAAATACTCTAACTGAACGTTGAACAAAGGAGAACGAAATGACTCCTCTTCAGATTCCTTATGAAACCTTCTGTTCCTGCTTGTAGAGACAGAGGGCTTGTAGAAAGACATGATACCGTCACTGCTTGTTTTCAGTACGTGAATGGGACAGACGGCAATGTAGAGAAAACTTTCATCCGTTTGAATGTCTGTGATTACACGATGTAATCACGATACCAGTTTTGGTCACCGCTGTATTAAACTCATAATAATTGTTTTTAAGAAAAATTTTCATTTCTATTGTAATGGCAGCTAGGAAGTTCGTATCGTAATTCCGATGTTGAACTTGGACTGTAACGCAACCGAATGCATAACAGCACGATACGTCAACATTTAACGAATAATAACAGTGAACATTTTCACCTTTTTTCTTGCTCCGAAATCAGAATAGGTGAATATTAGGCCTACTAATATGTGTGACCTAAATCTGAATTTAAAATCCAAATTGTTCCATCACGTACCATTTTTTGGGGAAAGTGAATTGAATTTGTTTTAATAATTTTTTTTTTTTACTGCTGCTGATAAAATTACAACAGACTAGGGATTCAAAACCCCTCATAATACTTGGAAAATGTATACTGGATATAAAAGTGATGTTACATAGTTTAAAACACAAAAAACATAATAACAGTAAAAGTATTTCATGTGTATGATGAGAAAAATCTCAGAATTTGAAGTTTCCATTTAAAAGTATTTTCTCCTGGATGACTTCCGTTTATAACTATACCCGGAATTGTCTTTTACAAGGAACCAATAATAGTCTGCAAGCATGCAGGATGATCATCTTCCTTTATATCGCCTTTCTATTTCAGATATTTCTTGATGAAATATTTCCCCATGCTCGTCGCTTACCGCTCCAAGGTTAGGAGGGAAGAAATCAAAATGAGAATGTAAAAAGTGTGTTTTTAGAGACATATTACACGCCATTTTCTCATATGCACTTAACATAGTTTCCACAAGTTCGATGTAGTTGTCTGCCCTAGAATTTCCAAGGAAATTTGAGCAAACATCTTTGAAAGTGCTCCATGTCATTTTTTGTGTAATGGAAAAATTTTCCTCAAACAAAGTTTCAGCCATACTTTGCGAATTTGTGGGCTGATGAAAATGCCGTCTTTTAATTTTCCTTCACTCAAACTGGTAAACTTTTCTTTTAAATACTGAAAACCACACCCTTGTTTATTAATTGCGTAGACTCACATTGAACAGTTACGAAATTTACTGAATAGAAGGGACCAATATCTGTTTATTTATTATAAGTACAAAAAATATGCTAACAACAATAAGAAACTGGAAATAAGTCATAAACTCATAAAATGCATTAGTTTTTGTTTTGTTTACAATCCCCAGCCCGCGCCAGATGTTTCCTGGGAGAGCGCTTATCGAAAAGTGAAATCAAAGTATAATATCTTAGAAACCTCGCGTTATACGAAGAAAATAGGTGCATTTTCGGATTCACCGCACACCAAACCATAAGGGACGCATTATTTTAAGTCGAAGCAAAATAAAATTCTTGTTGTTCAGTGTAATCCGGAAAAAATAAATCTGTTACACACTCCTGTTTGCATAATTATTTAATAACAGACGAGTTTACTTCTTTCGAATCATGCATAATATTAATATTATGTAAATAATACAGTAATAACAGAATAGCTCACTTTGTTCAAAACCTAAACTATTAATATAAGTTAACAATATTCTTGAAACTATTCACGACTGTTCACAGCTCCACAGAATGATTATGTGCATTGTTTGTGAACTGCGTATCATCTGTAGCGAGCGGGAACAAGGCTAAAGTGATTGTATACTGTTGCTTACGCGCTGTACACAGTCACTGTAAACAGAGCGTCGCACGGGTGATATCTTTACTCCTCGCTGTACTCAACTGGAATCTATTGTTTTGGTACGAACTTCCTACCTATCGTGGTTGTAAGTAACGGAACTGACGTCTGATTTGCGTTTCGTTATGTGTTAGATGGGTTAAATGAGAGGATAGCTAACTGACATAAGACCAAGCTGTATGTGACAAGGTTAGTGGGTAAGTTTGTGGGATATTTATGTGACGCGTGGCCAAGGAATGTGAATAGGTTTGAATGATTTACAAGTACGTTTTCTGTCTCGTGTGTAATGTGGAAGATATCGAAGTTGCACTTCAATTTTGTTCACATAAAATGTGTAGTATAGGTATATTACTATATCTTACTCAAATTTATGAGTTCACTTTACGATACCACTATTTATAAATTTATTGATTAACAGTATCATTATATTTCCCCACCCAAAAAGCCCGGTTTCCAACGTAGATTCCCTAGTATCTTTTGTAACTGATACCGCCATCTTGTGATGTCACATGTGATGTCATAATTTGTGTAATGCGGTTTCATATGCCGGTATCGTAACGTATACTATTCCAAATTTTACTCATGCGAGCATACACGTATTGACATAAGAGGTACCTATATTTAATCTGTGTCCGAATTGCACTTGAAGTGCTCAGAAGGTAGAATTTAATTTCGGAAACTATTCTGGTAACATAAAGGTCTATAGAGTATATCAATACTTAAATGATTAATGCTAAAATTACAGAAAATGTAGTTTTTCTAATAACTACGTCATCAACACAGTTAACATTACGTAAAGCGTCGTTTTCCCTTCCTACCCCAAATTTCTAAATATCCACTTCTTTGACGAGCTCATACACAGTCTAACGTAAGATGCATACCTTAAATCATTTCTCCGATATGTTTTTTGGTCCTAGAGCATCCAAGCCATGTCCTGGGTAGATTTCGGCGATATCAGTAGTGAATGGAAGGAACATTTCTCCGGCCACAGATCTTCCAACAACCCTCTCCATTTGACGACACAAAAATTCGAACACTTAATAATCATATTCACTGAATCGATCTTCCGTTCTTATACTATTTTTAAATATCACTCAATTATGTAACTGTTTTAACATTTTCAATGAAACGATAATTAATAATAAACTACTACATCATGAACGTGTCCACACCTGTGGAGTAACGGTCAGCGCGTCTGGCTGCGAAACCAGGTGGCCCGGGTTCGAATCCGGTCGGGGCAAGTTACCTGGTTGAGGTTTTTTCCGGGGTTTTCCCTCAACCCAATACGAGCAAATGCTGGGTAACTTTCGGTGCTGGACCCCGGACTCATTTCACCGGCATTATCACCTTCATTTCATTCAGACGCTAAATAACCTAGATGTTGATACAGCGTCGTAAAATAACCCAATTAAAAAAATCATGAACGTCTTCTGTCTCAACAAAATCACGGGTCATACGTATTTACCACTAATAACCATAAATTAATCACCAACACAGTCAATTTACAACACTCAAACCAAGTACTTTTCATTAGTAAGTTATACTTGTGGCTTGCTCTGCACTTCAATAAGGAAAATTAAAATTGATCAATTTCTTTTGTAAATAACTTCTTTAAATTTACCACACGAAACGCCATGTTTTGGATCCTTCGTATGCAATGGACTGTTCGTAACATGCCATTCTATACCTCGATTACAACGCTAACCGCCTAACATAACATTACAAAAATTCATCATAAACTACAGTACCGCTAACTACCCTTACCTCTAGACTAGACGTTTATCATAAAAATGACAGGCAGAACACGTACCGCCACCATACAACACATACACAAAACACAAACCGAGGGGGGTGGGGGGAGGATACCTGGTAACTCTCATGTACTGTAATTGGTGTTCCGATGTGAATAACACAAAAAAAAACTGGTTATTACTGTATAAGTGTTGCCAATCTGACAATTTTAAACATATCTTATGAATATCTATTATTTACAGGATTTTCCATTTTTATAGCACTGACATTAGTATTATTGAACTACAAAATCTTCTTTTTGTATAGTCGATTTAGAATTTCAGTCTGAGACAGAACAGCAATATTAGCCACTTCTGTTCAGCTGGCCAGTGATTAGATGCTGGCGATAGGGGGAATGTGTTGTCAATGCTTTTCAGTTTAATGTTAAATCATTAAGACGTTAATATAAGGACCTTAATCATTGTTTTGTGAAATCTATAAATAAAACAATCAAAGCACAAAAAACCACATGTCGTTTGCACATTATGCTTAAACATTTAATTTAAACTAATAAATAGTTACGCGCTCCTTTGCTGAGTGAAATAATAGTAGTAGTAGTAGTAGTAGTAATAATAATAATAATAATAATAATAATAATAATAATAATAATAATCCTTCATAGTTTCTTGCCAAAATCCAGGTTCTTCACTGCAACCCCAACATTCTCCAATCTTCCCTCTTTTCAGCCTTCTTCATAGTCTCCGCATATGATCCATGTATCTTAAAGTTACGTACAGATGCCTCAAACTAGCAAGCTGTCTCGTTCGCGCAGGCGCATAGAGCACTTCTCCCCTACCGCTGTCCGCCTACTGCTGTGCACTGTGGACTACAACGGTACAGCTCAGTTCTAATAACAGTTGAGAAGGCTGCATAGGGAGGGTACATCTTGAATACATTGTCGAGAGGTCAACTTTTCAGATAATATGACTATACCTGGGTATCGGAGCCTAGGTGGGCCCCCTCCGTTAGCTCTACTACTTCCCCTATCCAGGCAGCTTCCTAGTTTGAGGCCTCTGTACTGTATATCTAATATCTTTCTCTGTCCCGAATTTTTTCCCCGTTCACCATTCTTTCCTGTACATCATTCCGTAGGCAGTTTCTTCCTAGCCGGTTCCTTCTCTATCAACTTCAGCATTAATCCTTCTTCATCCACTCTTTCTAGCAAGGCTTCATTTCTTATTTTTCTGTCCATTTCACACGCTCCATTCTTCTCTATATCCATATTTCAAATGCATCTAGCAGTTTCTCTCCACTTCATCGCAATGTAAATAATGATAATAATAATAATAATCATCATCATCATCATCAATTATGTTGGTAGCATTTCTTCTGGTTTCAAAGAATTCAAGAATTCAGTTGGATAAAACACAGTCTGCTCACTATCTACAACTGTATCGAGAAACTCATAAAATGACCTTAAACTGTGTAATAGGTACAGGGTATTTAAGAAAAAAAAAGGTAACCGAAACTGAGTTTATGTTTTTTTTTTTTCAACAATATAAGGTAACTTACGGTCTGTGTTTTTATTTATGTTTCAGAGTTGAGTTGGGTGAGTATGACGTCCTGGATCGCTCATGGTGCCTGGAACATTATTTCCGGAGTTACGAGATAGTTCAGAATGATTGGCCTTCCCTTAAATTCGTCGCCACCGCTTTCCAGAACCATTTCCAGAGACCAGCACCACCAAAGAAGACCATCCTGTCTTGGGTAGAAATGTTCCGGCAAACAGGATCCGTGACGAATCATAATGAGGGACATTCAGGAAGACCCTGCACCACCAGGAGCAATGAGCGTGTCAGTCACCGAAGAAGAGTTTCCGGCGCATATAAAAGGAATTGCAATTCCAACCCACAGGACGGTGTGTGGCGCATGGTTAAGGAACTTAGTGCCCGCTCATACGGGATTCAGGTGTTGCATGAGTTAAGGCCCCCAGATTATCGCACTCGCTTACAGCAGAGTTTCTCAAAGTGTGTTCCCTGGAACCCCGAGGTTCCGTAAGCAACTCTTACGGTTGACGCTCACTGGCACGAACCGACCGGAACGGAAATCTACAGCAGTCCGTCTTCCGCGGAAGCTCTGACGCTCACTGCTAGGAATATTCCGGTACCAGTCGACAGGTAGTCTAGTTTAACCCGATTTGTCCCCGCGTTGCCATATGGCAACTTTGAATATAAGCACACATAACTGTTGTTTTTCAAATGATGAGTTGTTTGTTGGCGACTGTAATTGGTTCCTCTACTGTCCATTGTTGTGTTTTTCTTATGCCCAAACCTAATGTCAGTTGGTGTTATAACTTGGAAGTTATTACATTGTGAATAATTTGAAGCATAGAATTATGTCTGAATGTGCTAATCAGGAATACATGTCAAGGTAAATATACATTTTCATTACACTTATGATAACTGAATATATTTGTATATGTATATTGAAAATAGATAGTTATATGTCTCTTTTGTTCTAAAGACCTGATTTGTATGTTCTGTATATCAGATTATATTCAAGGTTATTTTTTTATGTTGCCATACGGCTACACCGGGTCATACTTTAGATTTCATTATGAACTATTTCTGTAATGACTACTACACTAATATTATTAGATTATAAGTTTTATTATGCTGCAAGAAGATTTTTAAAATTCGAAAACTATTACATTTTTTAGTTATTTTTTTTTTTATTCTTTGTTTATTGACTTTTTAGGCCTCTGTCACTAAAAGATGCCCTAGATTATTTGGAGGATATTTTATCAGATGATGATACACCCGAGACCGTCTACATACAACCGCCTTCGTTAGAGGATGGAGCTGTGAGTGGGGAAGATGATGCAGATGAGGAAGAAAGTGCTATACCAGATAATATATTTCCTGAGCAATTAAAAGCAAATTGTGAAATTGTTATGCCGGCGTATTGATTCAATTGAGGAAACTGCAGAAACTCCAGACGAGAATGAAGACAATGAAAATGAAATATAAGATATTATTTTGGCCGAAATTTTAGAAAACTCAAATTTAAATATAGAGACAGAACTCTTGGAAGTTCCTACTTCTGAATATGATTGATTACTTTGATCCTGAAGTAGGCCTACAGCAACTGCCATTTTCCTTCTTTTTTGACAATTTATTCACAAGTTTTCCTGTGCTGGCTTATTTGAAATCTCGCAGATACACAGCAACAGGTACTAAGAGAGAAAACAGTTATTCCCAAAAAGTTGCACACTTTCTCAAAAACCTGAGCTAAAGAAGAAACCTCGAGGCTACATCACGTGTGTCAAAATGAAAGATATTGACACACATGTAACAAAGTGGGTGGATAATACAATCGTGACTATTGCATCAACATCGTATGGAAAGAACACCGTTTCAAAGGTACAATGGTACTCCAAAGAGCAAAGAAAGAAACTCAGTATTACTCGACCAAATGTTGTAGGGAAGTACAACAAGTACATGTGCGGTGTCGATCGCATGGACCAAAATATAAACCTGTACTATGTAGGAAACCGTGGAAAGAAATGGTGGAGTTGCATTTTCACCTGGCTCATTGACGTTTGTGTGCAGAATGCATGGCAACTGCAAAGAGTAGCTGAACCTACAATGTCACAACTAGAATTTAGACGGCAAATTGCAATTTATTACGGCAATCACTACGGAGAAAAGCCAGCAGGACCAGGACAGATACCGGTACGCAAAAGGAAATTTTAAGGAACTGCCTATGAGACTTTGCGATATGATGGTCTAAATCACTGGCCAGCACCAACTGATAAGAAAAGACTATGTGCTGGTGAAACCTGCTCCACTATTGGTCGAACAGTGTGCACAAAATGTAACATAGGACTGTGCCTCAAATGCTTCAAAACTTATCACACCATTTGACATAGTTACGTTACAGATAATGTGCAAAGTGTACTTCTCATGGTTTAATTATGATATTATAATTTGTCAATACAAATTTCTGTCGTGTTAACTACACTCTGTAATGTAACATAAAATATATTAAATTTCCATAAACAATTCTTGGGATACGTACAAATTTAATAAATAGTGTAAAATGAATCATATTTATTTCAGTACTTTTTTCTTCCCCTATATAACCCAGTGTTGCCATATGGCAACAAGCTCTCCCTGCCAAACGACTCAACGTCAAGTTAAATGAAGACCATTTTTATATTTCTTATGTTACCCCAAGCTGATCTGTAACAAAAAAAGTTCCAATAAAAATAAAAATTATTCTGTGACATACCGGGTTAAACATGGAGTGGGATAGTACAGCAGAGTTTCTCAAAGTGTGTTCCCCGGAACCCCGAGGTTCCGCCAGTTCCTGATGTGAAATTATTTACTTTTTAATCTCTAAAATATGTTATAAAAATATTAAAAAGAATAAGAACATAACTATAACTGTTTATTCAGTCATTCTATTGGCAATTATCAGGACAACAATGGGTACTGTTTACGTCAATCCGATCACTAATGGACATTGTTGAAATAATAATAGGTGCGCTTAAAGTAACTTAAGTGTCTGAAGCAAACACATTTTCCAACAATAATGCACAGGTGTAAATCGTATTATGGAATTAATTGAACATTTTTGTGAAGGATATTTCGCAGAGTTGTTTTGATGTTCCTTCAAGAAAGCACAGGAACCTTCTTCTGGCGAGGAAAGACCATTATTTTGAAGTTCAAGGAGAGATATCTGTTAATTTTGTGTGTTTCAAAGTTTATTTAATAATATCAGAAAAAAGGTCAAATATTTTTAAAGAAAAATTGTGCTAGTTTTGTCATCCCTTCTCCAAAATTGTTTAAACAGAGGGCAAGATTGCCGATCATTGCGAGCTACGTCATCCTATTTTTAATACAGATTGATACCGATCCTAACTCTACTTTTTTAATACAGAGTGACACCGAATCATGAATCGGTGGCTTAAAACAGGATCATTAAAATAATCAACATCCAAGTGTGGCATTACAACTTCAACTATCCCTAAAAGTACTGTATGTGGGTCTAATGAAGGAGAAATGGAAACACCAGGTTTACAAAGTAGCTGCTCATCATCTGAAAATATGAAAGAGCCAACATCCAAAACACAACATAAGCCTGTAATTAAAAAACGTAATTTGAGAATTACTTAGCTTTGGGTTTCATGAATGCTGAAAATTGCCCTGAATGTGTAATACGTGGCAGAAGTTTACCTAATAGTTTGATGACACCTTCAAAATTACGTCGCCATTTTGAAAAAAACCATGCTCAGTTTCATGACAAGAATATTGATTTCTTTGATAGGAAATTCACAAAAGTTCTTACCTCAGACATTTTATGGTAGAACTGAAAAAGCAAAAGAGGCATCTTTTATTGTAAGCTATATAGTGGCTCAGGCAGGCAAGTCCCACACAGTAGCCGAAAAATTTATAAAACCATATGCGATTGACATGGTTAAGTGTATGATCAATGAGAAGGAGGCTAAACAGTTATCTTCCGTGTTGCTTTCAAATGACACAGTGGCTTGTCGCATTCAAAACATAGCAGCTTACATCAAAGAAGAATTAAACCGTCAGTTCAGATCATGTCAATTTGCACTACAGATAGACGAGTCAAGTGATGTAGCAGATCTCACAGTTGTACTACTGTTCGTCAGGGGCGTATTTTGCGGACTACCGGGGCTACCGGCGGTAGCCCAAGGAAATTACAAAAGAAAAAGTTTATAATATAACATAATGTAATAATTTTGTATCATTCGTTTTACCATAGTAATTAATATTAAAGTAATTGTTAGATTTACATGCGCTCTCTGCTCTCGAAAAGAAACAAGTTGTCAAGGCGGCATCGCTGGAGAAACCGCTTCCTACGTGAGGTAGCCTGTGACCGTTTCGCTCACGCTGTCCTTAGCACAACTGCCCGTCCCCCCCCCACTCCCTTCTGTTTCCATCGTGCACTGTAGGCGGGCGAGTTGCCGCTCTCGTGATCGGTTTCTTCGCAGGCGCGAAGCCGCAATACGCTTAGTACGCTACCAATTAAATGTGATTGTATTCTTGCAGTGCATTATTTTAAATCTGTGATTTGTTCAAGTGTCTAAGAGTTATATTAATTGTGAATTATTAAGTTTTTAATTTCCCAATTAAGTGATATTGTGAAAAATATGGCAGAACAAGTTTCTGGAGAGGTTTGTGTTGAAAATGACTGTGTAATAGAAGGTTTATTAAAAGTGCCTTTTAACCGTCGTACATACAACGAGAAAGTTGAAATTGTGAAAATGGAAAGACCAACTCCTGAGTTAAATTTGTCCATGGACGTAAAAGAAAAACAGCGTGAGTACACACGCCATTTCACTTCAACATCATATGGTAAGTGGAATTGGTTGTGTGGTAGTTGTAAACTGTCTAAACTATTTTGCTGGCCATGATTGTTATTT
This sequence comes from Periplaneta americana, assembly GCF_040183065.1. Lineage (NCBI taxonomy): Eukaryota > Metazoa > Arthropoda > Insecta > Blattodea > Blattidae > Periplaneta > Periplaneta americana. The sequence continues at coordinate 130,611,671 of NC_091123.1, read as the reverse complement.
AGCCGCGAAACTAATGTGTGGTCAAAAGAGGGGTTTTCTAATATGAACTCCCTTCGAACGGCAGTCCTAGAATACGACAAATCAAAAGCTCATATTTGTAGTAGCATGAACTTTGCAAACTTTGGGAAGACAAGAATTGATTTACAGCTAGATAAGCAAAAAGCTCTACACATCAACCAACACAATGCTCTTGTGAAAAAAAAATCGGGAGATTTTACTGCGTCTTATTAACGCAGTCTGCTTTCTAGGAAAACAAGAATTGGCTTTTCAGGGTCATAACGAGAGTGTGGAATCAGACAATATAGGAAGTTATATTGAATATTTAAGTTCCTTAAGTGAATTTGACCATTTACTGGCCAATCATCTTGAGAGTTCAACAGTATTTCGTGGTAATTCTACCGCAATTCAGAATGACTTAATATTTGCTATAAGTGGGGTTATGATAAAGAACATAAAACCTTTTGTGGCCATTGTTGTTGATGAAACAAGTGACTGCTCTAATCAGAGTCAATTGTCCACTGTTTTAAGATACGTCGACAGTACTGCCAATGTTCAAGAACATTTTATAGGATTCACAAATGTCAGTTCGGGCAAAACTGCTGCTGCTTTGTTTCAGCATGTGGAAGGTGTTATAGCAGAATACAATGTCGGCAATAAGTTAATTGCACAGACATACGATGGTGCTTCAGTTATGGCGAGAAATATTAATGGCTTAAAAACAAAAGTTCAAGAAAAGTATCCTCAAGCACTATTTGTCCATTGTTACAGCCATGTTCTCAATTTAGTTTTGCAACAAACTACTTTATCCATTCCAGAATGCCGCATTTTTTTCAAAACACTGTCGGGTTTAGCTGCATTTTTCTCATCATCTCCTAAAAGATCAGAAAAACTCAAGGAATTTATGAAAAAGAAACTCCCAAAAGTAGCACCAACTAGATGGAATTTTACATCTTCGCTTGTAAATACAGTAAACGAATACAGAGAACAACTGACTGCTTTCTTTGAAAATATCATTTGTAATGACTCTGAAGAAAACTGGGTTGATGATGTAATTGTGCAGGCTCAGGGATATTTGTATTTTTTCACACAGTTTCAGAATATATTTCTTCTTGAAGTCTATGCTAGAGTGTTCGCACATACAGATGTGCTCTACAATATTCTTCAGACAAAAAGTCAAGACATAGCATACTACTTGCAAGAGGTATCAAAGTTAAATAAATACTATATCCGAGTTCAGACGTAGTGGGTTTCCGTCCATATGGAGTAATATGGAAAATGAAAATTCTTCAGACATTACAATGGAACACCATTAAAGCGAAGAAAAGGAGATGATGAATTGAAATACAGGCAGCTGTACTACAGCATACTAGATCGTATGCACATGGAAATTACTGACAGATTTTCTGATTATGGAAAGCTTCAGTTCACACATCTTCTAGATTCTCAAAAATGTTCTGCTTATAGAGAAAACTTCCCGAATGAGGCACTAAACAAATTATTTCAGTCCTATAACAGTCACTTTGATCAAGTACGTTTGAAAAATGAATTAAGTGTAATATATTCAGCAGAAGTCTTTGATTTTTCGAACAAACCTATCCATGAAATATTATCTGCCATATATGAAAACCAGCTGAACCAAGTTATTCCTGAAGTCCTTAAATTGGCAACATTAATTGTGACAATACCAGCTACGTCAGCATCGGTAGAAAGAACATTTTCTGCGTTGAAGAGAATAAAATCCTACTGTAGATCAACTCATACATAAGAACGTTTATCCGGCTTGGCACTGATGTCAATTGAAAAGTCATTTCTACAGAAACTTCGCAAGCGGCACAACTGTAATTTCAATGACGAAGTCATCAAAGTATTTTCGTCCCAATCAAGACGTCTGGAATTCACATATAAATAGGTAAGGAATTTTATTATAGGGTTTTAAAAATATATTTTGTGTAATAATAGGGTCAGTGGTATTACTCGGCACAACATATAGTGACGTACTAAAAAATCCAAGATGGCCGTACTTCAGTCTCACCAACTTTGAACGTGAAGCACTAATATTAATTCTTTTCAATAAATTGAACAAATTGTCAGTGGAGAGAATTAAAAATTGTGGATCAGAATAAAACAAACTCTGAAAAAAAGTAAAACAATTTATGCTACGAAAGATGGTATTATGTGCCGTAAATAAAATTTGAAGAACAATTTAAATGGCCATGTCTTAAAAAAAAGTATTCTTAAAAACTACATTACATTCATCACTATTATTTTCCATTTTTTTTTTTTTTTTTGCTGCACATGTTCCTCTTTAATAGATATAGATACGTATGTATAAATATAATTAAAAAGTACAATGAGAAAAGTGAAATTTTATTTTTAACTAACCAAGTAATGAAAATTTAACTATCATACTTACTTTTCACGACCAATCTCTATACAAAAAGAATTAAACTTTAATTTTGTATAATAAGGATTTGTTTCAACCAAATGAAAGGACAACTTAAGTATTTTTATTATTTCAGGATTAATGGAGAAGAGTGACGTAATTTTATATATATATTATATTGTTGTATAACATTATGGAATGCTGACAAGTTGATGTATTGAATTAGCATTACACAATTCTAATATCCCGACTTTTGCCTCAGGACTAAGGGAATACTTCGACAAAGGACAGATTGCAAATAACTTTATTTTATTTCTTCATTATACAAATTTAACATAAATCACAGTTAGGCAACAACAAAAATACACAATGAACAATCAACTGTATTATTTTCTGTGTAACAGCACACTTGCTTTATTTTTCTGAAAAATACAAAGTGATATAAAAAGAAAATAACTATGGTTTTGGATAGACATATTATGTTTGCTCCAGCATTTGCATCAGCCATAATTCTTAAATTAGTCATTATATTACCAAATTTCCAGACGTCCTCTTCCTTAACCAACCTCTTGATAATGTTTGGTGGCATCATGGGATCCTTTGAGACTAAAAGAAAGACAGAATTTGATTTAACACAGAAATTGTCAATGTTAAAGGGGGATCTGTGCATATTTAATGTAAGAAAGTAATTACACATAGCTCCATTTAACAATAAATAAATTAATTTTTAGTAGAATTATAGTGGACATTATGGTGACAACACTGGACTGGACAATTAATCATGTAAATATCAGTAGAAAAAGGGGGGGGGGGAATTAAAACTAAAATAAAAAATATATTATGTTGTACACAGAGTAAAAATTAATACTGCATAAATAACATTGTACCGGTATCTAAAATGTGACATCAGGCTTTGAAACAGAAATGTTGAAAATAAGCCAAACTTTCAGTGCAATCTAGCTCAAGGATCTGGCAAGTTTTGTAGCAAAATACCACCCTCACAGAATTCTTTGCTTTTGAAGGTACACAAATCTAACTATATCATATTTCGTGAAAAAAATAGTGGTTCCTCGTTGCCAAACTTTCAGAACAGCCCCGAGGTTCACTCAGCCTCCTATAAAATTGAGTACCGGGTCTTTCCCGGGGGGTAAAAGGCGGTCAGAGCGTGGTGCCGACCACACCTCCTCATTCTAGTGCCGAGGTCATGGAAAGCATGGGGCTCTACCTCCATGCCCCCCCAAGTGCCTTCATAGCATGTTACGGGGATACCTTTACCTTTTACTGATATAAGACATCATATTATCAGACACTTTCACTTTCCTCTGAATTAATGGTGGCTTCTGATATGCCTGTCTAGCTGGAAGTCATTGTGCAAAATGTTAACCCTCATGGCATGGATGTCGGAGAGGTTGGTGTATCTGAGAGACCAACGAAATAAGCCTCACTGACTTCTTGGAACACCACGATAGCTAATCCCTGAAAGGGAAACTCTATCGTTAAGTCCTAAGCAACAAAAAAAACACAACTTGAATTTATCAATGATGAGATCGTCTAGCAGCCTTGTATTTGAATGTACAGCAATCTATCTGTAGGCATGTCATATTTTGTTAAAAAAATAGTGGGTTTTGATATAAGGTGTCTGATCATCAGAGATATTTTCACTTTTCTTAAATTAGTGGTGGCCTCTGATGCACCTGTCCTGCTGTATGTCGTGCAAAATGGTAACCCTCATGGCCTGGATGGTGGAGAGGTTGGTGTATCGAAAACCAGCCTCCTATGACACACCTTGGGCAATGATTGTGTTGATAAATTGGTCTACACAACTCGCTTCATATGGCTGAATGACAAACAGTCAATTAACCATCATTGGGGGGGGAGGATTACTTACGAATTACTTACATTTAGAGAATCACCTTTCCAAGTGTCGTTTATTCCCATTTGCATTGTCTGGCAATGGTAACCCCATTCTGTCTCAGTCATGTCTACAAAATTCACATTTAAACATAAATAATGCAATTTAACATCACAGTTCATTACTCAGATTCTACAGCAATTATATTTACCATTAACTGATCTCGTCTCCTTTTGTTGTGGGTTTGTATTCTGCAATTTTATTGTGGTAGAAAGCATTATCCATAACAATAATCGAAGGACCTAAATTTCTCAACCCAACAATAAGCTATCTTTCCACCCACTTCTGGAATGTATTCATGGCACCATAGTAATCTTGGCCAGTCTTCAAATTGGATGCAAAAAGTTAAATCTGCATCTATAAAAGAGACAAGATATTTAGATTCTAGATAGAACACATAATAAAAGTTACTACACTACATATAGTTTAATAGTATTGTAGTTATATTACCAGGTTCCAGCTTGTACAATGACCAGTCTTCCTTCCACAGCAGGTCAATGCATAACTCCTTGAACCTTCACCAACGATATTGGTTTGCTCCATGAATGTGTTGCAGTCTATGAAATATACATGGAATTAATAATGTTACAACATTTATTCCCTTTACTATCTTAAAATATTGTAATAAAGCCTGCCATTCATAAAAATCCACGTTTCATCCAGAAAAACAACAGACTTTGGACCCTCACTTTTCATATTTCTCACATATTCTCTTAAAATTAATATTTTTACTTTCTCTTACTAATGTGAGATTGCCCTCTTTTTTCAATTTAAATCACATTTCCTTCAAAATTGTCCTTAATGACGAACGTGATCCTTCAAATGAAGAATGTATCATAGTTTCCTGTTACATGGCCCAGTACCAGCATGGCTGTTACTCTTTATCCTGAACAGGAATGAAAATAGTACCGGTAGTGGTAAATAAGAAGTCATTATAAGAGTAAAATCTACAGTCTTTTAACTTATTAAAATTTAAAAAAAAAATGTTACAGCCATAATTTTCTTCATCTCGATTCGATCTATCATATACAAATCTTGCAATGACTTCCTTGGAAAAATTATCTGATGCCAGTTATAGATTGTGGATATTTCTTGTTTTTCCCTGGCGTGACAGCATATGCCTCTTTTCAGGTTTGGTAATAATTATTTCTACTGCATTCTATGAATGCTGTGATAAAAGTATGGAGATTATATATTTTATTTACAGTATTTACTTACAAATGGCTTTTAAGGAACCCAGAGGTTTTTGCTGTCCTCACATAAGCCCACCATTCGTCCCTATCCTGAACAATATTAATCCAGTCCCTAGCATCATATTTCTACCTCCCTCAAAATATTATCCTCCCATCTACGTCTCGGCCTCTCCAAAGGTCTTCAAACTAACCAAAGGTCTTCAAACTAACTCTATATGCATTTATGGACTCACTCATTCGTGCTACATACCCTGCCCACATCAAACGTCTGGATTTAATAATGTTAGGTGAAGAATATAATGCTTGCAGTTGTGCGTTGTGTAACTTTCTCCATTTTCCTGTAACTTCATCCCTCTTAGTCCCAAATATTTTCCTAAGAATCTTACACTCTAACACCCTTAACCTCTGTTCCCCTCTCAAAGTGAGAGTCCAATTTAATGCTTCTTATACATACATGCCTGTGGTGTAACAATATCTGGAACAGGTAAACATATAATATGCTCCTTTTTAATTATTCCTGTAGCCTTAAAGATTATGGTAATACACTGAAGTACTTGGGACAATAATAAAAATATTCTTCTGCGTTATTGAATACGTATTTTTTTTTTTTACTTAATTTCTAACAAGAATATTTTTATACATACGAAAGGTTATCAGTGATGGGACTTTACTTTATTTGGGACTTGTATTTCTAAGTAAGCTTAAAATTTTTCAAAATTCAGTTGCATGTAAACTCAACCACATGCATTAGTTTATAATGAAGTTGCATTAGATTAGGTTACAGAAAAGTCTTCGTATGTTAAATTATGTGTAAATATTTTTTAACACACTATCATGGATGCATCCTTATGGAATAAGATCTGTATACTTGACTCGGAAACATGACGGCCTCTCTTCTTGGAATTGGTAATCCCTCATAAACCCCCATCCTCTACTCAACCCCTAGCCGCGTGGCAGAAAGACAATAGATCCCAGCATTGCCAAATTTAGCAGTCATTGCCTCTACCTAATGGCTTTCACCCGTTCTCAGTGTCTTTTTAGACATTTGTCGACGTGTTGTTTTATTCCGTTGTGCGCTTCAATATGTTTAATTTATTCCGGCCATGATTAATAAGTGTTGGAGCAGATGATCCGCAGTCAGGCCTCCTGATTCACTTGAAGATCACGACAAGAACAAATAACACCGTCGAAGAAAACAGAATATCTTAATTGCAGAGGAGCGTAGCTAAGAAAACAAAGTGTTAAAATTGTGTCTAACGTTAGAAATTCTATCCATAGAGTAATTGAAAGTTGAGGCAGTTTGATAAGTACAAATCTTAATCACTTAACATCGGACGCAACCGGCGGAGCTGGTAAAAAAAATATATATGGGGCATATAAATTAAGAATTACGGTTTATCAACTAAAGAAAAAATAAAATAAAACAGAATTCGGTAAGATAGACGATTTTATGCGTGATTTACTTCGTCGAACAGTATGTGAACAGTACGCGAAAGAGATATCGCCAACAGCAAATAAACTTGAGGAAATATTCTGGCCTGATTTGTACATTATGTTTAAGAATGCAGAAAAAATTTCATTCCATTCTATCCAGCACTTTCGGAATTACCAGGAAAAGGGTTTTTAAGGAATATAGTTTGCGAAGAAGAGGAAAAAGCTCATGCCGTTTTCCACTTAATAGCTATTATAGCCAATGCCGCACTTTACATTAAAAATCATAACTTCAGAACTAATACAGAGCCACTGGCGTAGCTCAGTTGGCTGAGTTGACTGCCGATTCGAAGTTGCACTCGGGCGTGGGTTCAGTTCCCGCTTTGGCTGATTTATTTGATTGGGGTTTTTCCGAGGTTTTTCTCAACAGTAAGGCGAATGTCAGGTAATCTATGGCTTCATCTCGCCAAATACCATTTTGCCATCACCAATCCCATCGACACTAAATAACCTAGCAATTGATACAGTGTCGTTAAATAACTAAAAAAAAAATAATACAAGTTGTTTTACCTGAATGAACTTGGTGTAGAAATTTAAATTTTATATTAACCCTATATTTTACATAACAGAATTTTAAGGTATAAGAAGTGTATATGCCCCCTTAATTAAATCATATTTCGTATCTCATAACGTTCCTTAGGCCTACAGAAAATTTGCATCGAATCAGCAACTAAACTGGCAGAGAAACAAATATATTCTTCCGTGCTTTAATATGATTTTCGTGTTATGAAAAAATGATGTAAAAGGAATACATTTATCCATGGCTGGTATCTAAACTGATCTTTATTTCACCGTCCTTAGCAACCAACATAATGACATTATTCACAGCACTGCTTAAAAGTTTTCTACTTACAGCACTTAAATCACTCTCTACATGACAACCAACATATTAGCATTAATTAAAAAGTATATATACGAACGTCTTCGCCAACAACACATTACAAAGAAAAGACCTACAATTTAAAATCAAATTTACATACCAGTAATGAATAAAATATTGTATAGCACACTAGAGTAAACATCCAAGGCGAAGCGGATAAAATCTAATTTTACTCTCTTATAAAATTATTGCTATTCAATGATCACAGTTTCCGAAAATTTTACCAGCGCAACATCCTTAATTAAGTATAAAATTCTGGAACTTCAATAACATGAGAATTTAACACTTATTATATAATTCTGCATTTCTTTGTTTATTTAGGCAAAACATGTTAGTGAAAATATAAATATAAAGTGTTTTTAAAATAAGTTTGCTCATTTTTATACCAATTTTGCTTTAGTAATTATAAATTAAGATATATTTACAAAGATAGGCCTAATAGTCTCGCTGAAATTCGCGGTTTCACGGAACACAATTTGAAAAACGTTCGCAAATCACAATGACTTCAAGAACTGGCAACTCGGCTAAGGGTTTATCCCTTGCGCGTGCCTGCAGTTAACTGGTGAAGGGTATGAGGGAAGGTCGTCATGTTTTCGTGCGAAGTTTACTGATCCTGTAAAATATTATCTATAAAAACAGGTAGGCCTACTTACAAGAGATTTGCAATTCTTGCCATTAGAACCGCTTTGGTTTGACAGATATCTTCCTATTCTGCTTCAGCCTTTATCTGTACATATTAACCACTGCTTATTGTAAGCTGCTCTGTAACGAAAGTATTTTCTTTCTTGATGTAGGCCTATAAGTTCTTCAGACTCTTTCCTTCTGGACATGTTATAACCTTAAAATAAAGTGATTATTGCATTTTAAAATATGAACTACAATTAACCTAACTTCAACGTTGATTTTATTCACTTTCATTAGACTGAATATTTGTAAGGTTATGTAAAATTATATTACGGGTATTATCCAGAGAAGCTACATCAAAGAAGGCATGTTTCACTGGCTTATGAGAGATGTATATAGTGATAAACACGTGGTTTATTAGTTTGCTTGACGGGATAATAAAAGCCTAAACTAACCTAACCTAACCTAAGTGCGTCGGTGTCTATTCCAAAATCGGCGGAATCCGCTCAACGCTCGTTTAACCGTTTTAAATTGTGAATCGAATCCACAATTGTCACACACTATATGGAGAGTACAAACAACACCAAACCTGTTTTCATCATCATGAATTTTGAGTGATTTGGAGCCACAAGTTGAGCAACAACAGGCATTGTTTATGGCAGAGGAAAGAATGGACAAATCAATTATTCTAAACCCTGTATTCAATTTACTTTCATCAACATTATTTTGCAATTCAATTCCTTCTCCAATCTTTATGCTAGACCTGCTCTGTTGTCCTTCTACATTGAGAGTTGGTCAGCCCTAACCTTTTCTTGAACACACACACGTTTCTTTTTTGTATTATTTATAATACTTCTTTTCACTTTTCTAAACACACTGCTACTGAAACGAGGCATACTGTATAAATAACACTCGTGGAAGACAAAACTTACAAAACCAACTTCACAATAAACACGTGTTTACTACCTCCAAACCCAAACCAAGAAATCAAAGCAAGCATGCTCTTCCCGCCTAAAATACACGTGGTACTCCTGCTCACAGCCATCTACACTCAAACATTTAGCCTTTCCAAGCGTTTGCATGTACAAAAAGAGAGAAAATGAAGGATGACTGGAGTATTTGGTAAAAAAGTGGGCGTGGCACAGAGCGGCCATGGCTCTTTAAATTTTTAAAGCCCATTTATAACTGGAATTCGGCCGTAAAATTTTGTGGACACATTCTCAAGACTATAAAGTTTATTTTAAACCACTTTTTAAAAAATGTGATTTTTGGTCATATCCGCCCTACATCCCCCCTTAATGTGCTTGTTTATTCTTTTTGCGCTTGTTAATGTGGTTCTAATATGTTTTCAATTTAAAGATTCCAAAAGTGTACTCTTTGCACAGTGGATTACTGTAAGGAAAAGATTTTATTAGGTCAGATGAGGATGTCGTATTTTGCGACTGTTGGAGTAAAGAGTTAAGCAATGCTGTTCTGTTTCCGAATATTTTATATGACAATTGTTCTTTGTAAAAAATTACGAAACTTGTTTAAAATAATTATTAAATTACGATGTCCGTTTTTAAATCGTATCTAGGTAACCGTAAGGTCTATTATAATTTCAGATGAAATGTACTAAAAAATTTCAAGTTGACCAGCATGTCGCATCTGTTTCACATACTGCAAGAATGCAACAAAAGAAAGAATCTTCAAAGAATTTCATAGATCCCCCAGTTATGCCCGTGGGAAAGTGGATGTAGCGGCGAAAACAAATTGGACAGGGTCATAAAAATGCTAACCCTGACTACGGATTCTTTTGTTCAGTGAAGAAGGTTATTTGTGGCGAAAACTTGAATGAATAATTTGACCTGATACTGTCACAAATATGTTCATTCAAGTTTAAACCCGTAACTTCTTGCAATATAGAGAGGTCATTTTCTGCCTACAAAAACATATTGACTGACAAGTGCAGGAACCTCACAGAAACCAATTCAAAAATGTTGTGCAAAAAAAGTGAAGTGAAATAAGACATTTAAAACAAAAATAAAAGTGCATATTTTAATGTATTTTTCGCTTGATCATGCATATTTCATTGTTTGATAGTGCATGAATGCATGCATATTTTGGGATTTTATAGTGCATGAAATTCTCGTCTCTAATAATAATAATAATAATAATAATAATAATAATAATAATAATAATAATAATAATAATAATAATCACTCACCAAAATTTATACAACTGGAGCACTTGAGCACTTTTGTTGACCAGGTTAATATGCGCGATAGATAAAACCCATTCGCCGATTCTTCTGACTTGAAAATAAATTCATCATTTTTTTGTTGAAGTTGTCTATTTTGCAAACAAAACTCCTCAGATTCATCGTGCCCTCTTAGTGCTAAATCTAGCGCCGCACAAAATCGTATGCAATTTATTATTAAATTTAACACATATCTGTTTTTATCAACTTGCTCATTGTGTTTTGCAATCGCGAGTCTGTAGTGTGAATTTAATTGATTTTCAGTGTTCGCTTTACCCAGCATAGACAAACTGAAGACGTTATTCATATTAACCTTTGAATTAAGATGTGTTTTAATTTTACCCCATAAATGTACTAAATCTGTCACACCCACTTTTGACCAGCTAAGTTCACCTCCGAACAGAACACACGGGAAACAGAAGAACGCATTTTTCACATCACATCCACACAACCAGTTGTTTTTTAAATAAATATCTGGGTTGAATTTGCGAGATCTGTTAACTTTAGCACTTTGCTGCTTTGATGAATATTTAAGTGCGGTGTAGGTCTGCCTAATTCTTTAACACGAAGTTTGTTTTCATATTTTAATGTTAAAAACGGAGATTTCAATAAAGCGCCAACCGAATTCATTTTTTCACAGTACACAACACAACACGACCACTATTACGATGACAACCTCACGACTTAACACGTTCACACTACAATTGGTACTGTTGTAGAAATAATAAAGTGAAAACTTTCTCAAGCCAACCGGGAGAGATTTTATTATCTTATTGTTGCAGTCTTCGCTCTAGAAACTAGTTCCGACAAAGCGGAAGGACGACAGAGCGAGAGGCAGTAAGGGATCGGCGTAGTAAATGGGGATGTATACAGTTTTACAAGCATTGCAAAAGCCAGCGGCAATTTGTGCCTGGCACATTTTAGATCATGCTTTAGATGCTGAAAAGGACGAGCGAACATGAAGATTGCGCGCGCATCCCATTATATTTCTTATGGGATGTAGTGCCTGGCACAGATCCATCCTCCAAACACTGGTTACAACGTGTTTCGCTGCAAAGATCATATTGACGGTAGAGTTTGTATAAGCGTAAGTTGTTTCTCTCAGGTTTTGAGCGGAAAATATGAATTCTCCTTTTCCTTCTGTATTCTGGTAGTGCCATGGCACAACGGCACTACCTCTAGAGCCGCCCCTGTTCTTAATGAAGCAGTATAAATCGTTAATTTTGTCAAGTCCGGACCACTAAATTCAAGACTCTTCAAAATGATTTGTGAGGCCATGGGAAGCTTTCATAAATCTCTGCTTACCCATACAGCAGTGAGATGGCTTTCTCACGGAAAAAAAACTTTAAGTAGACTCTTTAAACTTAGGGCTGAGGTGATAGCTTTCTTCATTGATCACCATTTCGAGTTAGACGATCGTTTGAGTGACAAACAATGACTCTTGAGACTTGCCTGTTTAGCTCACATTTTTTGTCAAAATGAAGTAAATGTGTCATTGCAGGGGGAAAATGCTAATATATTCACTGCAGCAAATAAAATCAGGGCTTTCAAGAGAAAATTGCAGTTCTTAATGAGAAGTCCAGCAGACCGTGAATTTGAAAGATTTCCTCGACGAGAACGAAGAAACTCTCGGAGAACTTGATGAAATCAATGAAGAATTTGTAAAGCATTTGGAGGATATGCGCCACACTATAGAGCAGTATTTTCCAGAACAGGAAAGTGAAAACAATTCTCAAAACTTCTGGGTCAAAAATCCATTTGTCATCAAAGAAAAACCTTCTTCCCACACGTCGAAAGAATATGAAGCATTACTGGAATTGACGTCTGATTCATCCCTGCAATCTCAGTTTAAGAATCTCCCTGTGATGCATTTTTGGCACAGCCCAAGAAGAGAGTACCCCAGTGTTATCAAAGAAAGCTATTACAATTCTGCTTCCTTTTGTAAGTACTTACCTATGTGAAAGTGGGTTTTCAGTATGTATATGTCTATCAAAACTAAATACCGAAACAGACTGGATACAAGTCCAGACATGAGACTTCAGCTTTCCAGCATTAAACCCGGTAGTAAAGAAATATTCAGGCGTAAACAATAAAAGCACTCATTACTGGTCTATTACAAACAGATGTTTTTTTTTTCTGAAAAAAAAATTAAATACCTAAATTTTAGTGTGAATTACACAACAGTATCAACAATGCAAGTGGACTTAATTTCATTTATGATTGTTATATATTTATTGATCTTTGCAACAGTAGCAAATAGATTTCAGAAACATTTATAATTTTTAAATAGTAGTATGTATAATGTGAGTCCAAAAAACATGTTCAGTGTTAATGGTAAAAGTAAGCCAGGATTACTAATCTTTGTAATAACAGCAAATACAGTCCAACAACATTATTTATAATTTTTAAATATGTATAACACGTATGTGACATCAATAAAAGTGTGTAATGATAGTGATAAAATACATTTGGTAATTTAATATTTGTCTGCAATATACACACATCACTAATATTCCATTATGTTCCACAGTTTTATTTTGGGTTTAAAAGGGTTCCGTGTATAGAAAAGTTTGAGAAACGCTGGCTTACAGTATTGTGCCCATGTACTGGCCTTTCTCTATGTTTCTATGAGAATGAACACAACTTTGACAATATTGGTTGTGGTCAGATGAGTGCCATGTGTAGAGATAGGAACGATAAGCTTATATCGGTTTTTACGAAATACCGATATTTTCGTTTTGATAAATCGGTATCGAAATTTTGATTCAATGTATCGTATAATATATCGCTTTTCTCATAAATTAATCGTTTTCTTTTTTGTGGAATTATTATCATTATCAACAACAACAAAATCCACACTAGACAACTCCGAGAAATCCCGAGAGATGGCGCTAATGAAGGTGGACAGTTACATAATTGTGCAACCTTGAAATATCCAATACATTAAATACCTTGCCGTAACTGGCTGGACTGGAATTCGAATTCAAACTGTTTAATATGCAGCGCCAAATTCAAAATGCAGCGTGTGCGAACGTGAGAAAGACGGAAGGTTTATTTACTACTGTCTTAATATTGTTATTAATGTTCTCCAAGACAGGAGCAATTCCTATCCTGAAAGGGAACCGTCTGATCTCAAAACGGGTATCAAAACTTTTATTTCTATATTCTGAAATGGAAAGAGAAACAAGGATTTAATACCGATGTGACATTTGTTTACGGCTATGATTTCTATGCACAACCTAGTACTGACATTCTGTTTTCTTATTATATCTTTTAGTGCATAAAAATTCTATCCGTATTGTTGTTTGGAATGTTGGAGTGTAACAATAACTCACTATGGGAACTTACTATAGAAGGACTGTATCAAATCAACTCTGAAGTTTGTTAACACTTGTAACATTCTAAGTACGGTTTACTTACATTTAAAAATAATTACTAGTTCGGTTTACTCACATTTAAAAGTGGGGTGACTTTGAATGCCGAGGTGACTTTGAACAGTAATTTAGCGCCTTGCTGAATTAAATGCTGTACCCTATTGCGAAAGAACTGAACTAGTTTATTGACAACTTAAACAGTTTTATCGCAATAGGGTACAACATTTAATTTAGAAAGGCGCTAAATTACTGTTCAAAGTCACCTCAGCATTCAAAGTCACCCCGCTTTACGGTACGTTATTAGGTAGAAAAGAGCATTAAACTGTGTCCTGGATTGGATCCTATATAAAATTAGAATAATTGAATCGTGTTCCAATATAAAATACTCAACCATGTAGAGTTCACTTAACTCTTTCCCACTATATCATTTAAGCTCACCTTACCTCCACCATAATTTTGATTTAGGGTAGGACTTACATCATATGGTATTGAAAATGTAAACAAAATCAAATCTCTGATGTTGTGGATGTATTTACTCAGAATGAATAATAATAGAATTCCGAGAACTATTCTGGATGCAAATCCAGGTAGCAGAGGCGGGAGAGAACCGTTTCCTTTAGGAGGGCCACAGCAAAACCATAGAATCCCCATATAATGGGGTTATGGGAGATATCATTTACCTCCTCCCCCTGTTATAGCTTGACCGTGGTACAGTATATCGGAATATGATTACTAGGGAACGGAATTTGGAGCAGTAAAAGCTAGTATTGGCATCTACACAGCCATTTGTTTACAACCCTTTATACCAAGTCCTCCCCTCCATGACATACTCGCAGATCTCTGCACGTCAACAACAGGTGAACGGGACAGTTGTCGCATAAGAACTTCAACGTGCAGGTTTGCAGTTCAGAGTATGAAGTGCAGGTACAATGCCGAAATTGAAACCAACTAACAATACAAAATTGAGAGACTAGTCTATATTTGTAAAAGCTCCAGATCGAGTATCAAAATTCAGGAAACAATTCCCTAAATTGTCGCTCCCCCCATTTCCAGTTCTTAAGAGCTGGGGGTCATGGTTAGAAGCTTGCAATTACTACGCACATCACCTCCAATCTGTGAAGAAAGTGGTCCAGTCTTTCAATCCCGATGACGCGGCTGCGATTCAAATACGCCAGGAACTGCTAAAGGATAGAACAATCGAGAAAGAAGTCGTGGATATTAAGTATTTTTTTTTTTATTTACCGGATGCCATTATTCGATTAGAAAAGTCAGGAGTAGAACTAGTTGAGCAACTAAATATTATGAGGACTATTGTAAATAAACTGAGTGCAGTAGAAGGTGAAGTAGGAAACCGTGTTGGTGAAAAAATTAACAGGGTTTGATTAAAAATGATGGATACGATATTCTTAGTCGGATTTCAGATGTACTAACAAAGACGTATCCCAATGACGTCATTCAACATGATATTTACAATTGATTACAACAAGGCACAGTAGGAATAATTGTTTCATCAACAAAACAAAGCATTAATTGAAAATGCCATTTCGTTTGGTTCTATATTTTGTTCAACTTTTAATGATACTACATTAGGCTATGTTCTAAACATTGTAGTATATTGCATATATTGTAAATTCTGTAGTATACGTTGTATACATATTATCATATTTCATGATATTGTAAGTAAAGGTTTTAATTTAACACGCTCCTGACAGAAAAAAACATATATATTCAGAGGCGAGTTCCGTACAGAAGACATCAGCCATCAATGTTTCCACTGACACGCGAGGACGCAGAGATTGATATTTAATTATGTATATTTGTAATGCTGTTTATTGGTGTCTTGTGCGTTGCCAAGAAAAACACATGTAGTTCAAAATGAAATGCAGATTATGTACATTATGTAGGCCACTATATATCATTAAACTATAACATTTGTTTATTCTGCAATACGTTTACAGCACGTTGCGTGTAAGTTTGTATGAAGTGGACTGTACTCGTCCATGCTCTGTGACGCAGCTCGCTTGACAGTCACTGAGCTACAAATATCTATACTACGTTTCACCATTCTTTATAATACTCCAAATCCCTTTCCCTGATGATTACTTAAAGGTATTTTGAGGGCGTGTTTTTTACAGTGTTGCATTCACATTCACGATGTTTCGGACCCAGTTGTATAGCACTTGAACTGTAGGTCTACTACAAATTATAATAGGGCATAACTTAAAACAATCTCCTCCTTTTTGTCTCTCGTACAGAAACACATGCATACATCAATAAAACTACGTAACAGTGCTAACAGAAACTTTTTATATGAAGTTTACCTTCCTGAAGATATCATATGAAATGTAAAATCTAATTATATTATTTTATTTAGTCTCATCTGTAAGTTTACACAATATACCGGGATCACTTTTCTTTTTTCTGCATTGTTGTGCAGTATGTTATTCATATTTCTCCAAGTGGCGGCCTGGACACCTGCAGACTTCTAACACATGAGTACAGGCTGTTACAAAAGAAACATTACAGTGCTTCCATTCCTCAAATGAGGTAATGGTATAGAAATTCTTATACATTCTGAAATTTAAAATAAATATTTAGTCCAGACACATGACATGAAGATATTAATTGAGCCGTTCAGAGCAGAAGTGGTGTAAGTCAAAAATGGGTAATGAGGGTTAGAGTAAAAATTCTGTAAAATACAGCGCAAAGTAGCAATTAATATTCAGTTTATTTAAAATATTAGTAGTCAGTGGACAGCAAGAAGGATATATTAATTGCTACTTTGAGCTGTATTTTACAAAATTTTTACTTTCAACCTCAATGCCCAATTTTGACTTACACCACTTTTGCTCTGAACAGCTCAATTCATCAATTTAAGCACAGAAATTTAATCATAAACAAAAGCAAAAACAATCTTCTGAATTCAATATTTTCTAACGTTAAAAGAAAAAAAAAAGGGGTTCAGACAAGTTTGAGGGGGCAGTGCCCCCCCCCATATCTCCGCCTAGCCAGGTAGTAAAAGAGGAATTGGTAGATCGAAAATAAGATGGACAGATGAAGTGCAGGAGGACTTTGGAAATGTGGGAATAAGGAGACGAAGATTGAAGGCTTTAGATGGAGTTGACTGGAAGACTGTCATTTGGGAGGAAAAAGCTAAACTATAAGGATCATTATGCCAAAGATAAAAATGATGATTATGGAAGAGAAATTTGGAATTGGAGGATTGAAATTTTTTTCAAAATACGTTTTTAATTATTTGTGTATTTACAAGTATAAATGAATATAAATGTACATTATCTGAAACAATAAAAGATATCGAAATATCATTGCTAAAGAAATGAATATTTACAGCATAATAATATTACTCGTCCTTGGTACCTACGTATAATAGTAGCAGTATTTTAAGCTCGTCGTAGAATATGAAGTAAAATTGAACATCATTTTATCTTCATTTTATTTGATATTGTCAGTCGAACAAACACCATTTTAATGCAGAAAATGAATCAGTTTAAAATAACAGAAGGGTTATTGTTTGAAAAACATCTCCTGATGTCATTCGAGAGAAAAAAAACTAAGGTGAGAAAAAATTTCTCAATGCAATGAGTAATACTTACAGAGTACAAGATTTAAAATATGAACTTCACATAACTTATTTTCACAAATGAGCAGGAGTAAATACGTATTTAAATTTGATTCTTCTTCCTATTCTTTCTCATACACACATACACAGACGTACCTTATGAAATATGTAATCTAGAAGGAAAGGTAAATATTTTAGGAAGTAATAAGATCAGTCTGAGAAATAAAGTCCATAGGAAAACATATCTAATGTGGTGACTGAGGTCCATCTAATCAAACCATATTGTAATAAATTCAATTATAATATTTAACCCGTTAATACAGTATCATTTTGAATGTAGGTAGATAGGCATGTAATGCTCTTGATTTAACAATCGAGTTATTTTCTCTATTTATTTTCCATTCCGAATGTCATATGGTACAATTTAAAATATGTATTTTCCAGAGTATAAGAAATATGTTTTTTTATTCGAAAATAGATCTGAAAAATATGGTTCATCTTATATGCCAATACTGAGTTTGTGAATGGGTCAAAGCTTCATTGGATGATGTGAAAGCTGAGACAGTGGTTAAATTACACAGTCCACCGTCAATATACTTAGTAACTCACGTATATGGCACTATGCCATTTTTAAGTTTATTTAAGCATGTAGCAGGCTCTTAATGCAAGCAAGCAAATATTTCTTCTTGCAATAGTGATCTTTTTAATTTCACATTTCGTCAACCCACAAACAAACAATCTAACAGCATGAAGTCAGGTGACTTGGGTGGTCAATTAATGTGATTATAAGCACTGATTGGTTGATGAAGGAAAATTTGATTTCAATATTTTGTCACTGCAAACATAGAATGTCGAGGAGCTCTGTCATGCATCAATCCAAAGAAACATTCTCAAAGAGTTCAACTAATTTTGTAAACATTCTAAGTATTATCTTAAATTTATTTTCTAGAATGACGAGATCATGTATCACTCCACCAACACAATGATGAACTGATTTAGATGTTTGTGAACTGTGGCATGTTGATTTTCGTACACCGATGAGAATGAAGGCTGTTGTTGACACAATCACGGGTGTAGAAGAAAAAATCCAACACGTGCAGAAATGAGAAATAGAACATCTATGCATGTCTGCTTTGAACACCTCTATGTTTGCAATCACTTTAAATTAAACACATGAATCTTTTTTACACAATCATTGATGTTATCACTACCAGAAATATTTGCCCATTTTCCTGAATAACCACCATTCATTCATACATATAAATACATGAGAAACTAGTACTTAAAGATATACCTCTAAAAACAAATTGTGATGATCATGTGATACAAAATAATACAATTGATGTGATATAGCAGTAGGAATTCGTATAATATAAAAAGGACGGTAGTATAAATAAATATAATACAATAATATCACATATGGTTACCAATTTTTTTCATATCACTCAGTAAATGAACTAAAACCCTGGAAGCTGCATTGAGGTGTTTCAACGCTTACTGATCTTCAGCCATGTCCCTTCTGTAGCTGTTAAGATTATCTGTCTGGGGTCAAACTTCAAAGGAATCTGAGTTTTCTCGCACACATTGAATTGGTAATTTGCAAGAAGACAAACAAGCCCCATCTTGGTCTGGAGTAATCCAAATCGTAAACCTGAAATGAAAGGCAGATTAGTCAAGCAAATTTAATAATGAAGCCTGTATTAATTTTGTTCTCTGTTATTTAGGATTATCACATTCTGAAATTGCTGACACATTCCTCTCAGCAACGAACTTCATGTACCAATTTCGTCATTTATAATCACTTCGCAGTTCCTGCATATTTATCACGAGACATAATTTTCTTTAACAATTCCTTGTTTCCATACAAACAGTCTAACACACACAGTTATTGAAAGTGTTGTAGGATGTTATCAGTGCTGTCAGGGTAATTCTTCTCTTGGCCATACGCCTCACACCTTGTTTTCTCCCTTGAAATAATTTTACTCTCTACTATCTCTCCGACTGTCATTTAATGGTTTTTTTAATATTAAAGAAGAAGTAAAGAAATTGTTTTGCTTTACATTTTAATTGTACAACAAGCTTGATTTAAAGAATACACCATGTAGCCCCACCATAGATGCACACTTGTCTCGATGAATCTTGGAGTGTGTATTTGTAGCACTTCTTGTTTTTCAATCATTATGTTATATAATTCTGGATTCCAGTGCTGCAGAGGTGGACAATTTTTGTTTATGAACATCAAACAAAATACATTAGGAACAGCAAAAGATGATCTAAGACCTGTACAGATCTCCGCGTAAAAAATTTAGGCACCTATATGCCGTATGGCTCCGTTGAGACAAAATTGTCTTTCCCCCATACGATTAATTAAAAAAATTGTAGGTTCCCATATGATGTACGGCACCATATGGCCTCCATGACAGCACTGGATGTTATGTTTTGTAGGCTTCCAGGACACTTCGGTCACTTCTCTTTGTCCCCCTCAAATATGGTTGTACACCTTTCGGTCATCGTCATATCATCCACAACTTTAAGTCCACACACAGTATGTTCAGCGTCAACAAGGGTCTTTGAATATAATGTCTAAGAACATGTAGATAACAGACATTTCGGTCACCATATATTTTCGGTACAGACATTTTCGGTCACTGTAAAAACTCGTTGCTTTACCCTTGGTCCCTTTGAACGAATTGGAAGATATATTCGATCACCTATTGGACAGCATCCGTGATGAAGTACCGTAAATAATGTTGCAACTTACGTATATAGAAACTACTTTTATCACAGAATGGCCAGACAGAGGTAGGAAACGAGCTCTTTTACCACGTTTTGGACTTGAAATCTGGAACGTACATCACACATGATATCAGAATGGCATAAAGAAGCTTTAGAGAAGTCAGACAATTTCTTGCTAACGATGAGACATGAACTGATCTATCCAACAGCGGGTCTGGTTGTTGAACCCTGTTTTGCAAAGGTGTTTCGATAACTTCAATAACTTAGCTGTACAGCGGGTGTATATGATGTGGTAATAAACAGGATGCAACGCACAAACATCTATGTTTAAGGTTCGCATTCTCATTTTGAGAGAATGTTAGTTACACATCACGCATCTGTGTGGAAGTTTCTAGAACACATCCAGAAAGATGAAAGGGATAATTCTCTGTTAGTATTACAACTAACTGAAGATCATGGCAGTGCCAGATATCTGATAAAAAACGTTACATATTAAATCAGCAGCAAATTGAAAAAATTGTTAGCAGATATCAAGAATATAAAAGAAACGATGACATTGAATTGTACCTGCGTGTAATGAGACATAAAATTAAATTATATATGCACTGGTACCTGAAGGGGGAAAACCAGCAACTGTAAGAAACAATAGAACTAACTGAGAAAAATTCCATCTTGTATCAGTAAGAAACATTACGAATTCATTGTAACAGATTTCACTTTATATGAAAATAGTCTAGTATCACTTGTAACGAATAAATTATGACCAATTAAAAATTGTGTGAGCTAAATAAATTACTTAATAATATAGTTATTGCAGCTTTATAATTTCTTTGAAAAGCATTGGTCAAATTAAAACAACTTGTGAGCAAAGTGGGATTTGTTTTCGTAAATATTGATCATTGTGGTCAGTCTCGTGGTCAGAGCTTCTGCCTATAATTCATGAGGTCCTGGGGTCGATTCCTGATGAAGGCAAAGGCATTTTTTTCCAAAAGAGAATTATTCCTGTGTTCATACATAGTCTGGAATTTAGGTTAAGTTTAGATTTAAGACCTCTCTGGCTCCACATAATCATTATCATCGTACCACATCATCAGGAGAATGTATCTCCATCTTTCAGGTGCCCCAACTTCAGAAGTGCGTTATACCTAAGCTACTGCCAGGAAAGAAGATGAGAAATGTCGAAAGCAACCTAGTGGCATTCTAAAAGAAAAATTGATCATTGTTGGTAGAAACAGTCACACATTTTTCTTTCAGTGTCGAACTCTCAACTCCAATGTTAAGGAAGAGGGTGCAGCCAGAAATAGCTCAAAAAGCTTCCAGGTTAAATTGTCCACTTCAAAATGACCATAGGAAAAACGGCCACAGACAAAAATGTCCAGAGGAAAATGTCCAAGGGAAAAAGTCCAGTAAAAAATGTCAACAAATAAAAATGTCCACAACAAAATGTCCACTATAAAAAATGTCCCCTAGCAAAATGTCCACATACAAAAATGCCCATAACAAAATGCCCAGTATAAAAACGTCGCATTCAAAACTGACCATAAAAAGTCCGTAACTGGAAGAAAAAAATCCATAATAATTTTTTACAGATGCAATGACCAGGAGAAAGACTGCAATGTAGAATGTTTTATTGAGATTGCTAAGTGACGTATCAGATTTTAAATCAAGAGTGACAGAATGGCTGAAATTATATGTTCACAAAAAAGGAAAAACATTTTAGCACACAACGGCTTTCCGTATCACTTTCATTCAAGGAGCAAAAATTGTAATAAATTATATTGGAGGTGTGTGGAAATAAGCATCTGTAATGCGAGATGTGTGACCAATGCTGATATGGATAATGTAGATAAACGAAGTGGACATTTAATTTTGTAGAGATTGTATTTGTGGATATTCAACTTTTGTGGACATTTATGTAAGTGGACATTTTGCTAGTGGACATTTCTCTTTGTGGACGTATTGAAATGGACATTTTAACCTCCAATAATTTACAATGAATTTTATATTACTTAATACAGGTAATGTCAACTTAAACGTAGGTATGTACTATTTATTAACAGAAAAACAAATATCAATAATGCATAGAATTCGCTACTATCCGCAGTAAGTCTTGCAACGTATTATCCCACAGATACAATGGGACTAATGTATGTGTGCGAGTATCTACATTTCTGTCAGTGGCGGTTCCTCGGAGGAGAGAAGGGATTAATGTCCTCCTCATATTTTTCTTCTTTTAAAAGTAAATACCAAATAAAATATGTGCCTTGAAATTTGAGGAACATTCGATAATTTTTATGTTCACAGCTATCAGAAAACCTCGGTTGATCGAGTTTTAAACGACGCGTGCTCATATGCTGCGCGAAAACTGTGAGAAGTATGTGAGTTTGTTTGGGAGGAGGAAAGCCAATCCTTCCCTCCTTTACTGCAGTTAACACACATAGACAACAGCGCACTAGCTGCCAGAGAAAGAAGCAGAGTTTTAAAGCAAGTGAATGAACGGATAGGGAGGAGATCCTCCTCTGAATCAGCGCATGGGCAGGAAATAGAAACCGACTGATCATGCAGCAAGCTCGCCACCGCTGCCATCTAGTGATATATTCAACCAGACTATAACACATACGAGGCATAATAAAACAGTTTTAAATTATAAATCAAATATTATTTATTGCACTTTATATAGGCTAGACTACTATTCATGGTTTTAAACTTTCGAGGATATTTGAAAGTTAAAGTTGGGTTTATATAAAACAAAAAGGAAGTAATTCTACGTTAGAATCGCAGATCTTTTGGCCTCTCACTTCCATTCATTGTCCACTAGACAGGGCGACAGCCAAGTTGTCAGTTTTCTATAAATAGCTATATTTGAAGTTAAAAGTATTCCAAACTACATTATTTTTAACATTAAAAAAATTATCGGCCACTGACAGCTCAATTAAACCTTAAATACTCAAACTATTTTTTAACAATAATGGTAGTATGATTTTACAAGGACTGTCATTCTAAAAAAGCATGTGACATTGAACTTGTAAAATGTAGGGTCTACATGTGACAACACAGACCACGTGGGTAGGTGCAGTGATCTCGCTCTCCTAACAGATTATTTCCCATTCTCATTTCCGTATAATTGTTCTGGTTATGTGTTAGTAGCTAGTCTCTTCCAACATGTGTGATGCTATAGTGTGCACGAAAAATGCTGCAAGGTTGTGAATTTCCTTACTTACTTACTTACTTACTGGCTTTTAAGGAACCTGGAGGATCATTGCCGCCCTCACATAAGCCCGCCATTGGTCCCTATCCTGAGCAAAATTAATCTGTTCTCTATCATCTTATCCCACCTCCCTCAAATCCATTTTAATATTATCTTCCCATCTACGTCTCGGCCTCCCTAAAGGTCTATTTCCCTCCGGCCTCCCAACTAACACTCCATATGCATTTCTGGATTCGCCCATACGTGCTACATGCCCTGCCCATCTCAAACGTCTGGATTTAATGTTCCTAATTATGTCAGGTGAAGAATACAATGCGTGCAGTTCTGTGTTGTGTAACTTTCTCCATTCTCCTGTAACTTCATCCCTCTTAGCCCCAAATATTTTCCTAAGAATCTTATTCTCAAACACCCTGAACCTATGTTCCTCTCTCAAAGTGAGAGTCCAAGTTTCACAACCATACAGAACAACCGGTAATATAACTGTTTTATAAATTCTAACTTTCAGATTTTTCGACAGCAGACTGGATGATAAAAGTTTCTGAACCGAATAATAACAGGCATTTCCCATATTTATTCTGTGTTTAATTTCCTCCCGAGTATCATTTATATTTGTTACTGTTGCTCCATATTTGAACTTCTCCACCTCTTCAAAAGATAAATTTCCAATTTTTATATTTCCATTTCGTACAATATTCTGGTCACGAGACATAATCATATACTTTGTCTTTTCGGGATTTACTTCCAAACCTATCTCTTTACTTGCTTCCAGTAAAATTCCCGTGTTTTCCCTAATCGTATGTGGATTTTCTCCTAATATATTCACGTCATCCGCATAGACAAGCAGCTGACGTAACCCGTTCAATTCCAAACCCTCTCTGTTATCCTGAACTTTCCTAATGGCATACTCTAGAGCAAAGTTAAAAAGTAAAGGTTATAGTGCATCTCCTTGCTTTAGCCCACAGTGAATTGGGAACGCATCTGACAGAAACTGACCTATACGAACTCTGCTGTACGTTTCACTGAGTAAATGAATTTCCTTATAATTGTTAATTTGTGCAATTATTCAACAATGAATGGAAGTGAAAACACATTATACCCTATTTTGGACAATTTTAGGAAATTCAGTTTACAAGAACAGATTATTGCTAAACAAAAGGGAAGCCCAACTCTAACACTACCTGGGATTACATTTATGCATGTAGGCTAATTTATAGCATATTTCATTCAAGAAAGTGTCCTTTTAATAAATATGCAGGAGCCGCCACTGATTTCTGTACATGTGTGTTTTTTTTTATATCCTACAAAACAACAAATCCGTAAGTCACTACTGTTTCATGAAAAAATTTCAAAGATGGCTCATGATGTAGAAATGCTTCATTATAATACCTACCTATACAATTTCTTGGTCCTTCTCCAAATGGAATAAATGAAATATGAGGTCTCGAATTCTTGGCTTCTTCACTGAAATTCTCAGGATTAAATCTTTCCGGGTTGGGATAGTATTTTGGATCGTGATGTAGTCCATATATTGGTATAACAACCATCCTACCCACGTCTAGATGATCAGACGTGCCTGGGATGACATACGGTTTTGTAGCCACACGGGAAACAACTGGAGCCGGAGGATGTTTCCTCAGTGTCTCTGAAAGAAACAATTTTTGAGAATGCAACATTGTATTTATTGTATTGTATTTATTTATTTAACCTGGTAGAGATAAGGCCGTCAGGCCTTCTCTGCCCCTCTACCAGGAGATTCCAACTATAATATGAAGAATAAAATTACTATTAGTATTAGATTTACAGTTACAATTACAAATAAAATTACAATATTAAATTTACAAAAAAAAAAATCTATTTGCATACTCCAAGGGAGCTATATTTAATATAATTAAATATGTACCGAACCTATATGCACATAGAATTATTCCAATTCAGAAACAACCAAGTAAACTAAAAGAACTCCAAAAGGAAATAACATTTCAATGGATACCTAGTCATAGTGATATATACCTGGAAACGAGAAAGTCGATAATATTGCAAAACAGGCAACACACTTGCAACCAAGACCTCTTCAAGTGATATTTCTATCCAATGCTTTTGCTTCAGTAAAGTCTCATTTTATAAACCTATGGATCAACAATTGCCTCTCTTCTGACAAAGGAAAAATTTTAGTCTGCACAAAATTTACAATTATAATAAATATCAAAGTACAAAAAAATTACCTGACTAATGAAAGCTAGATAATTTTTCATATAAAAACAAAGAATATTTTACGATGACGCAGAATATCTGCATGGAAATATCATATATACTTCGGTACATTAAAACAATATAAATAATATATAAAATAATATAAAAGAATATTTTATATTTACTGAATTACAAATTAAACCTAGAATAACAAAATTGTATAGTGATGAAATTATCGGATATTGAAATATTTTGTGATAGATTAAGAAAACTATTTACAAGAAATCAATTACTGACCAAGTGCCTAGTAAGTTTGCGTTTGAATTCAATTTTATTTCGACAGTCCCTGATGCTAGCAGGTAGCGAATTCCCAAGTCTTGGCAGGACTATTGTGAAAGAGGATGAGTATGAGGATGTTCGATGAGATGGTATTATTTTTTCGTCAGATAAATGCAATGAAGTTTTCACTTTGCACGATTGCTCACTCTTGTATTCCAACAAAATGTGATTAATTTCCGTGCAATGTCAGTTGCTATTGCATACACTACAGTGGGATAAATTTATCTTCATTTTTATAACTTCTTTGCAGTAATGCTGAAGACCGTTATAAATTACTAACTTCATCTTAACAGTGTGGTAGATTGCATATATATTCATGTTGTTAGGCATTCTTCTTACCTTAAAAGTATTTATTTCAGTCACTGACTTCACAGCATATGTTTAAGGTGCTACACCTTTACCATACATATTTAAAAGACGTATGAACGTTTTCGTTGATCTCCAACATCATCAGATACGAAGTACATTTCAGCAATATCAGTGCTCTCTACATAATATCTACAAATACAAAACATATTTAGTGGAATGCAACCACCACATAATCAACATCTAAGAAGGCACGTCTACACTGATTAATTCTGATACTTGACTTGCGCCATACCACACATTCATTACAATTACAGTATTGGATATCGACAATACATCGCCATATTGGTGGAACAGCATTATCGACAAATTCAAATATACATCATTAATCAACATCAAACAACCCAACGTATAATACATTGGCATTTATAATAAAACCATATAAACTTGAAAAACATTCAAATAATCACGTGACACAAACCATGATACATACGTTTTTGAATGATGGAAATATATATATTATTGTGAAACAGAAATAGGAATATAATAAATGTAATTACTGTAATTTTGCAACTCTTCACATTCATAAT